>NW_026586463.1:1496226-1510331 GCF_907164565.1 Psammomys obesus
CTATCTATCTATCTATCTATCTATCTATCTATCTATCTATCTATCTATCTATCTCTCTATCTACCATCTATCACCCTATCTACCATGTGGGGTGTGTATGAGAGAGAGAAAGAGAGAGAGAGAGAGAGAGAGAGAGAGAGAGAGAGAGAATGAGAATGTATCTCCAGTACCCCAGGCTGACTTTGAACTCTTTGCATTGCCAAGAATGACCTTGAACTTCTGATCCTCTTGCCTATAGTTCATCAGTTCTGGGATGATAAGCATGCCTGGTTCATAATGTGATGGTGATGGAATCTTGGGCTTCGTTCACAAGCTCACAAGCTACATTCCTGCTCTGTTTTTATTAGTAAGTGACCGATATATAGCCTCCTGAAGACTCTCTCAACTCCTTTTACCAAGTTCCTATTTTTATAGTTACTCTCTATACTTATCCTTTATTTAGCGTGTTCTTTACTATAATTGTTCATGTTTATTACTTTGAGTTTTGTAAAATATGTCCTTTGCCCTGTTGTCCCTGGCAATGAATAAGCTCCATGAAAGCGAAAGTTATTTCTCTTGACACCAAAAATAAGCAGTACCTGCTCCATGGTAGTATCAATTCATTTTAGTGAGTGATTGTCTGTTTTCTAATGCATCTCAACGTCTACATGCTTGAATAGTAGTAGAAGATAAGGTCGTTTAACAATTGTTCTTTTATTCTGTGGAGACCACTGGCCCACTGTGGATTACTCTGCTGGAGGGTTCAGACTCTCAGAGCCCTCTCCTTCTGGAGGATATAACACATAGAGGCAGACACAAAGGAACAGAGAGCAGTTTCATTACCGCGGACAAGCCTAAGCGATCTGTTTTAGTGGTTTCTCTGAATCTGGAAACCATTCAATGGAAGGAAAATGTGGCATGAACACCTATAAGGACCTGTGTGCCCCATATATTTATATAACATATTTCTCTATGATGTGACAAGACGATACACTCATGAACCATCTACTTAAAATAAGTAGATTTTAGGCAGCCAGATGTAATGAGATTTTTGCAAGACATATGTCAACCATTTCAAGCAAAAGACAATTTTCAAGTTAATTTTTTCTCTACTTTGTTTTTATTTGGAATAGTTTTGCCAGTTTTTTATTTGTTTTGCTCTGTTTTTGGAGTTGGGAGTAGAGGTATTGGCTGTTGAAATTGAACTGAAGGAGTTTGGCTATTTTTTTTTTTTTCCAGCAAACTCTGATTTAGGTAAGGTCAGAGCAGAGCACCTGCTTTTCTTTGACAATTTGCATGAACAGCACAGCTCTGGATTTATTCCACTCCTAATGTCAGCACATTGTCTTAGAAATTGCCCACAGGGAGGGCCCCTCATCATTTGTCATCTGGGACCTGTCTGCTCTTCTGGATACTCTGAAAAACCATCTGGCTACTTAATAAAACCAGTACAGCTCTTGAGTCTGTTCATGAGGCCTACATGCCATTTAGCGTTTTCAGACTTTCCTGAGCTCTCTCTTGGCCCAGGACATTGCACACAGCACAGAAAATATCCCTTTGCTTTTTATGCCTTCTTTGTTCCACATCTTGAAGTGTATATACAAGGCCTGTAAAGCATACAAATAGACATAGGCGGCAATGCATGGCGAATCCCGGTGAGTGGGCGGTATATTATTGTGACATTAGTTATTTTCAAGTATGTTGTAAACACTCTGTACTCTGTGTTCCTCTGTTCTTGATGTGAACACGATTGGGGTGGGTGGAGGCTGACCATGGAATAATTGGCAATAGTCTGAGTTGATCATGTCCAAGGACACTACACAAAGCCTGCTTGCATGAGCCTCTTAGACTTCTCTCAAATGCCTGTCCTCTAAAACAGGACTGCAACCCATCTTAAAGGCCCAGTCTGTATTTATTCAACACGCTCACCATCAATTTATGGATTGCCTACTGTGTGCTGCACAGTAGGCTGTATTTGAGGAGACAGCACAAACTAAGTGTAACATACATGGTCTTCAGGGAATTTATATTCTGTCAAGAAATGTGATGGAGGCGAAGTGTCAAACCAACAAGTGCACAAAAAAGATAGGTAGAGCAGGAGATCTCATGGTCCACTTCCTCCATCGTCCCCCATTCACCTTTGACTTTCACCTGTGACCTCTTCACTTTCACTGTCAGGGATGGTCCTTGGCCTGAACACACAGAAAGCTGGAGCATTAAAAGTTCCCAGGCCATGCTAGGTTGGAATTAATGAGTAAATATCCTGATTTTTGTACTACTTAAGTGTGAAATCTCTGAAGATAGTCTATGGGTGTTGTTAGAGAGCTTTTGCCATGACCTGAATGCTTGTGCCTCTCCAAACCTACCGGTTAAAAACTTCTGCAAGAGGTGATACTATTAACAGGAAAAGCCATTCAGAAGTGATCAGGTCATCATTATGAGTGGAATTAATATCTTATTAAAAAGAAAAAAGAGGGTTGCGAGAGCCTGTTTAGTCCCGTGTCCAGATGGGCACACAAAAGCTGTCATCTATGAAGGATGGGCCTTCACAATGACAATTCTGTCACTTTGATCTTGGACTTTCAATCTTCCAGAATAATAAACTCCTCTGGTTCATATCAGACAAATGTATTTTACTAAAGTACCCCAAAGACGAAAGACAATGGTGAAATGGCCAGAAGACATACTTAGATGCTCCATCAAGTGCATGTCGGGTGTGGTTTGACTTTTTATAGACTCCTGTCTATTTTATAAAGATATAAAACTTCTTGGTTTTTGAGACAAGGTTTCTCTGTGTAGCTCTGGCTGTCCTAGAGTTCATGCTGTAGACCAGGCTAGTCTAGAACTTGCAGATTTGCCTACCTCTGCTTCCTAAGTGCTGGGGTTAAAGGCATGCACCACCACAGCCCAGCTCCAAAAATATAACTTTGATTATTTGACTAAGTATTCTTTTTGGCAAACTACTCAGATTTTTTAAACTTCTCCTTTTTGAACATACTTGTGATATGACACTCATAAAGAACTTGCCAAGACCATTTGTGTATTAAAACTTGTACACAGTGCTCACTTTGGCAGTACATACACTAAAGAGTGGAACAATACAGAGAAAATTATCATGTCCCCTGCACAAGGATGATACAAAAATCTGTGAATTGTTCTATGTTTAAAAAAATAGAAAAGAAAACTTGTACACAAAATATATACCAAAATTAACACTAGGATTAAAAGATTGACATAAGACCGATATGAGAGAATAATTTAATGGAAGTAATCAAAATAGGAGAGAGGAAATATTTAATTTCATTTTTTGTTAGTTTTCTCTAAATGTTGACAAATTATGCAATGTAAAGACAAATAATGAAGGTATTATTAAAAGTACTAATAAGGTCATTACCCTGTAAGGTCCATGGGGGCAGGGGTACTTACTTAGTTTTGGGTTTTTTTTAATTTAATTTTTTAAAAATAAATTTAATTTAAAATTTTTTGAGAATTGTATACTTCAGTGCTGTGTTTATATCATTTCCACACTCTTCTTTCCTCTGCAGTTCCTCCAGTGTATCCCCCAACTCTGTCTCAAATTCATGACCTCTTCTTTAGTTACACACACACACACACACACACACACACACACACACACACACTGCCAAGTACATTTAGTATTGCTTATTTATACATGTGTGTAGGGCTGACCACTGGGACTATGCATCCTGTCAAGGGCTCATCCCTGGAGAAGACTGATGTCCCCCTCTCAGCAGCCACCAGCTGTCTGTGGTTGTTCATCTCTCTAGGTGTGGAAGCCTGTGAGAGTCCCCGAATCTATGCCGGTATGCTAACTGGTATTGCCATTATGCAGCTGTTGTTTAGGTGACCATATATATGAGATTTCATGGGAGTGGCTTCACTGTCATGTCTAGAAGACGCTATTGAGCACAAAGCATATTTCACAAATCTATGCGGGTACAAATCACTTGTAGAACATTGACTGTAGAGCTGGTAAGGGCAGATGATGTTTCCACCCATATCAGGGCAAATAATTTCCATTCCTAAAAATGTCAATGATTTTGTCCTTTAGGAAAAAGGGGAAACTTCTATTTAAATACATTGTGACATCTTATCTCCTTAATAATTGAAGAGTTGAATGAAATCATTGATATGCTTACTTATATGTTTGCACAGGGCACGATCCTGTCTTCCCCTCTTCCCTTTTCTCTTTTAGTAAGGTAAGGTCTTTCTATCATTGAAAGGCTAAATCAGAACTCTCTTTAAAGCTCAGGCTGGCCCCGAACTCATGACCTAATTAATTCTCCTGTGTTAGCCCTCAAAGTACTCACAGGTGTGTACCATCACATCTGCCTATAAATTTTATCTTTTGAAAATGTACTTGAACACTCTATTCCAGAGTGGCCTAGTAAGACTGAGCTCCAACTGGATTCCTTTCCTTTCTCACTTCACCTCCCTACTCTTCATCATTGCTTCCTGACATTACCTCTAATTTAAAAGTAGACTCAATTCAGGGCTGGTTCAGGAAGAGGCAGGGCAAGCAGTAAGTACAATTCCCATTGTTCCTGAACTAACCCATCCCCTTCTTGGTCATTTCCCCTGAGACATCTGCAGTGTTTGTGACAATGGCATTGGGAGTGATGGGAGATACACATTTCATTATCCTAGAGGCCAAAGGGAAGAGACAGAGAAGCAGCTTGGACGCGGTGCAGTGCTGAGCAGAACACAGATGTAAGCCTTTCATTGTGATACCTGAGGTAGTGTATGAATTATTAAGTGCGAGAAACTCTGAGATGTGTCCGTATAGCTTCATGTGTGGATTGCGACATTGCTGAAAAAATTTCCAGGCCACCGAAGTTTGGCCAAGTTTCCTGATTCGTTCTGTGAGTTATTTTTAGCAATTTCTGCATTCACAGCTTTGGACTTAGTGACTGTGGCCTTTTCTCCCTTCTGCTATATTACCAGGAAATGGTTAGAATTTGCTGATGTTTATGGGAAACACAAAACTGCAGTTTCCTGAGAGATTTCAAATGTTCCAAAAATTAATGGGCTCTGTGATCCCAATTAAAAAGATTTAGATCAAGAAGAAAGAGAAGAGAGGTAGCATGAGGTAGCGAAAGGGAAAAGGAAGGAAGGAAGGAAGGAAGGAAGGAAGGAAGGAAGGAAGGAAGGAAGAGAGGGAGGGAGGGAGGGAGGAAGGAAGGAAGGAAGGAAAGAAAGAAAGAAAGAAAGAAAGAAAGAAAGAAAGAAAGAAAGAAAGAAAGAAAGAAAGAAGGAAAAAAGAAAGCAAGGAAGGAAGAGAGGAAGAAATGATGGAAGGAAGGAAGGAAGGAAGGAAAGAAGGAAGGAAGGAAGGAAGGAAGGAAGAGAGAAAAAAGGAAGAAGAGAGGCTTTACCCTGAGTCAATTTCTGACTATCAAAATGGAAAATACTAGTCTCTTGATTTGGGAGCAGAACCAAACCCATAGGAACACAGGAACAGGAGAAAACAAAACAAAACAAAACAAAACATTTTTTTTTTTTAAGAATTTAAAAATAGGAAGAGTGAAATCTCTAGTAGCAAGGTTCTGACCAGTAGAAGCAGGGCTTCTAATGGGTTAGTGGAGAAAAATTCACCTTTCCCAACAGATGCTAGAAAAGTGGCCATTTATCTTGTCTCTTTATAGTGAGCTAACAAAGTGTATGCAGGCCGCAATCTAATGCTGGGCATCAATTTGACAACATACAGGACTCCAAAGAGAGAAAGGTGTTTTACCATGAAAACCGGGTCACTGCTAAAGGACCTGTGTCAAAGTTCTAAAGACTCTGGAATTGCCTCAGAACAGTACATGGCGTTCCATAGATGGATGCCAGCGGGAGAGACCAGCTAACTGTGTGCCAGCTGTGTAGCACCGCGAAGTTGCCAAGGTACATTTGCCATCTTGTGTGCTGAGGCAGGCACCCATCCAAGGTGTCCAAGAGGTTAACTGTAATTCAGCACGGAAATGGCACAATCCCACTTGCCATTTTAGAACTGGAATTGCGCCTGTCCTAAACCTATTGAATCATCCATGTCCGGGTTGTGATGTTGATGAGAGTGGTGGTTTAGATACGAACTCTCCCCCATAGCCTTATGAATGATACACATCGTCTCCAGCTATGATACTGCTTTTGGAATTTCCAAGAGGTGGAACTTTGTTTGAGGCAGTCCATCACTGAGACGTGTTTGAGGGTTCAGTCCTTGGCCATTCCTTGTGTCCATTTATAGGAGTAAGAAGCCTCATATTCCTACGGCTGCAACTGTGAGTCACTTTGGCCACCATGTTGCCCCTTCTGCCGTGGATTGTATGCTCAGACTGTAAGCCAAAACATCTCTTAAGTTGCTTCTGGTGTGTGTGTTTAAGTATAGGGTGTGGGTTGTGTTCAGTGCATAGTGTGTGTCTGTGTGTCTGTGTGTCTGTGTGTGTGGTCTACATACATGCTGTGTGCTCATATTTGCATGTCTAAGGAAGCCAGAAGAAGTTGTTGGGTGTCTTACACTTATCATTTCCCAACTTCCTTCTTTGAGAGTCAGTCTCTCATTTAATCCAAAGATCTCCATCTTTTTGTTGTAGTGATTGGCCAGTAAGCCATAGGGAACCTCCTGTCTCCACTCCCCACCACTGTCTCAGCACTGGGGTTGCATGTAGCTTTGCCAAGCTTTTACTTGGATGCTAGGGATCTGTACTCTTGCTTGTGCAAAAACTGATCTTCTGTACCGACTTATTCCTAACCTTTAATTTGCTTCTTGGTGGGTATTTGATCATAGCAATGAGAAAATTAATTACTACAGCAAACCACTGCCAATTTAAATTCTACCCCAAACCACCATTTGGGGGATAAAGCTATACCAATCTCTGGTCAAAGGCTCACTAGACAGCCCAAACCAAACCAAACCAAACCAAACCAAACCAAAATATCTGAGGTCTTATTCTGAGCATATTCTCAACAGAACAAAAAGGAGATCTCAAACCTACATAAGGACACTTAGGCCTAAAAATGAAATTTTCTTTATTTGGATCTCAATTTAAAAGTCCAGTCCTTCTATTTTTAGAAAAAAAAGGAAGAAAGAAAAAGAAAAAGAAAAAAAGCTGGGCTTGAAAACTGAAGGAGTGTCCTGGAGGCTACTGGGAAGAAACTGATGTTTTGTTTCTTTCTGTTTTGTTTGTTTCGGTTAGTCTATGTTGAAAAACCTGAAGAATCTTGAAACACTGCCATGGCAGGATGGGATCCCATAACTTACGAGAGTATGTTCAGTTGCCAAGAGAGCTTTCTGTTTTTCGTGGACCTACCTCAAAATGATGTAGTCAGAAACTACAAGCAGAAGTCCCCACTCACCTGAACCAATCAAAGCGTTGAACCCAAAGGAAGTCTGAGAAGCTTAAAGCAGCAGACACTAGCTGCAAACTTAGCAGGAAGTAATAACAGGCAGCGAAGTGTTCATTGACTTCCAAACACGCACAGCTGCTGACTTGCCCGTCATGCTCCTTGAGCATCCTGGCCTGCTTCACGGCCATTGCCGCGCAGATCCTGGACTACCTTATGGGGAAGAAGTGTTTGAAGTACAGCCAGTTTCACTGCCAAATAAAGAAGCATTGTTCTTGGAAGAACAAAAACACTCTCCTGTGCCAAGCCCTCTTTCCCAAATAAACCATGCTTTTTTTTTCACCCCTGGCCTTTTACATATTTTACTCTGGCCACATTGAATTTCGCCTCACCCCTACTTCAAGACCACCTAAGTGTCACCTCCTTGAGATACTTTCTTCAACCTCTTGATTAAGACAAATCCCTCACCATATGAGACTATATTCTCCCACAGTACCGAGCACTTTTTTTTAGTACTTAGCATAGTAATGTTGGTACTGTCAAGAAATTAAGAGCTAGGTCAAACATCAGTTAGACATTGAATTTAATTGTTTTGCAAATGTAAACCCTTCTTTCCCCTTGCCTGCCTAGATTTCAGTAATGGGCTATGTACATGCAGGGGTTCTAGGTTATCTCCATGAATGGTCCTTGATTGGAGTATGGCAGCTCAGTCTCCAAGTGTGTTCCCTAGTAAGAGGAACAGGGACTGGCTCTGACATGAACTCAGGGGCTGGCTCTTTGATCACCTAACCCTGAGGTGGGGGTCAGCCTTACCAGATCACAGAGGAAGACAATGCAGACAGTCCTGATGAGACCTGATAGGCTAGGGTCAGATGGAAGTGGAGGAGGACCTCCCCTATCAGTGGACTGGGGGAGGGGCACAGGAGGAGATGAGGGAAGGAAGATAGGACTGGGAGGTAATGGGGCTACAGCTGGGATACAAAGTGAATAAATTGTAATAAATAAAAATAAATTAAAAAATAGATTAAAATATTTTTATAAAATGTAAAAAAAGAAAAAGATTTCACTAATGGCCCAAGAGGAAGATTTTAAGATTTTGTATTAGCTTCTCATCACTGTGACAAAATACTGGAGATAAATAGTTTATCAGGCAAAAAGGTTTATGTTGGCTTATTAATTCAGTGGTTTCATTGCAGGGTTACCAGTCCTCATTGCTTGAAGTAATGGGCCTGCAGTAAGTCAGACAGATTTCTATCACAGGGAGCATGTGTTAGGTAGAACCTGTGACAGCCAGGAAACAGAAAAAGGAAACAAAGTGCCAACGTGCCAACAATGAGCTTCTTACACCACGTAAGTCCTACTACCTAAAACTTCCATCACTCCCTAGAGCTATCATCAGTTGGGGACCAAGCCATCAGCCTGTGAGCCTTTGGATGCTCCAAACCACGTCCTCCTTTCAAGGACCTGAATTCTAAAGCTTTTCTTCTTTATCTGCCTGCAATTGTTTCTGCGGCCACTACTGCCCTTGATTCAGCCAACAGAAATTACTTCAAGGAGGATCATTCACTAATCCTTATGACTTTAAGTATCTGCCCTCAAGCAGATATTTAAATCAGATGGTGTTGCTTTTAGCTAACAAACTGTAAGGTCACTGTGCACCATATGCAAAATGTTAAAGAAGGAAAAGATTAGATCCACCCGATCTCCTTGACATGTACACAGAGGAAACATTAAAAATTGCTGGTCAGAGCCTGCCTCCTGGAGATATGGCAGGAACAGAACTGACAAGTTGACTCTGCAGCCTCCCTTTGAGGTTCATGCAGAATATCTACCTTCCTACGGGCTTTTTAACGAAAGCTGACTAATACCACAAACCGTGAAAGGAAAGCGACCTAAGGAGCTTGTCTTGGCTTCAAGACCAGCTCTGGCTGATCTGTACTGTGATGGAGAACAACTATGAATATTTCTTTATCCGAAGCTGAAACTTCAAGCCTGCATCCCTTTGGGCACTTGTACGCATCCAGATGGAATTTTCCATTCTCCTTTCTGTTTTGTTTGCTAAGCAGTTCTTAGGTCTTGATGGGCTTCCTTCCTACCCATGAACATGGTGACCCATCACATAATGGCCTGGTCTTCACTCAGCAGCCCAAGGTAGAAGAGAACTAGATAGAAAGAACCATGGCCTCACTGGTTAACAACCCCTTCTCATTAGTGGTGAAAAAAAAAAAATGTCAGCATTTAGTTGACTGTGATTGAAATAAATTTTTCCCACTTTAATTTCTTGGATTTCACATTCTTGCCAAAGCATTTGATTTAGTCCATTTTAATAGGTAATAAGTCACATGACCCTATAGAAAGGTAGAGGAGAAAAATCTCATTTTTATTTTGGTCCCAAGTGGATCATGCCACCTGCCTGGCAGTCAGCTGGGTTCTTAGGCATTGGCAAATCCTCCATGATCTTTGCCAAGTTCTCCCTCTTGAGCAGGACTGATGTCTTTGGGGCATTCTATTAGGATCTGGTTCCTAATCAGCCACTCACCTGATGTATTTAATAAGACTTTTGGACTATGATGCCAGATGGAAAAGATCTGTCTCTATTCATAGCAAATATAGATATATCTGAGTCAGTCCTTTTAACTGCAGCACAGTGATGTTTTAGATTTATGATTATTATACTTTTGTTTTTTAAAATATTCTTTTTTAAAAGATTTATTTATTTATTTATTTATTATACAGCATTCTGCTTCCATGTGTGCCTGTGCACCAGAAGAGGGCACCAGATCTCACTAGAGATGGATATGAGCAGCCATGTGGGTGCTGGGAATTAAACTCAGGACCTTTGGAAGAACAGCCAGTGCTCTTAACCTCTGAGCCATCTCTCCAGCCCAGTTTATGGTTATTTTTATAGTCATCAATTGCCATTCGTCTGCAAAGTGGATCCCTTCTTCCACATCATAGGAACAGTTAGTTGGTAACTTTGTGTGTTTCTTTCTGAAAGAGACAAAAAATGGTTACTCTTCTCCCATGGAATTATGAATACTCAAAATTGATTTGGTTTCATTGTCCGGAAGAACTGACCAATGTTCTCTTTCTGTATTTCTTTTTGTGTATTCTTCTAATGTCACAGATTTTCACGGGGTTAGTTTCAGGCCCAGGCACTATTTTGTTGATGTTACTCAAGTTTTGAACCCTGTGGCCATTAATATGTTCCATTAATGTAATCCGTTAATCAGCATGCCTCTTTGCTTACCTTGTGCTCCTCCTCCCCAGAAACCACACACAAAGAAGCTTGAATCCTTTTGGGGGTTAACGATATGAAAAAATTAATTCTGTGCATGAGAGGTGCGGATGCTCCCAAGGTCATCTTTCTGGGCCATCTCAGTGATAGCTAACAATCAGCCCGCTTTTTGAACAATAGTGACTTTCCCAATTCATTTCAAGGAATACATTATGTTTACTTTTTGCTCTTTATATTTCTAAAAATCTTCAGTTGTAACAATTTTATTTGCTGTATATACAGAGAAATGTAAAGAGAACCACCATTCTAAAAGAGCTGTATTACAGTTACTACTAAAATCTGTTTTATGGATAGATTATATCTTCCTAAAAGTATAATCTCTACCTTATTTTTTTTCCTCTACTTTCTAAGGGAAGCATGTTTTGTGAAATACGTCCAAGGATAAAAGGTTCACCAGAAAGGGTTATTTTTGGTTTGTTTTTGTTTTCCAAGATAGGTTTTCTCTGTGTAGCCCTGGCTGTCGTAGACTCACTTTGTAGACCAGGCTGGCCTCAAATTCAAAGAGATCTGCCTGCCTCTGCCTCCCCAAGTGCTGGGATTACACTGTGCCCAGTTACAAAGGGTTACTCTTAAAGATATGTGTTTGGTAACTATAAGCATGTGTGTGTCATACCTGTGTATTGTGCTTATGCATTCTTACTCAGCACTTCCCTACACGGACGGTATATGCCATAATTCTTCTACCCCTTATATTTTGAAAGTGTTATGGCCTAGAGATTTCCCCAGCCTCCCTTTTAGTACATAACAACCTGTTTTCATTTTGTTATCTTTCGCTTTTTAAAAACGACTGTATGTTAGTACATTCTGGAGAACGCTCGGGGCTGTGCTCAACCACTTGCCCTGCTGCTGTCCTTTGGGTGTTCAACCTTTGGCTATTACAAAAAGTGTCTCAACAAATCATTTTTCCTATATATCATTTTGTACTTATACAGGAGTATCTTTAGGCCAGACTCTTAACAATGAGATTTCTGATGCAAAGGAAAGACGTCTGTAATTTTGATAAATATTGCTAAATCTTTTCTTCAAAGTTATTCAGGTTGCATCCATTTCAACTTCCAACTGCAATGTATGAGAGTGTCCATTTCTGAAAAGTCTCATCAACAAAACACACTATTTGAAAGTACCCTTCCTCAAAACTCTTAAATAAAAATGCTGCCTCAGCATTTCACGCTCATAGTCCATTTCTTTAGGGTCACCTCTAGGTCTTTCTTCTCGGTGCCTATGTGACCCATGCCTGTTTAGAATTACCACCATCTGTACTTTTCACTGTGGTTCCTAGATGACTTCTGTGCGTTATACAGAGCCCTCATCTGTGATATGAGCTGCAAGCTCATTTGACTTCATTCATGGTATGCTGTGGTCATGGTAAATGTGATGGTTAACACTGTCAGTGTGCCAGGGTCTAGGACAATGGTTCTCAGTCTGTGGACTGGGACCCCTTGGTGATTGAATGGCCCTTTCACAGGGGTCACATATCAGATATCCTACATAGCAACTGTTTACATTACGTTGAGTTAACTGAAGTGGGAAGGTACTCCTAAATATGAGTGGCACCATGCCATGGGCTGGCGTCCTGGACTGAGTGACAAGAACTCCAGCCAAGCACCAACATTGACCATTGTCGTTTTCTGACTACAGGTGTCATGTGACTAGCTGCTGCCACAACTTTTTCAAGCGATGACCTACAGCTTCACACTGTGATCCAATCAAAACCCCTTTTCTTAGAACTGCCTTTATCAGGTATTTTGTAACCACAATGAGAAAAACACAACCTGTGGTGTTTATCTTTATGACAATATTTGAATATTTCAAACTGTTATGTTTACAATATTTTCTTTTTGTTACTTCAAATTTTTCTGGATTTTTAACTGCAGAGAAAGTCATATCAACATATCTGATTGGAAACTGAAGGTGTCCTAATAAAGTTTGAGAAAAGAGATTGCTTTATGTGGAATTTTTGTGTGGCTTTTTTATCTACTACTCCATTCCTTTCATGGCAAAATGACCTAAGTGTGCTTAAGAAGAATAAAAAGTCACAGGAAGAAGTCCTGATGTACAAAAGAGTTCAGTCACCTGAGGGATATGGAGGGAGTGATGGTAGAAACGTGGGGAAATAGAAACAGGGTTAGAGACTCCTGCTAACATGGGCTCTGTATATACTGCAAAACTTTCCTCTTAATTTCTTCCTCCCTCTTCTCTCATACGTCTCTTCCTCAGACTCACACTCTAGCTAGCCCTTCTCCACAAATAATCTCCTCCAATCTGGAAACTGTTCAAATGTTGTCTGCAGGCTTAGATTGAAGAGGGATTACCGTGTGCAAGATTCTTGGCTTCTGTTTAAATATCTAGACCTAATCATAAGTTTCTGCTCAATGGCCCATCAAGCTTCCTGGATAATTCACCTTTCCCACGTGAATAAATGGAACGTTGACTGACTAACTAGATCTCTGTATTTTCTCACTCGGGTTGATATTACCACTACCTGGACCAGTTAGTCAAGTCTCCAGCCTGGGAGACCACTGAACCTCCTTGTCTGCTATCATCTGTATCTGCATATTTCTTCCAATGGTTAATGGCAAACACTCTTGCCTCAAACCCAGCCAGTCACAGTCTTGCTCCTTTTCATTCTCCTTGCAACATTTATTATGCCATGGTCTTTCTAAAGATAATGTTATGGCTTCCCTTGACCTACAGAATTAAAGGCAAAAGTCGTTGCCAAATACATCAGTAGTAATAACTGTATTGATTGAAGTGTAATTTCATGCCAATCTTTTCCTAATTATTTTACATGACTGTCACATGTTACCTAATCCATTTTCCCTAACAACCCTTGGTGTGTGTGGGCCTTACTATTACTCACACTTTACTTAAGGAACTAAGAACCCTGCTCGAGAAGCCAAGGCCATGCAGCAGAACAAAAATGTAGGCTGACTACAGACTATTTTCTCTCTCTCTCTCTCTCTCAAATTCTGTTGTTGACTGCTCAGGTTTCGACTTCCGCCACCTTTCCCCTCTTTTCAGGAGCTGCATCTTTGAGGAACAGTTTTCTGAGCTTGTGTGTGGTGATTTCCTTCCTCTATACCTTCCCAGGCATGTATGATCTGGTTTCTATGATCACCCTGCCCTGTGTCCTCTAAGCTATAGAAAGAACTTTCTCCCCACATTGTCTGAGAAATATCCTTTCTTCATTTACCAAGTGAGCTCATCTTGCTTTCCGAAAGGTTTTTTTAGAATGCCTTTCTTAGTGTTGTCTCCTTGTGCAGTTTTCCTCTATGTTCTGATAGGGTGCTCATCAGAAGACCTTGCAGCAATTAGTGAGGTACGATGATTTCCAGTATTGTTGAGGACAGGAATGATGTCTTAATAAATGAGCAAGTGTATCAGTGTATCACAAGTAGATGGCCATACTCCTATAGCAGTCAATATGAGGTTCTATCTATCTATCTATCTATCTATCTATCTATCTATCTATCTATCTATCTAT
>NW_026586463.1:1510341-1547225 GCF_907164565.1 Psammomys obesus
TATCTATCTATCTATCTATCTATCTATCTATCTATCTATCTATCTATACATATATCATCTATCATCTATCTTATCCTATGTGATCAATCATCCATCTATCTATCATCTATCATTTATCTATATGTATCATCTATTATCTATCATCTATCTCTCTCTCTCTCTCTCTATCTATACCCATCTATCTCCTCTCAACCTGAAGTTCTGAAAATAAAGATTTTAGTGTAAAATTGCAATGCTGAGTCCTGTCATAACCTTCAAGTTGTATCTTCCTTGCCACTTTACTTGTCCAGCTCCTTGACTTTACCGCATAGTGTTGTCATCAGAGAAGGTTATACTCCTGAACCACACAATCAGGTTACACACACACACACACACACACACACACACACACACACACACACAAAAGAAATAGAAAATAATTTGGGTTTAATTACACCCCAAAAATGACCAAAAAAGCTATAACATTTTAGGTAAGTTTTTTGTGTTGGGCCACCTTCATAGCTATCTTATGACCCTTGGGTGACTAGAAATACCTAGGGGGAAAATTTAGGTTTTCTTTTTTCTTCATTCAGATTTTATCATTTAAAAAGTCATAGGGGTGATTCATGTGAATGGCAAGAGAAAAGCCAAACTATTAAAGTCTGAGGGAAATTTCCTCCCATAGCAGAATCACTTTTAAGTTATTATTTACCTTGTAGGATCACCTTTGGACCTACTGTTCTGTCCCTTAACCTGATAAGTCAACCAATTCTCCTTCAGCCTTTTTCCTGTCTTAGAATTCTTTTGGTCTTCCCTCATCAGAAACTTACTATACAAATCTAACAGAATAAATCCAAAGCTTTTTTTTTTTCTCTCTCTCCCAAAAAAAAACTTGCCAGCACAATGTTCCAATGAGGTCAGCATTCACGGAATCATCCCTGTCATTTTAGTAGTGGGCAGACACAGCACAGACAATAAATGGCTTTGCCCAAGGCCACAGACAAGTTGGTACTGGAGCTGAGTTGGATCAGAAGGGAGGAACCCTGGCCCTTTGCCTGGCAATCAGACACCAATGCCCGTTAACCTTAGAGGCCTTTTTCCTTAGTTTTGTGTTGCATGGAGAATAAAGACTATTAAAGGAAGGGTCCAGCATGATAAAGGTCTTTTAAGTTAAGTTACAAAATGACCGGAGATGCATGAGCTCTCCTTTCTTTGTTCTGATTTGTTTCTGTTGTGGAAGTGGCTATCAGTGTGGTGTTAGTGAGACCAACAGCTTGTATTTGGCCCACTAAAACTTGTCTCTGAACTTGAACCTCCCAGTTTGCCATTGGGGATGTCTGAACTCAGAAAGCCTTTCAAGGGTGGATGGATGGTTAGGTCCCGCGGTTTCAGTCTCAGTAAGGGCCACTGTCCTTGGCCGCTCCTTGGGCCAGTGTTCCACCAGCAGCTGTTTGCACCTTCTGTCTCAGATCTGAGGAGGTGCCAGCGGCTCCTCTCTGTAGTTGCTCTGGGAACAGGGGCCCTGCTGTGGAGGAAAGTGTTCTCAGGAAACATTTCTCTGCAGCAGGAGAAATTTCCATAAAGTTCTTAAATATAATAAAATGTAATTAAAGTGCCTTGTTGAGTTAGTTCTCTTTGAAGTTTCAGGCTTGCATAATAAATGGAGTCATAAACCAGGAGTGGAATTGGAGGTTTTATTCCTTTTTACAGATTGAGTCTCATTAATTATCTACTTGACCCCTCCTGTTATAGAGGAGTAAGTACCTGGTACACCATAATTTGCACTGATAAAAGGCAGTAAAAGATGAACTCACCACTGAAAATGGAATCTCACACGCTGAATGTCACTTTGTAGCCAGGGAAAATTAGAGCTTGTGTTCAGAAATCACATTCTCACAGCCTCATGGACTGTGAGCTCATGGACATGAGTCTATCCTGCATTGTTTTGTCTTTTGTGTCACTAAGCATTTCAATTTTTATGTCAAGTAGTTGGTTCCCTGAAGAAATAAGCTACCTTTCGTATAGTAAATTTTGTTGTTGTTGTTTGCTTTTTGCCAACCTATAGTGCATATCCAAGTAACCTCTATCCATCCACCAGGGAGAGTATGGCATGGTTGCTTTGCCTTGGAGTAAAGAAGTAAGATTTTAAGTCTTCCCTTTTAACTTATCGCACAACTTCACAAGCCTAGAAAAAGCCACATAGACAAAGAAGGCTTTGCACCGAGACCAGTAGAACTCACTGTTTATGCCAAGAAGACTGGTTGCCTGTGACTCACATTCATTGACAGTTTTTTGGGTGAATCTCACTGAGTGTTAAAGCTGATATCGATTTGTTTTATGTGTGGGGACATTTATTGTGTGTGCCTGCATGCCCATATGTGTCCAGGCATCTGTAAGTGGTTTAAGTGTTCCTTCTTCCTGGACTGTGGGCCTGGGGTGATTTCAGGACAGGAGAACCTCTGTACAATGAGAGCATTAGTGAACACTGCTGAAAAATCCAACATTCAGAGTGTGGTATGAAGAGGCAGTCAATTAAAGAAAAGCTTGAATTGTTGAAATGAGCTAAAATAATATTTTTAAAGGAAGATGAAAGAGACTGATGGATAATGAATACTGTCAGGGTTTACTTTATTCCTGTTTTGTTGGTGTGTGTGTATGTGTGTGTGTGTGTGTAGATATTTCATGGCTTTGAGAAAGTGATTGGATCTAAACAGGAGCAGGAATGGTAGGAGACTCACGGAGATAAGAGTAGGTCAGCCATGTTGAAGTAGCAAAGTAAACCAGAAGGATTTGATCCAGACAACATCTTATTTGGTCCCTAAGAGAAAATCCTCCTACTTTCCTAAGTCTTAAGGATTTATACACTTTGTCATAAGATGACTTGTGCATCTTGATGGATGATCAGCAATGTCTAGTTCAAGAGAGAAGATGATCCCTGCAGCAAGACCAGGTTGCACCAAAAACCTTGATGTGATTTTCTTAGAGGGTATTTAGAAAGACACAATAAGATTTATTTAATTATGAATAACAGAAACTAACACTGAAAAAAATCAACCAAAAGGTGAAAATAAATATTATGATACAGGGATAACATCTTGGACTCAAAGGCAAGTTACAACCAGACTCTGAAGGAAGCTGGAACCTTGGGCATAGAGGAAGCATTCTCTCTCCTCTTCTGTCCTCTACTTCCCTGCTTTCTCTTTCCCTCTCTCCATTCTCCTTTTCTCTTTTCCTTTCTCCTTCCCTTCCCTCTGCTCCCCTAACCTCTAATCCTCTCCTGCCTGCTCTCTCTCCCTGGATTCTTAAGCAAGCATACAGCTAGGACCCAAAGGTAGCTAGAGCCATGCGAATATAGGAAACCTGCTCTACAACTCTTTCCTCTCCTTCCTGCTCCTTCTCCTTTCCTTTGCCCTCTTCTCTTCTTCTTCCTTTCTCTTTTTCTCTCTTTCCGTCCCTATCCTTTCTTCTCTTGCCCCTCCTCCTTTTTTTCTTCCCCTCATCCCACTTCTGTAGATAGAATTTCTTGTAGGGAAGCATCACCTGCCAATAAAAAACTAATGACCTATTGCTGAGGCAGAAAACAGGGAGAGGAACATTTGATAAGCAGAAAGGATTCTGGGTTAGAGCCAGAAAACCTCCCAGACTTCTTTTCTTCTGAGTGCCAACAACTCCCTTCCTCATCACAAAACCAATCGCTAGGTCTAGTGTCTTGTCTAGGAAACATGAATGAAAGAGGTTGGGATCTAGATACCCACAGCCTAGTTTTAGGTAGGCTCACAGTGAATTAGTCACTCACTGTGGATCAATCAATGGTGTCCGAGCATGCATGGGTTCAGGAAACGAGGTGAGGATGAAATAAAGTCATCATGTGTTGTGAACAAGCTTCACTCACTGTGACAACATGGGCATGGAATTAGATAAACAACAATTCCTAGAAATCAGGGCAGAGGAAATTGAGTTGGTCAGATGACAACCAAGGATTTGTTACAGGGAAATAAAGTAAATCTGATTTATGACAGACAGAACAAGAAGAACTCACAGTCAGTTACAGATAAACCATATAGAGACCATTTTAATCAAGGCCTGGAAAGCCCTGGAGTAGCATATCAAGGCAGTCATGTTGATTAATAACATGGTTGCTTCTATTTAAGATTTCATGTTCTTGCTGTCTGTTTTCACATTGTTACCACCAACAATATGAAACAAGATACTCAAAGGTATAGCATGAAAGACGAAAGTTTGATACTTTCATAAATTCAGCCATAGAAAACATAATTTGTTGATCTTAGTGGGTTAGAGGGTGAGAGACATCAGCGGACAACAAAAAAGAAATTAATGCCCCCTTTTATCCCTGTTTTCAATGGTTGTAGATTGATTTTCAGGGCCATGGAAGCTAAGGCAGGTACCATGCAAGCAGCTGTATTTGCTTAGAAAATGGATCTATTTTCTTGAGCACTGTATGTGCAGTCATGTTTTTCACAGAGCTATGTAGATATGCAAACTATTTATCGACCAGGAGCCCTAACGTGCTCTAGAGTAAAAACCTCCACAGCTACAGTTCTCACAAGGAGTAGTAAAAATGGGACAAATGCATGAGGTTGTCTCTCCTCCCTGTTGCCAAGGAGGACCCTCCCCCGAATGTTCCCTGAGCAATCTTGTCCAGTCATCCTTGGAGAGGAATTAAAAAAAAAATTAAAAAATCTTTTTAATATTTTATCTAGAGCTATGACCAGATTGCTTGTGTTGTGGTCTTGAATACAACCATGTGTTTGGTTAAATTGCATTTCATTTTGTGTGGTAATTGAATCTGTTATTGGCCATGAGCCTAATGTACAACTAGAGAATGGGGATGAGGAACTAGGGCTGGAGGGATAGAACCACTGCAGTCCTGGGTATCAGTGGCAGAGAAAAGAAGAAGAAGAAGAAGAAAAAAAAGAATAAAAAAGAACAGAAGGCCAGTGCAAATATTTCTCTGAAAAATCATTAGAGACTGTAGAAGTCTCTAATGAAAGTGCATGGAAGCAGCAAGAAGTCTGGTCACATTGTGTGTGTCCTTGAAGCAGGGGTTTACTCGGGAGGTCTAAGCTCTCCTCTATGACAGAGATATGCTATGTCAAGGATAAATCTTACTCTATCCTTCAATATGCCAAACAGATAACTCATTAGTCAAGACTCTTCAGAAGGACAGAAAGGAGGGATAGATGAGACATGAAAGGTAGCTACAGACACATTTCAGGCTTCTAAACTCATCCAGATAACCTCACCAGCTCTTGAAATTACCACAGCAAAAAGTTTTCATTTCACACACACATACTTTGGAGCACCGTAGCTTAGCAGCAGAGTATATGACAGAGTGCTGCCTACTCTTATGGCCGTGAATAACTGGGTGATGTAGCTCACAGTCATTGTCCCAGCTAAGAGTGCATTTTACTTCCTTCACTAGTTCAGGAAAAGATTGGACCTGAAAATTCAGAGTTTAGTCTCTCCTGAATGATATCACATACGGGACCATTGTAAAGTGGGGAAAGTTATAAGACATTTTAAGTCATGGATGATCTGTGTATTCAGGGATTGATTTCCAGTGTTAGCTCAGGCAACAATAGAGGCTAAGCAGTTCAATGTCCTACTGCCTACTGTACGGCAGAGATAAAAGAAAACCAGCGGTAATACAGGGTATGGGTAAGGCATTTTCTTTATATAGTCTAACAACTTCAATATGGAAAAGATCTCACAGATACACTCAGAAATAATGCTTAACCAAATACCTGGGCCTCTCATGGCACAGTCAGATTAGTATGTCAAATTAATCATCATTTGTTGGAAAGACCCTGCTGTTTGAGCTTGCAGTCCTCCCAGTCTGAATAGCCAGTCTGAGCTCAGGCATTAAGATGCAGGATTCCCTCTTTCCAGCAGGACCGCCTGCTCTCTGCCTGAATTCATCTGGAGAGTGTCTTTCAGACACAGAGCCCCTAACCGCATTTGATATATGGCCTTTGACACAGCTCCCTGCTAGCTCTCCCCTCCCTGTGCATATAGGATAATTAGGAATTGTGTCTCCTTTCATGTGATAGGATTGTGCTGTGTAATTCAAATCAAGCATCCTTGAAGCGCCTGGTTTTAACCAATTATGTACGCGCACCCTGGGAGCCCCCCTACCTACTCTCTAAGGGCCTTTGTTCTCTGGAATTAAAGTTGAACTAGCTCCCTGATGTGGTTCTCAGGAGTGATCCCTGTACAGCGCTTGCCAGCCATTCTAGACAGGCTCCTCCTCTCATGCCCCTCCTGACTTCATGTGCTGGTGGGAGACAGCCAAAAGGCAGGAGAACCACAATCATAGACAGGAGCAGACTTCCCTTTGGTCTCAGCATACATACCTCTTTTGTGTTTGCTCAACAAGGGCCTAAAACTGGATCAAGATGTTTTAGGGAACACAATGAAGGAAAAGTAATATGCTTTTAATACTCTCCTGATTCCTTTATAGCTTTTTTTTCCTGACAAGAATGGAAAATGAGACGCATTACACCAGCTAGACAACTGACTGGTGATTGCCTTCATCTTGTGCATGTGAACCGACATTTTATGCTCATCTCAGGATGGGCTGAAAATGAACTGTTGCGGCCAAGGATAATCTTGAACTTCTGATCCTCCTGCCTCTATCTCCTCAGCACTAGTGTCACCAGTGTGAAGCACACCAAATCTGGTTTACGTGCTGCTGGGAATCAAACCCCAGGCTTCCTGCATGCTGTGCAATTGCTATACCAACGGGGCTACGTCTACAACCTAGGGAAGCTGGTGATTTTTACAGCTTCCAGAACATGGTCAGGAGCTATTGCTGGCAGCTATCTGAGACAATGACAACAGAATTGACTTTTCAAAAAAAAATTTTGATAAAAGATATTATTTCTTTACAGCATAGAAGCTACGTCAACCGAAAAGCCTAAACTAAGAACAGAATTAGAGACAAAATGAGTTTACTTACTTCTCCTACCAAACAGCCTTGGAGCCAGTGGGTAACTGTGGAAGAAAGCCTTTTCCATTTATAAGTATGGACACTAGGGAGCCAACCAGATGACAGAGGCTCCCTTGGAAATGGAGTACATATGGGCCTGTGATGCTCCCAAGTGAAAGAACACTGTGTCTCCCATGCCTTCCAAGAGCCAGCAGGAAAGAAAACCCACTGCAACATTTTGAGACCGGCAGGCTCGTGAGCAAGCCCAGCTTTACCTCATGTCCCAGTTGACCAGGGACTACAGACAACTGTGGAGCAGAGGTTTAGAGAAGCAGACGTGCCTCTTCCTGTGTGGCTTAAGGAACCCAGTGCTCCCAGAGGTCCAGGAGAGGATGGACATGTTCACATCTGCAGACACTCTCGACAGTGAGTGACTCTCCATGTCAGGGAAGCAGCAGGGAGGGTGAGGCTTGCCTCAGTCACTGACCATACAGGAGAGAGTGGATGAAGTCAGTGGCACTTCAGCCTTGATAAATGTCTTGAGGAACTTTGTAACATCTTAGGCTCATAAAACATCTTAGGTTCCAAAACACATGTCACCAAGGAACTTCTTCCCCTCCCCCTTTATTTTAACCTCCTGTATATATTTAAGGCAATGGAATCCATATGCGGCTGCTTCATTTATGCTTAATTCATTAAAGTGATCTTCCATGTGAGCCACTTCATGCCCACAGAATCTTCTGTTAGCATTTTATGAACATTTTGAGGCATTTGCATTCAAAATCCGGGAGCCAGCTAAATCAGATCTGAACACGACTCAGCTCAGCTTGATATTTAAAACTCCCGAAGCTCTGCTGTGGCCAAATGTCTTCTCCTTTCCCAGACCCACAGTCAACAAGGCTGCTATATCAAGGCCTTCCCCGGAAGAAGGCTGAAGGGAAGTGTCATGACACTTAATTGAAACAACAAATTTAAGAAATATATTTCAAACACATGAGATGCCCATTGGAGGAGGGATCATTTTAAAGCTGGTTTCTCTTATCTTTCCAATAGTGGCATCAAATAGCGACTAAAAAACGACTTGAATTGAGGTGTGTGTCGGGGTTGGGCCTGGGAAACAAATTGTGATTGATTATGACATGAAACCCATTTCATCATTTATCTAGACTATCACATTATTGTGTTTCTTAAAATAATAGACGAAAAAGTACAAGGCACTTTCCAGAATCTACATAAACAATGAAAATTAAGGGTATTATTATTAATGTCAGGCCAAAGCAATGAAGTCATTTCTAAAAGCTAGATGCTGTGCATTGGATTGAATAAGAGGGAGGCAGGAACCTGTTTGAGACACAGTACTTGCTGAAGATTATATCTTCTAAGTACTGTTCTAAGAGTGAAGGGACAGTTGTCAGGAGGATGGACTAGTCTCTGCTCCAGGATTAGTGGGAGGAGACAGACAATTATATAAAGCATAGTGAAGTTAAGGGTGCTCTCGTAAGCAAAGGAAAGAGCAGCTACAATGGCTTAGAACTGGAAGTTGGTTAAAGGAAGCAGCTAGAACTTGAGGGAAGGGTGTGACCAGATGTTGCTGGACTTGTCATCCTGGTAAAGTTGTAGCTGACTCAGTTTCCCCAAGACCCGCATTTTTATTTTGGTGCTCTACATTCTTGCTTTTCAAGAGAGGGTTTGTATGTCTTCTTGCACCTTCATCCTGGCCATTGGTCTTAGATCAGTGTGTCCACTTAACCAAAGGAGCTCTGACTGTGGAGATCTCTGGACCAGAGGTGTCCACATCATGGGAACCTGCAAGGAAGGAAAGGGGGAAAGAGGCAAGCTGTTTCTGTGAGAGCACACACCACTTAGCCAGCTGTGGCAGTCAGCTATGAAACAAAATCTCACAGAAATCAACTCCAAGGTTACTCTGAGACCATGATAAATGAGACAGAGCAAGGCAACTTCATAATTCTTCCTTAGTACAGACAAAATCAAGGTCACCATGTAGCACACAGATCACAAAACACCCCTTTATTGGGCAAATAAGCAAGTGCTCCTTCAGTACAGTACGTGTAGTTCATACCCTTGCTCTTCTCCTGTCCCTGTAGATAACATTTACTGAGACACCTTGCTACAGACTGACTCCGCTTTCCAGCAGAACCATCTAGAGCAAGTATCTACTCTCTCAAGTCATTCCTCAAGTCTCTGAGGCAAAGCCCAACTCCTATACTCTAATTGTATTAATGACTTCTTACTACTTGGCTTGTGTTTCCACATGCAGCATGTTCTCCCTCATTGTGAAGTATGAGACCAATTTGTTAAATCCCGTGTCCCAGGACACTGGCCCTAGTGCCCCTTTCTAGAGCTATTGCATCAGACGCTCTGGGCATGAAGAGCAGTAACCTGGGTTTTCAGAGGATCCCTGTGGGCTGTGCCTGCTTCAGGTCAAGAGCTCCTCCCCTGAGGTTCTCCATTAGGCAGCGCTCTTCCAAAACTTAGTCTATAGATCTGGAGTGGGGTGTGGGAGTTCATGACTTTTTCTCTCCATTTGCCTCCTTTTTATTTTAAGTTTTCAACTGTTTCAAATATTTTGTTAGTGTATATTCATTGTTCGTAGTAACTTGTTTCATTAAAAAAGTTACTGCATTTATTTGAGCGTGCATGCACATGTGTTTGTGTGGGTGCATTCGTGCGTGTGCGTGTGTGTGTGTGTGTGTGTGTGTGTGTGTAGTTGGTTCTCTCCTTCCACCATGTAGATCCCAGGGATGAAACTCAGGTTGTCAAGCATGATGGTAAGTGCTTTTATGGACTGAATCATCTCACCTGTATGCATTGGCGGTTTTCTCTGACCATCGTGTGGTCCCTTCTGCCATGTTATTTTGTCACAAGAAGGTCCATGCTAGATGCTGACAACACACACTTGAACTCCCAAGCCTTGGGTCTATGAGTTAAAGAAATCTCTATTCTTTATTAATTATCCACTATTTAATATTTAGTTACAGTAACAGAAAACAGAGAAGACAAATTGTCTTTTCATTGAGTTGTAGGAGGCATTACATATACAGAAGTAATCTAGAATAATATATCAGTTTTGTGACTTACAAATATTTTTCCCTCATTCACTTTCTTGATGATGGCTTTTGAAACACAAAAGTTATTTTATTTTGAGGTAATCTAATTATTTTTTTGTTTCTTACGTCATAAGTAAGTTTCGTTGAATCCAAGTTCATAAAATTACTTCTATTTTGATCTCCTTGCTGCTTTTAAGGAAAAGTTTAGCTTTGATATTCTGCATGTAGAGACCTGGTTGTTCAAGCACTATTTATTAAATCCTCATTTACTGGTGTCAGAAATGGGTCTTACTTTGATGACATCTTTGCTCTTTAAAAGGGGGTGTGTAGATCAAGTGACTCTGAGATCTTTTTCCATAGAGATCTGAGACTATTTTCCTTTTTCAGGGTGCTTGAAAGGTGTTGCGTCAAAAGACAAATTAGTCTTACTGAATGACAGCCCTGCCTCTGTCTTGGTTATTCTCCATTGTCAACTTTATCAAATCTAGACTCACATGGGCGATGAGTCTCTAGGCATAGCTGTATCTTGATGAGGTTAAAAGAGGTGGGAAGACTCATCCACTATGGGCGGCGCTATTCCCTGAGCTGGAATCTTGACCTGCATAAAAACAGTAAAATAATGGGAGCTCAGGCATTCATCACTCTCTTCTTGGTTGTGAATACAATATGACCAGGTGCCAGAAGTTCTTGTCCCCATGACTTCCCTAGCAGGATGGGCTATAACCTGGAACTGTGAGCCAAAACCAGCCCTTTCTCTTTTAAGTTGCTCTTGTTAGTGTTTTATCACAGCAACTCAGGTAAAGTAACTAAGCCAGCACCTATCCCATGCCTTTCTCACCACTTCCATGTTAGAACATCACAATTCTACACTAGATACTACCAACAAACATGTCAATCAGAACCTTGTCTTCTTCCTTGCTTTCACCTTCTTCTTCCTGTTTTCTTGTGAAGCTGAGGAGCAATTCTATCTTTAAATTGAGGAATTAGCATGAGAAAATCCAGAATGTAAAGAGGAAGCCAAGAAATGGATACTTCCTAAGTGAGGCCAATGTTTCCACTGGCTTGGCTTAGATGACTTGAATTTCCATTCAAAACCATTGATCAAAGGCAGCCTGCTGACTGTTCTGACTAACCACAGGACCCAGCTGATGAGATGAATGTGAACATCCCAAACCATTCAACTCTTCTATAAAGTGGAATGTGGGCGTGAACACAAAGAACTAGAAATGAGTCAAAGATTTAGTGTAAAAGAAGTTGTGTGGTAAAGATTTGTAGATGTTTTCATGTTAATGTTGATGAGAATGAGAAAAAAAAAACATATTAAATTTAAATAAGAAGGAAAATTATAGTTGAAACCATTCTCTTCTTAAAAAAAAAAAAGCCACAGCCACTGGTAAGATGGCTCATCAGGTAAAGGTACTTGCCACCAAGGCTGTTAACCTTGAGTTTCTGAGTTTGATCCTCATTATCATCATGGTAGAAAAAAAAAGAATGTACTCTTTCAAGGTGTCCTCTGACCTCTACAGGTGCTCTCTGGTACATGTGTTTCAATGCATACAAAACACAGACACACAAAATAAACAAAATGTAATAATTTTCTTTTTAAAGCCCCAGCATTTAAAAGGAGTTTTTCTTCTTGAGAGTATTACACTGATTTCATAGTGGAAAATGCTTCACAACTTTGCCAAGATTTCGAGGGAAACTCAAAAGCCACTTTACATTCAATAAGCTACTTACTGAGAGTAAACAACAGAAGGCTAACCATCATGATGTGAATTGGGTCTGAATCAGATCATCTCAGAGGTCAGTTTCTTAACCTTAGAATTTCAGCTGATTTGCCCGTTAATAACTGAAAGAGTGAAGGCATTATCAGCACAGTTAAACTTAACATTTAGAAGCAAATTCTATCCTTTTTTTTCTTAGTTTGCATTTCCTCCTTTATACCTGTCTGTATGCTGGTGAGCAAGTTAATAGTTATACCTCTTTTTTCTTCAGATGATTCAAATTTGGATCTTGAGTTTAATAAATTGCTACAGCAGAACAGTACTAACCAAAAACATGGCTACAGTGAGATGAGCAAGAGACTTTCCATTATCGCAAAGATGGCAGAGTGGTTCATTTTCAACACGTGTTTAGTCCAATGGCCTTTAAAAATTAGTACTGGGTCTAATTATTTTAAAAAAAATTATTAGTAGTACTTAATAATACAAATTCAGTGACCTAAAATGCACTGGATGATTGGCACATTTGTGTACAGATGGCATTTGTGTACAGATTGGCACATTGTGTACAGAGGTTTCATTTTTGAGTATTTACCTAGTAGCATTTTGATGCTCCTCTCTGCAAACCAGTGACAAGAGCAACAGAAACCATGGAGAACCAGGTGACAGACAACTGTAGTGGACCGTTTACATTCTCCCCTATGTGATGGGTGATGACTAGTTTTGTGTCAACTTAACTTAGCTTGCAGTCATTTGGAAGCAAGAACCTCAATTGAAAATCGACCTCCCACCAAATCGACTTGCAAGTAAGATCATGGTGCATTTTCTTGATGATTGATAGAAGAGGGTTTATCCCATTATGGGTGGTCCCTTTCCTGGGCTGGTCGTCCTGAGTTCTATAAGGAAGCAGGAGGATGAAGCCATAAGGAGAAACCCAGTAAGCACCCCTCTCTAAGCTCTGCATCCTGTCTCCAGATTCTGACCCTGTTTATATTCCTGCCCTGACTTCCCTCAGTGATGGTCTGTGATATGGAACTATAAGCTGAAACAAATTCTTTTCTTCCAAAACTGATTTTGGTCATGGTGTTTTTATTACAGCAACAAAATCCTAAATAAGTGATGATGATGATGATGATGATGATGATGACGACGACGACGACGACGACGACGACGACGACGACGACGACGATGTGGTCTTTGTCTCAGAATGCCTCAAAAACATCCTTGAGGGGGCTAAGGGTAATTCACTTGCTAAAGTGCTTACTATGAAAGAGTGGGAATTTGAGTTTAATTTCCAGCACCCACCTAAAAAAGCTGAACACAGCATTGCTGAGCTCCAGGTTTATTAAGAGAGCTTGTCTCCAAAAAAAATGAGACAAAGAAGCTATTAAAGAAGACACCCAGTGCTGACTTCGGTTTTCACTCACATGCACAAATGTGAGTTCAACACACACACACACACACACACACACACACACACACTCACACACACACACACACTACACAAATACACCCATTGTTATTTCCTGAGAAACTGGAGGGTCTTGTTTAATTTATAATTAATACCTAAAGACTACACCGGAGGTTTCTTTTTTTTTTTCTTTTTCTTTTTTTTCCTAAAAGGAAATCTCCAGTAGCTTGAGTATGGAGACTGGTTATTAGAAAACTTACTGATAAAAGATTAAAACTTAGAACCATACCCCAACATCTGTTAAATACTGAGTTCAGTCATCTGGCCAATGATAATTCAATGCTGCCTGCACATGAAGCTTGAATAACCATTCTGAACAGTGAGGCCAGGAGAGTTTCATTGTCGGTAAGCATGCTCTCATGCTGGGATGGTGCTATTCTCTTCCTCCATCACTCCTACCTCCTTCAGTGTTTCAGCAGCTCTGGTGCCCACGTCCATCCCATAGCTAGGAAAATTCTTGCTCTACCAGTGGTTGTTTAGAGGGTTCTGATAACACCACCCTTAAGTCTCATGGGATGCAATGCGACTAAAATTGAAGCAGCAGAGAAAGCATCTTTTACCTGCGTCCTAGGACTCCTGCAAGTCACAGTGACTGTTGACAGCTTCGACCTGATCTGCAACACGCTGTCTTCCCTGCTTCTCTTCTCCTTTGCCTCTCTTCTCACTTCTCTGGGATTGTTTTGGTCTCTAAACCTTCCGACATAAGCTTTGCCTCAAGCTGTTTTCTGGAACCTAGAGTACCACAGAAGTGTGGCTAGAGAAGTTCTGCTGCTACAGGAGCCGCACCTGGCAATCTGCTGGTAGCATTCCCAACTCAGCCAGGGCAATGAGAACAAAAAAGCCTGCAGCAACCTCAAGAGCCCAAGGGCTCTGATGACACCAATTGCCAGTTGTTTAACTTCCAAATACAGTGTTCTTCCCTGCCCAGGACATATTTCCAGGTAAACTCCCTCTATTTTAAAAGAAGACATGTGTGACTAGCCCTGCAAAGCTTCCTGTTTTCAGGGAAATAGGACATCCTTCCTCTTATTACTGATGGGGAGGATTGATAACTGTTTTTTGTTTATTTGTTTGGTTTGTTTTTCTTTTTTAAATACCTTTATTTGAAAAGTAGAGGTCTGCATTAAACAAAAATTACAAACCTGTTTATGAAATTTAAAAGTTAGGAAGAGTGCCTTTTTCCATTAGGCAGTACCCTAGCTGTCTGTTCTGTGGCTTTCCTTTGACCCAGACTCAATGAGGCTGTCCTTTTCCATGACTATGAAAAGGAGTAATTAATTAGGGGACTGGGAACTGTTGGTGAATGACATGATGGGAAGAATGTGGGCTTCTCTGGTCAGATCTGTGATACAACAGAAAAAGTACTAATGAGACTGAGAGTGTAAATAAATTACAGAGAACAGCTTCTCACAGAGCCACTCTCCGTCATTCACACGATGAGATAATTACAGCCATCTAATGCTAATAGGACAGCCCATTTACTTGGTTCATATCTTATATGGTTCCTCTGCTAAGTGAGACTATAATTGTTTTCTTAAAAAATAATTGTTGAACCAAGAGAAAACAGTTCTGACTGAGGTGGAGTAAAGAGGCAATATTTCTTTATAGGCAAATGTTCTCCCCCACGGAAAACACAAAGCTGAAAGTAAAATGTCACAAAGCACAGCCATGTCGGTGCCCGGGAAGCTGGCTAAAGCTGAGATTCGCAGCAAGTTAAACGATGTCTATTCACTGGGAGCAGGGCCTCGAACGTTAAATAAAATGTAGGCATTCTTAGCTGGAATGCCACCTGTCACCTCTTTAGCCCTTGTCATCCCTTAGTACAATAATAAGAAGGGGGCCATTCATGAAAGGCAGACTCTTCTTTGCCTTTGAAGGTTAACACTGTTAATAGAAACGATAAGGAGACACCCATAATTCTGCTTGATAGTGGTTGCAGTTCCAGTTGATGAGATTGGCAGTCCTTACTGCTTGATTGAGAAGCCAGAGATTCTACACAGACTCAGAAGTAGCCCCCAGACCAGCCAAATAAATATAAAAAATAAGAGTAAGGCATCTGAGCACAATCATCAGGGACTCTGTCACCAGAGAGGCAAGTTCCACGAATTCAACAGAAGCCAGATTTCCAGGGAAAAGTCTGATTTAGATGCTACAATGTTTTACTGAAAATATCCAGTTTCAACAGCAAAATTAGAATAAAATAAACAGAAAGGTATGAGCCTTGCTCAGCAGTCATTAGAAAAAAATTCTAGGAGATCTAAAGGCTGATGTTGGTCAAGGGCTGAAACAATTATTATAAACACATTCAAAGAATTCAAGGATAATATGATGACAATGTGAAAGGAATAGGGATGGAAATATTCTTCAGCAGAAGATCTTGCGGAAAGGGGCTAGGAATGTACAAATTGACCTTGGGGTGACTTATGCAGAGAGTGAGAAACTATTGAGAAGCCAGGGTAGTGGAGGTGTGACAAAAAGTCACGTGATCCAAGTGAAGGAGCACCGGGAGGATGATCTGAAACAACTGGATCGATAAAATACTGTAGTATTTCTAGTACTATTTACAGTCTGAGCTCAAAGAATAGAACATACGCTCATATCCATACCAATATAAATTGTTGAAAATGGAGAAGATAAGCGACAAATCTCTCATATAGAAAAATTTCAGAGTAGTCGCTACCTGAGTCACATCTGAGGTGGGGATATGCATAGTTCCTTCCTTCCAAGGGGTCTTTGTGCGAAAAGCGGGAATGGGGATAGCGTTTTAGCAGAGAACCTACTTTCTTTCCCAAAGAAGGTAACTAGGTTAACCACTAGCGACAAAGCATGTCAATTGCGTAGGCTCATGATCTGCAGTGAGGACATAGCCAACAATCCCAATCGGACCAGGAGCACTTTTGCTTAAGTTCAAACTGATGCTACAAAATATCCGTTCGTTAATTCACAAAACTGTCAAGATCACTGTATACGTGACATGTCTAAGAACTTGGCATGGTGCAAAGAAGCCTGGGCAGTGCAGTGCAATACCTTGAGTGGGGCCTTGGAATAAAGAAGCAGAATCGGAATCGGGTAAAAACTAAGGGCAACTGAATCGAGTGTGGCCTTGTGCCAATAATGTTGCCTCGTCACTATGACCAACACAGCTGATTAACAATGGGAAAGGCTGGGGCTCTCTACGTTCTCCTTGCAGCTTTGCTCTACATACAAAAGGGGATTAAAGCAGAAAGATTATTTTAAAGTGGAAACTATAGAATGGAAAGTTTAAGGACCAAAATTAAAAGTTCCTGAGAATGTTATACATCAGATGTGAGACAATTCTTGGGACAGCATTTACCTCCAGATTTCAAAATTTATAATAAAGCTAATAAAGCTTTATCATAATCAAGCTAATCAAGACAGATAAAGACAGACATGTAGGTCAAAGAACCACAGCAGAAAGTCTAGATTTAAAGGCCTCAAATGTAAAGACAATTTTCAATGAATTATGCCAAGGTGAATGATGGGAAAAATGGCCTTTCTAGCAATGACTGAAAGAGTAGAGTGTCAGTATAACAGGAAAACAATCAGGGACAGTGCCACATGTAATTAATCTAAGCACTCCAGAGGCAAGACAGGTGGATCTCTGCGAGTTCAAGGTCATTCTGGTTTTCACAAAGACCCTGTCTCAAAACTCAAAACTAAACAAAACAGAAAACAAATGGAGACATCTTTTTTTCCTAATCACATGCAAAATTTAACACTATGAAACATGGACTTCAATGAAAAGCAAACATTTGTGAACAAAACTTCTGCACTCAGGTCCCTCTGGGACCGTGTCCTATACACCCTTTCATCTCGCTATTCTTAGCATCCTTTGTAATAATCCAGAAAACACAAGTTTTCTTACATGCTATGAGTCAGCCCAGAAAAATATGAAGCATTTGCAGAGATGGTGCAATCTCAGGCTGTAGCCTATCGGGCAATCATGGGCAACCCAGAGAGCTGCGGTGTGAGTGTCTGCTGGGGATCTGGTGCTGTCAGGTTTAACTTCGGGGCTCTGGGGTAACTCCCGGAAGTCTCAGAACTGACTTTTAGAGACCACAGCCTGTAGAGGCTGTGCAAAACAGAAGGATCAAAGCAGAAAAACAGATTTCTTAATTTTGAAGCTTAGAAGAGAAACTTAAAGAATACAGTGTATTTATTTTTGGTTCCTGATAAAAGTTGACCTCATTTATCTTTAAAAAATACACGGGAAGAATGAACGAAGACAGGATAATTGTAATAAGCCACAAATATGGAACAACAGATGCCTGGCAGTGCACTTTTTACTTACAGTGCCACTTTGCAGAAATAATATTACATATAAAACAGGTTTTCAGGTTCTTTCATAAAAGCTTAATCCATTATACCGTCTTACATTTCTCAATCTAGGTTCTACAGATTATCAAGTATATATAGAAGCATATAGCTTATCAGGTATATGGACATAATAATAAATGTCTTATATTAAGGGAGTGGTTATTGTTATGTATATAATCTAAGAAAATTTCAAGCTTAAATAAATACACAGAGAATGGGATATAAGAATGTCATCAATATTTAAAAATAAGTCATAAATCCTCTTAAAGTTCGCAGAGAGGGAATGAATATGGATTAAATAATCCTTACCCCTCGATGAATACTTGTGCATTAAAAACTCTCTCTCCTATGGCACTGGAATAGCATATACACATGGATACTTCCAAGCCAGCCCTCCACATTATATATAGTTGCCGTGGATTACAATACACTGGACTCTAGATACAGAGATTGGCTGTGTCTTCCACATTCCTGGTGCCCAAGATTTTCACTGGCTGTAACCCATGACTTGTCTTCCTCCAACAGCTGGGGAGAAAATCAAACCAAGGGCCACAAATAAGAGGAAATGGGAATTCTTGGTTCTTCAGTATGTTCCCAAGTGGTAGAAAAGATACAGTTCTCGCACTATTCGAGGGGACCTAAATTCTTTTGAAAAGAACGTGTTGGAAAATGATGAGGCTGCCTAGCCATGGTGGTGATGGATAAGGACAAGTTGCTCAAATCCATGCTGTATTAAAGATTTTTTATCTTCAAGCATAGAAGTTTGATTCTCTGTTATCACTTTCCATGGGGCAATATGGGAGAAGCAGCAAAGAAGACCATCTCCAGAAAGGCAGTATAATCAAGTTGCTTGGGGGAAAAAAGGTTCTATGGCCTTGGATGTAAGAACATTCTACACTGAGCCTTTCTGTATACACAACAGGCGATTACTTGTGGTAAATCTGTAGTATGTGCTCAATGCAAATGAGTACCAGAGACCCAAGGGCAGAAGCTAGAGGCGAAGAAGGCAGAGGCACAGCACCTTCAGAAAAGTATTTCCTTTGGTTGGTCCAGTTGAAACAAGAAGAGATATCACAAACTGTTTCTAGGTTTTATTAAAGAAAATATTGCAGGATTGGAGAAAACATTGCAGCTGAAGTTTGAGCTCTGCAGTTCCTATAGTCTTGTGTCTGACTGTCTCAGACTTACACTCTCCACTGTGCGTGAATGTTCTGACTCAGGGGAACATGGATTTGGAACCCTTTGTATTCCAGGGGATTTGTAGCCTTGATTTATTAAAATACATTTGAGGAGTCCATGTACTCCACACTTTTTTCTTTAGCCACCTTTCCTAACTTAACCAGCATCAAATTAAACAGGAAGTCATCCATAAAAAACATTAAGAATAATGTCTGACACAAAGCAGAGATGTAATACACTCATTGTTGTTACCAGAGCCATTATCATTCCTATCAGTGAAAAGTGAAAAGCAATTTTGAGGAAAAAAAAATGTCATTATGTCATTTACCCATTTACACTAATTCAATCTGGTCAATTCTAACCACCAAATAAAACCATTTCTTTCTTTCTTTCTTTTTTTTTTTTTTAATTCTTCTCAGACATGGCTTTACTCAGAATGAAATTGAACTACACCTATCAGTGGCTCCATATGAAACTGGCTGGCTGTACATACCGGATTCTACAGAGTTTAGTGCCAGCCTGGGTTTGCTTAGTAACTTTTAGTGCCCTGCTAATGGAAGATGGAGCCTGACTACCAGTGGCTTTTTGGTAGCTCTCCTTAAAGAAGTAAGGCACACAGGCCAAGTTAACCAACACCCATTTTTTTTTTTTTAGACTGTCTCATGGACCCTAGTCTGGCCTTGATCTCTCTGTGTTATAGAGAATGACCTTGAACTTGCCATCCTCATGCCTGCACCTCTCAAGCGCTGGGATTACAGGCTTGCACCACTACAACCAATATGTATAGTTCTAGTCCAAGTGAACCTTTATTTTTATTTTGTTAAAGAAGCAGGATATCTCCAGGATGAACTTCAAAGGGAAAGATATCTTTGTCCTGTATTTCAGAGGAAACATGAAAACCCAACTATGAAAGCAATCAGGATTGCCTGGAGCAAGCTTGGCCCTAAAAGCTAGTAGTTGTAATAATTTTCACGGAGCTAGTACTCAGCCCATGACCACAGTTTTGTCTTTAACTGAGGAAGTGAGAAAGGGGCTGAGGTCCAGGGGTTGGGGCAGTGAGTTGGGAGGGTGTTAGAATCTCAAAGAGCAGTCGCTGCACTCACAGGAACAGCTGGTTCTTGCCACTTCTCTTCCTCCATAGAGAGGGCTTCACAAGCGACCAACATGCTTAAGGATCCCCAGGGACATTGTCCTACTTCAGCCCTGGTCAGGCTTTTATTTTCATGTTCTTCGGTGTTCCTGGCCACCACTGAGATACAACTTTAGAAAAGTGCAGAGGCAGATGGCAGCAACCAACTCCTTCATTCTGTAGGACAGGAAGAATTGGGTTACATTGCTTGAGCAGAAAGTGAAGCATCATAGTATGTGTAGGATAAAGATGACGGTGGGGAGGCAACAGGTTAGCAAATGGGAGAAGCCATTTGTCAGCACAAGTGAAGAAGCTCAATAATTTCACATGCCTCTTGTTTGTGAGGTTCAGAAAGTGTCTCCTAGGTGCTGAGGGCACAAAAGTCAGGAGAGATTTCAAGGTTCTCAGCTTTTCTCTCCTCTGCTTTCCCTTCTATAAGTCATTGAGGTAAGTAACTGAGAAGGAAATACACACACACACACACACACACACACACACACACACACACACACACATACACGCAGGCACATTTACACATGCTTGAGCAGAACAGAAAGTCCAGAAGAGAAAATTGGTCCAATTTCCCAATGGGCAAGAGATGAGTCAGTAAGGCTAGTGTCTCCAGGCCCTGCCGGTCTGACCGTTAAAGCATTCTTTAGCTGTGAATGAAGCTAAGGTAAAATCTGACTTTTCCAGAGGCCCAGAGGCATTTTAAGCCCAAAGCTACCTATCATTAAGAATAAATTGTCTCTGGGTACCAGGACCTTAAAGAATAATTCCTCCGCTGAAGTTTGCAAAGTCTGTCTTTAACAGGCTTTGTTTCGTTAAAAATCTGAAGAAGAAAAACTGAAAGGGAAAGAAACATTCTTTTGCTTCAGAGAAGGCAGCTCTGGTGGGGTGGACTCTGTCCTTTGCTTCTCTCCCACTTTGGCCAGTGAAAAGTCGAGCTTCCCTCATGCTTGGCTGCATTCAACAGTGGGAGGAAACCATGTCACTGCCGCTCCCGTTTTGTGTCTGCCCTCTGTAATTGGAGCTGTCAAGACAATGTTGCTTTCCTCCCCACAGCATCTTCAGCCTCCTCTACAAGACCCCTTGCTACCTGACAGCTTCTTAGTTTGCGCCTGGAGCCTTGGACAAAATGGCCAGGGCCATGACAGGGAAACCTTTCTCTTTAGGTAATCAGAACATCATTTTAACACCTGCTACAGACCATATTGGCATCCCCTCTTCCTTGTCTTATTCCCCTCTCCGAGGGCAATACAGTCAGAATGGACTCAGCGTGCTCTTAAATAAACAGCCTGGAAGCAAACTCTCTTTACTTCCAGGAACCATGGCTGATATTTAGGTGGGGCCTCAGATTTGTCATTCAGAGCTGAGAGGCAGCCTCTCAATGGAGGGAGAGGAAGTTGTCATTCAAGTTGGCCTGAGCCTCCAAAGGTGGGGGAGGCATTTTTCAGATCTCAGCTTGCCATAGCCTGCTTAGCTCATCAGGGAGCCCAAGCCTTTCAGGTGAGGGAACACTAAGTTCTTTTGAAGTTACTCACCAGATCACAGTTCGGCACTCTTTCCAATTCCTTTCTTTTTTGCTTTTGGTTCTCTTTGGCAGGCCTGGATCTGCAAACATTATAGGCTCCTTTATTTATTTTCATGAACACTATGCCAGTTTGCACAACTAAAATCTTGATGTTTTAAACCCATCACAGAATGGGACATTGGTGGCTGATGGCACCTGATGACTCTAAGGCAAACACATACAGTTCTTAGGCAAGTATTAAGCACAAGAGCTGAGTGCTCCCATAAAAAGAGTTTACTAAAATGAAAGTGTGAAACGACGTAACAGGTGCCGTCACTATCCAACCCCATTGCTGTTCCCTTTAATCATCAAGTAGTTGTGCTTTGTTTTGTTTTGTGATGGGACATGGCATTTGTAGTTACTATTATCAGTACTAATATTGGATAACTTGTGCCAGTGACAGCGCTTAGAGTTCCCACAATTTTGCTGCGTTGTCTTTTTTGAGATAGAGAGTCTTGTAGGCCAGGTTGGCCTTGAGCCCACTATGTATGGAAGACAACCCTCAATCCTTTTGCTTCCGCCTCCCAAATGCTGGGATCACAGCCAAGACTTATCATGCTCACTTGTTCCCTTAATATTAAAAAAAGTAAAATTTGTGTTACATTTTATTTATTTCTGTTACATCTGCAGGTGTGCACATTCCATGATGTCCATGTCAGAGGACAACTTCTGAGACTCGGCCCTTTCAACATGTGGTTCCTAGGTAAGAAACTCAGGCCATCAGGCCTGGCAGCACTGCTTTCATCCACCGGGCCACCGTGATGGCTCCTGCTAAATCCATTTTTGATTGAAGCGAATCCTACTCTTCCCTCTGTTTTATAAAAGCTGGTGAACTCAACCTCACATTCACCCTTACCTCTTCTGAGGACCTCCAAATACTAGGGACAGACATACCCCTTGCTTCCACTCCGGTTCTTCCAAATCCTCCTCCCGACCCCCAATTTAGTGCTGTGAAATGCAGAATGGAAGGCAGACTGTTGGTTGCGAAAACAGAGCTGGGTGTGGTGATGCGTCTTTAACCCCAGGTAGAGGTAACAGGATCTCTGAGAGTTCACAGGTAGCGTGGTCTACAGAGTGAGTTTCAGGACAGCTAGGGCTACACAGAGAAAATCTATCTCAAAAAAACAAAAACAAAAACAAAAAACCCAAGCCAAAACAACAACAACAAAAGAAAATAATTATCTTGAGGAAAAAAATGCGTGTTTCTACAGAAAAGAAACAATGGTGAGCCCAATTTCCTCTAGCATGACAGAGAGGATCTTCCTATTTTCACTTATCACATGGGAATCTTAAAATCGATATGTGTTTAACGAAATTTACTTTCTCTATATTTTATAAGTGATTTATGCCCGTACCTTGAAAAAAATAAACCTCATAGAGGATCAGTCTGGAGAGAATGCTCAGTAGTTAAAAGTGCACTATAGCATTTTTAATTCTGCTCATTTTTAGATTTTATATATATATATATAAAATCTATATATATATAGATTATATATATATATAAAATATATATATATATATATATATATATATATTTTATTTTTTTTTTTTTTTCTATAGTGTCCCAGGACCAAAATACAGAAAATGTATGCTGGGCATCGGGTCCTCAAACCTATTCACCACTTACATTTTAAATCCTTAGCCTGGTGATGCTTCCTGTTGGTTCTCAGATCTCCACTATCACTGTATCTCAGGTCAAAGGTCACTGCAAGCTCTGCTTTGATCTATGATGTCAGAGCTATGAAAATGGGCTAACCTGGGAAGCAAGAGGATGACTTTGCTCTTGCAGTGTCTTGGCACTCACTGGAATGATCATGGGTAAAGGCAATTCCAAAAGCAATCTGAAGCAACTGAGATGGTATATTGCAATCAGACACTTCTCCCTAAGCTCACACTACCAGAGTATTTTGTTGAGCAGAACTAGCCTTGTCAATATTTACAGTTCTCATTTCTAAGGACACCAGGCTAGGAGAGATGGAGTCTGTTGTGTGGTATCAGTTGTTTTGAATTCAGTGTTCCCATAGTTATCTAAGTCATGGTTTCTGCCTTAATTAGCCTCAGTCCAACAGAGATTACTGACATGTTTGTCATGAAAGGAAAATAGTTTGGTATCTGTAAGCACTGATGTTCCGTCACAAAAATAGGGCACATTATGTAGCTATGTGAGCAGTGTGGTTTTTTCCTAGCTACGTATCATGTTTCCTATTCCATGATCCCATTCAAATCTGTCTTTCCTTTACATGATGCTGATGATCAGTTCAACTAGTTAAGTATTTAGTATTCAGGTCAAGATTTATCGAAAAGGATAAACTGAATAGTTTGTAATGCATCCACAAATTATGCCTCTAATGCATGTTTCAGCCAGGGTATTGGTTAGCGTAGTTATATAACACAGTTCCCAAATTTTACCTAATATGAGGACTCAGAAGCTGCAGCGTGTATAAAACCCTTAAGGTTCTGTTAGCAGCATATTTAAAAAAACAGATAGATATTGTATGAAACCCACTTGGTCTCATGCACAGCAATTTCTAGAGAAGGTGGAAAAACTGGCTTCACATTGTAGTAAGTGTTCTGCAACAAATAGTAATGAGAAGATGACTCAGAACATAGGAATCCACACAGAGCATTTATCAAAATAAAAACTACAACATAAAATACTATTTTCCCACCTTTCAGCATTCCCAATAAATCTTTATGTGTATGTGTGTGAGTTTATTAATATACTAGATAGAAAAAAAATGTGTTCTTTCCCCTGGACCCAGCCATGCTACAAGAGGGTTTATTTTGGTGAGAACAATTTCTTTCCATCTCCAGAACCTCACCACAGAAACACTGAGCAGCAATACAGAAAAAAATTATTTCATGCTGTGCCTGTAAGAACCAGTCCACAATAACACCATTTCTTCAGATGACCATAACATTTGCTTCAAAGCACCTTTCAAGAACTGCCAACTGCTGTCTACCTCTTGCCACACCTGATGACCCCTTGGTGTACAGGCTCCATGGCCGTGGCCATGAGGGTAGAGGTCACTCCTCAGCAAAGCGCTTCTCACTCAGCCTTCAGAGGCATCTGATTTTCATTTCTCATTTGGCATTTTCACACACATCTCCTTACAAACTTGATTCATTTCATGTTAGCTCTGGAAAAAATATTCTTCAGTTGGAATGAGGCGCCAGGAATGTGGGAATTTATACATTGCGTGCGTGTGCAGTTGGTGGTGTGGGCCATTCATACACATCACTGACAGGGGGGAAGTTAAATCATTTTTTTGGATACAGTTGATGGCAAGAAGATTCCAAGTGCCAACTTGAGGCCTTTGAAGTGCAACGTTTGGTACAACCTGTTACTGAGGCATTTCTTGCCAGCTGAAAGCAGAGGAAGTGCCCATTGAGAGGAATATTTTCCTTCTATTTCCATTCAAGAACAGGGATGATCTTTCAACTCATCTGGAAAAAAAAAAAAGGACTTGTAAATTTTTCTTCCATCTGGTAAGGACATAATAACTTATGACAGGAGTCTTTCTTGATCTTTGCTTCTCATTTCTTCTAAACTGGGATCTAATAAGCTTGTGTAAATATAAGATATGGGTTCATGTGGAAACTACAGTAAAGAGGGTCTGCTTCAAGGGGTGAATGGCTGATTCAGAGGTGAATGATGGAAAGTCGAGTTCCTCGTTATACACAGGTCTCAGGGCTTAAAGCCATGTTCAACCATGGGTGCTGACATGGCTTCCTCTCTGGACCTTTTATAGAGAAGGTGAAGATAGTGATCACACAGCAGCCCTCCCTCTCACAGCATGTCAGCTGGACAAACAGAAGGGAAGTCTTTAGGTAGCATGGGCTGGACAATAATGACTTTGGCTTAAGTCGGCCTCTGTTGTTTCTCAAGATTCATGAATTGTTGTTTTTGTGTTTTGGTACTTTAAAAGAATTTGTCAGGGTTCCAACATGGCAGCAAGGGGTGTTTGCCATATCTAAAGGGAAGAGAAGATCAGATACTTTGAAACCTACTGCTCCAGACTCCAGACACAGGCAGATGCAGCCTTTGGTGCAGCTCTTCTAGTTGAGGAGACCAGCAGGTCCTTACCTGATCATAGGGCTTGAGAAAACCAGCAGCTTGCAAGAACAAACAGCCAAGGCTACCAAAAACCATATGGCTAAAGGCCAGTGTAAGAACACAATCAACAAAAACCAAAACATCATGGCTCCATCAGAAACCTCAAAAAACAATGGATATTCTAATGCAGCAGAAACACAGAAAAATGACCTTAAGTCTATGCTTATGCAGTTATTAGAGACATATAAAAAGGAAATGAATAAATCTCTCAAAGAAATACAGGAAAATACAACCAAACAAATAGAGGTTATCAAGGACAGACAGGAAACCACAATAAAACAAATTAAGGAAATGAATAAAACTGTTCAAGACCTAAAAACAAAATTAAAATCAATTAAAAAAACACAAACTAAGAGGGCCCTGGAGACAGAAAACTTAGAGATCAGGAACCACAGAGTTAAGCATCACCAACAGAATATAAGAGATAGAGGAGAAATTCTCAGGCATTGAAGATACAATTGCAAAAATCAATACATATCTCAAAGAAAATATCAAAACGACACAAAACATCCAAGAAATCAAGGACACCATGAAAAGACAAAACCTAAGAATAATAGGAACAGATGAAAAGAAGATTCCAGGCTTCACAATCCAGAAATATTTTCAAGAAAATTATAGAAGAAAATTTTCCCAACCTAAAGAAAGATATGCTCTTAAATACACAAAAGGCTTACAGAACACCAAATAGACTAAAACAGAAGAGAAATTCCTCCCACCACATAATAATCAAAACACTAAATCTACAGGACAAAGAAAAATATTTGGAAGAAAAAAAAAGCCAAATAACACATAAAGGTAGATCCATCAGAATCATACCTGACTTCTCAACAGAGACAGACTATAAAAGCCAAGAAGGGCCTAGGCAGATGTCATGCAGACAATAAGAAACAATAGATGTCAGCCTAAACTACTATAGCCAGAAAAACTTTCAGTCACCATAGATGGAGAAAAACAAGATATTCCATGACAAAAGCCCTACAAAAGATAGTAGAAGGAAAACTCCAACCTAATGAGGTCAACTACACCCAAGAAAACACAAGATATAGATAACTTCACAACAGTAAAACCAAAAGAAAACAAGCACACACATACTATCACCACCAACTCCATAATAAAAGGAAGTAACACTCATTGGTCACTAGTAACTATCAACATCAATGGACTCAACTCTCCAATAAAAGGACAGAGGCTAACAGAATGATTGTGGAAACAGCATCCATCATTCTGCTGCAGTCAAGAAGCACACCTCAGCAACAAAGAAAGATATTACCTCAGAGTAAAGGGCTGGAAAAATGTTTTCCAGGCAAATGGACCCAAGAAGCAAGCTGGAGTAGCAATCATAATATTTAATAAAATAGACTTTCAACCAAAATTAATCAAAAGTGATGGAGAGGGACACTTCATTCTCATCAAAGGAAAAATCCACCAAGAGGATATCACAATCCTGAACATCTATGCCTCCAATACAAGGGCACCTGTATTAGTAAAAGAAACATTATTAAAACTTAAATCACATATCGATCTCAACAAATTAATAGTGGGAGACAACACCCCACTTTCACCAATGGACATATCATTGAGACAGAAGTTAAACAGAGAAATAATGAAGTTAACAGAGGTCATGGATCAAGTGGACCTAATAGAAATCTACAGGATTTTCACCCAAACACAAAAGAAAATACTTTTTTTTCTCAGCACCACACAGAACCTTCTTAAAAATTGATCATATAGTCAGTCACAAAGCAAACCTCAACTGATACATGAAAAGTGAATTAACCCATTGTTCTTTATCAGATCACCATGGATTAAGGCTAGACTTCAACAACAACAGAAACATCAAAAAGCCTACACATTCATGGAAACTGACCACTCCCTGCTCAATGATCACTGGGTGAAGGAAGAAATAAAGAAACAAATTAAAGACTTCCTAGGATTCAATGAAAATAACTGTACAACTTACCCAAACTTACAGGACACAATGAAAGCAGTGCTAAGAAGAAAGTTCATAGCACTAAGTGCCCTCTTAAAGAAATTGGAGAAATCCAATATTAGCAACTTAAGAGATCACCTGAAAGGTTTAGATAAACAAAACAAAACAAAACAAAGCAAAAAAAAAACCCAAAAACAAACAAACAAAAAACCACCACCGACAACAACAAAAAACCCACACCCAACAGGAGTAGACAGAAGGAAATAAACTCTTGGCTGAAATCAATAAATTAGAAACAAGGAGACCAAAACCAAGCTGGTTCTTTGAGAAAATGAACAATGCAGACAAACCCTTAGCCAAACTAACATAAAGGCAGCAAGACGATATCCAAATTAACAAAATCAGAAATGAAGAGTGGGATTTAAAAACAGACATTGAGGAAATTCAAAGACTCATTAGATCTTACTTCAAAAGCCTGTATTTCACAAAATTGGAAAATCTAAAGAAAATGAATGATTTTCTTGATCGATTTCACCTACCAAAGTTAAATCAAGAGCAGGTAAACAGTTTAAACAGCTTTATAACACCTAAGGAAATAGAAGCAGCCATCAAAGGATTCCCAACCAACAAAAGCACAGAGCCAGATGGTTTTAGTGGGGAATTCTACCAGACTTTCAAAGAAGAACTAATGACAATATTCCTCAAATTATTTCACAAAATAGAAACAGAAGGAACATTACCAAACTCATTATATGAAGCCACAGTCACCCTGATACCTAAACCACACAAAGACACAAGAAAATTTCAGACAATCTCTCTTATGAACATTGATGCAAAAACACTCAATAAGATACTTGCAAACCAAATTCAAGAACACATCACACATATCATCCACCATGATCAAGTAGGCTTCATCCCAGGGAACTATCAGTGGTTCAATATACGGAAATCCATCAATGTAATCCACCGTATAAACAAACTCAAAGAAAAAAAATCACATGATCATCTCATGAGATGCAGTAAAGGCCTTTAACAAACTCTAACACCACTTTATGGTAAAAGTCTTAGAGAGATCAGGGATACAAGTTCCATACCTGAACCTAATAAAGGCTGTATACAGCAAGCCAATAGCCAACATTAAATTAAATGGAGAGAAACTCAAAACAATTCTGCTAAAATCAGGGACAAAACAAGGCTGCCCATTCTTTCCATATCTCTTCAATATAGTACTAGAAGTCACAAGACAACTAAAGGAGATCAAAGGGATACAAATTGGAAAAGAAGAAGTTAAAGTATTGCTATTTGCAAATGATATGATAGCATACAGAAGTGACCCCAAAAGTTCCACCAGAGAACTCCTGCAGCTGATTAATTCCTTCAGCAAAGTGGCTGGATACAAAATTAATAAAAAAAAAAAATCAGTAGTGAAATGACAAATGGACTAAGAAAGAAATTAGAGAAAGCACACCCTTCACAATAGACACAAATAATATTAAGTATCTAGGGGTAACTCTAACCAAGGAAGTCAAAGATCTGTATGACAAGAACTTCAAGTCTCTGAAGAAAGAAATTGAAGAACATACTAGAAGATGGAAGATCTCCCATGCTCATGGATTGGTAGGATTAACATAGTAAAAATGGCCATCTTACCAAATGCAGTCTACAGATTCAATGCAGTCCCCTTCAAAATACCAACATAATTTTTCACACACCTTAAAAGAACAATTCTAAACTTCATATGAAAAAAAAAACAGAATAGCAAAAACAATCCTGTACAATAATAGAACTTCTGGAGGAACCTCTGTAGCTGACCTCAATGTATATTACAGAGCAATAGTAATAAAAAACTGTATGGTACTGGCATGGAGAGACTGGTTGATCAATGGAATCAAATTGAAGACCCAGCCCATATACCTATGCACACCTGATTTTTGACAAAGGAGCCAAAACCATACAATGGAAAAAAAGAAAGCATCTTCAACAAATGGTGCTGGTCTAACTTGATGTAGAAAAATGCAAGTAGATCCATATTTATCAGCTTGCACAAAACTCAAGTCCAAGTCCACATAAAACCAGAATCACTAAATCCGCTAGAGGAGAAAGTGGGTAAGAGCCTTGAACTCACTGGCACAGGAGACAACTTCCTGAACAGAATACCAACAGCTCAGGCTCTAAGATCTACAAGCAATAAATGGGACCTCTTGAAACTGAAAAGCTTCTATAAAGCAAAGGACACTATCAATAGAACGAAAGGCAGTTTCCCAGTCTATATTGGGAAAAGATCTTTATCAATCCTAATCTAACAAAGAGCTAATATCCAGCATACACAAAGAACTGAAGAAATTAAACACCAACTAACCAAATAATTCAAGTTAATAAATGGGATAGATCTATATAAGTGAGTATATACCATGTGTGTCTTTCTGCTTCTGGGATACCTCACTCAGGATGATCTTTTCTAGGTCCCACCATTTGCCTGCAAATTTTAAGATTTCCTTGTTTTTAATTTCTGAGTAGTATTCCATTGTGTGAAAGTACCACAATTTCTGTATCCATTCCTCTACTGAGGGACATCTGGGTTGTTTCCAGGTTTTGGCTATTATGAATAAAGCTGCTACAACCCCGGTTGAGCAAATGTTCTTGTGTACTTGAGCATCTTTTGGATATATGCCTAGGAGTTGTATAGCTGGATCTTGAAGAAGCACTATTCCTAATTGTCTGAGAAAGCACCAGACTGATTTCCAAAGTGGTTGTACAAGTTTGCATTCCCACCAGCAGTGGAGAAGGGTTCTCCTTTCTCCACAGCCTCTTCAGCATGTGTTGGCACTTGAGTTTTTGATCTTAGCCATTCTGATAGGTGTCAGGTGAAATCTCAGGGTCGTTTTGATTTGCATCTCTCTGATGGCTAATAAACATACTGACATCTATACACCTAAAGATGATAAAAAAGAAAGAGGACCCAGGGTAAAATGATCAGTCCTCACTTAGAAAGACAAATGGGATGGACATTGGATGTAGGAGAAAACAAGTAACAGGACAGGAGCCTGCCATAGAGGGCCTCTGAAAGACTCTACCTAGCCATGTATCAAAGTAGATACTAAGACTCAAAACCAAACCTTCGGCAGAGTGCAGGGAATCATTTGAAAGAAGGGGGAGTTAATATGACCTGGAAAGGACAGGAGCTCCACAAGGACCAAATATATCTGGCACAGGGGTCTTTTATGAGACTGTGTCTCCAACCAAGGACCATGTATGTATGTAACCTAGAACCTCTGCTCAGATGTAGCCCATGGTAGCTCCGTATCCAAGTGGGTACCCTACTAAGGGAAACTGGGACTATTTCTGACAGGAACTCAATGGCAGGCTCTTTGACCTTCCCATGCCCCCGAGGGAGGAGCAGCCCTGCTAGGCCACAGAGGAGGACTTTACAGCCAGTCCTGAAGATACCTGATAAACCAGGGTCAGATGAAAGGGGAGGAGGTCCTCCCCTATTTGTGGACTTGGAAAGGGGCAGGGAGGAGATGAGGGAGGGAGGGTGGAATTGGGAGCGAATCAGGGATCAGGACAGAGCTGGGATACAAAGTTAATAAACTGTAACTAATATTTAAAAAATTAAAAAAATAGCAACATCAAGAACATTTTAACTATAAATGTCGTGTACACTGGATGTATATCAGTTTTTGTCAAAGTTTTATGAAATGTCCACTATCATAAATAAAACATTTTTTTTACACCTTAAAAAAATGGGATAGAGAGCTGAACAGAGAATTCTCAACAGGGGGATCTTGAATGTTGGAGAAACATTTAAGAAATGCTGGGGGAGGGTGGGACTGGGAGGGGAGGAGGGAGGGGCTTATGGGGGGATACAAAATGAATAAAGTGTAATTAATAAAAGTTAAATAAAAAAATAAAAACATAAAAAAAGAAAAAAAAGAGAAATGCTCAGTGTTCTTAGTCATCAGGGAAATGCGAATCAGTGAGATTCCATCTTACACCTGTCAGATGGCTAAGATTAAAAAACTCAAGTGACAACACATGCTGGTGAGGACGTAGAGAAAGAAAAATATTCTTCCATTGCTGGTAGGAGTGCAAACTTGTACAACCACCATGGAACTCAATCTGGTGCTTTCTCGGAAAGCTGGGACTAGCCATACCTCAAGACCAAGCTACACCACTCCTGGGCATATACCTGAAAGATGTTCCACCATACAACAAGGACATTTGCTCAACCATGTTCACAGCAGCTTTATCCATAATAGCCAGAAACTGGAAACAACCTAGATGTCCCTCAACCAAAGAATGGATTTAAAAAACTGGTACATTTACACAATGCAATACTACTCAGCCATTAAAAACAAAGAAATCATGAAATTTCAGGCAAATAAATGGAACTAGAAAAGATCAACCTGAGTGAGGTAACCCAGACTCAAAAAGACACACATGGTATGTGCTCACTTACAAGCAGATATTAGTCATATAGTAAAGGAAAGGACAGACATACTACAATGCACAGACCCTAAGAAGATCATTAACAAGGAGGATTCACGAGAGACAAAGGTAGTGGTTGAAGGGTGGGAACAAGGTAGAAGAGGGAGCACAGGGAGAAATAAGAAAGGAAATCAGACCTAGGAAGAGTAGCCATGGGAAGGCAGAGGCCTGCAGAGAAAAGAGGAATGGATGGTGGGGGCATCTCTGCAACAAGCAGAACTAAATCAGAATAGGCTTCTGGGAGAATATGAGGGAGACTCTAGCTGAGACTTCTGGTAGCAGGGGTCATGAAGACTGAAGAGGACACTATTTATCTAGACAAGACTCCAGTGGATGGAGAAGATCACCAACCCATTCACAAAAACCTCAATCCACTACTCACCCTACCTCTTAGACCTGCAGGGACAAAGATAGAATAGATAGAGCAGAGGTTGAGGGAATGTGTAAACTAACTGTGGGCCCAACCGTAAGACCAACCCCATGGAAGAAAGCCAATGCCTATCGCTATTGATGATGCTTTGACATGCTTGCAGACAGGCGCCTGTTAGAGTTGTTTTCTTAGAGGCTCCACCCAGCAACAGCAAGAAACAGATACTGAGACTCACAGCCAAACATTGGGTGAAGCATAGGGACCCCCCTGGAAAAGAGGGGGGCTGGAAGGATAAATGGACTTAGAGGTGTAAAAGCTCCACAAGAAGACCGTCAGAGCCAGAGGGGCACCAACCAAGGACAAAGCATGCTCTAGACCTAGGTCCTCTATTTATAAGTAGCCGATGGACATCATGGGCCTCAAGTGAGCCCTCTAGTTAGGGGAGTGGGAGAGTATCTCTGACATGGACTATGGTGCCTGTTTTCTGATCACTTCCCTCTGATGGACTGATGGACCAGGCCACAGGGGAGGAAGACAAATTCAGTCCTCATGTAAATAGATGAGCTGGAGTGTCTTGGGGGGGGGACGGGCGGGGCTCCCCTATTCTTCAGAAGGGGGGATGAGGAAGGAAGTGTGGAGCTGGGAGGGGAGATGTAAATTGAATTAATAAAAAGAAATGAAAAGAAAAAAGAATTTGTCCCACTGGTTGAGGCGACAATAGGCTAAGATGTTTAAAAAAAAAAAAAAAATCTACATGTGAAGAGTCTCCAAAGGTGCATTGCAACTTCTTCTGTGATCTCATGGCTCTTCCGAGGCACTACAGATAAGATGTGTCAAAAGTACGAATTTCAGACTAGCTAAAGGCACACAGCTACCTTGGCACAGAGTGGTGTTTATACAGCCCTCCATAATAGTCGCCTGCTTAGCCTGTGTTTATGGTGAGACACGGGGTCCTCCAGCTCCCTGAAGGGCCTGTGACATTCTCTCAGAGACAGAGGAGCATCTAGGCAGCCTATTCAGGGTCATCTTTATGGACACAGAAAACGCCCCTCCTGCGGATTCGATTCAGCAGATGTTAAGGCTAAATGACTGCCTGGGCTGAGTACTTTGGTTCCCACACAGGACTCCAGCAAACTGACTCCTCTGGGTGATGACTTTGCCACTCCAGGCAAAAGTACAAAGAAGAAGAAGAAGCCACCTGTGGCCCACCAGCCAGGTGGTGGTGGGCAGAAGCAAAAGATAAGCCTAAATTGTTACGGCTTCCGCAATGGGTCAAGAAGGTGCTGGCCGAGAAACCTCACCCAGGCACCACCTGTGGAGCTGGCTGTTCCTGAGCAAAAAGCAAATGCCTTTCTAAGAATCACTTGTGACAAGGCTGCTAAGAGACTCCTCTTCCCTTCACGGTCCCTTACCACAATAAAATCTGTACTTAAAAAGCTGACCAACAACCCTGTAACTTCACCCCAGCCACCCATCCCTCCCACCCCCCCCACCCCTCCACTCCCCCACCCCTGCCCTGGGACTTAAGCTCTCAGCTGTGAGAGTGTCACAATCCAGGCCCACCTGGATCCTTTGTTCCTTCTCCCACTTTTGTCTGTGTAAGGGGAGCTCACAGCACCTGCTTGCGATTTCCAGGGAAAGCACCAGCGGAGGAGGAGGTATGAGCCCTCCTTTGCAAATCCCCTTCCGAAGAAGCTGCTGCTGTCATGGACTCATGGATTCTCTTCAGAAATGGGGGTGTTAACCAAAATAAAGTGGTTGGTTTCAGCAGCTCCCAACGGGAATGATGTTGAGCACTGGGGTGAGGTTGACTTCTTAGGAAAATCCCAACTCTGGTAGCATCAGTCCTTTCTGGGTCGCTTGTCACACACCGGAGAGACACCTAACCTTGCTGCTACTGCAAATTGATAAAGTCTTTGGAAAGGCACAGGTATAGACTCGCCAACGAGGGGCGGGGGAATGTAGTTGCCCAGGAACTCAAGTTAGATGGGGATGAAAGGGAGGGAGGAGTCAGAGCTTTAAACACATTTCACCAGCAGACCTCAGCAAAGTCATGGCAAGCAGAGATCCGTGAGGCTGCAGGGAGATGCCAGAGCCACATTGTGAGGCTGTGAGAGTTGATTCTGTGAGACACGCTGATTAACGGTTCGCGATTTTGGGGAATGATGGGAAAGTCTTTTTGGTTACCATGCGCTAAAAACATGCTGGTGCCTTGATACTTCTTTCGTTTAATCCTCCCAGCATTTCTGGGAAGTTGATGATGTCATTTCCATTTTATAGACAAGTAACTTAAGACTCAGAGGGGTTAAAAGCTTGCCCGTGATTAGGCAGACAGCAGATGAGCAGTAAACATGGTAACATAAACCTTAAATTCAGGTGCCAAAGATTACTTTTGCCTTAGTCCAAGCAACCAATTCTTCTTACACTTTGGCATGGAAAAATCTCTCAGGACAGAAGAGGAAAGTCTGAATCCTGATAGCAATGGCATTTGGAGCAGGAGGTTAAGGTCGGGCTCACAGCTTCTGGTGCTGCTCCATGTAAAATCTCATTTTTACTGTCTCCTGTTTTAACCTTAAAAAACATGGCATGTTGCAATTAATTCCATCATGTATTTGTTTGCTGTAACATAAAAACCTAATTTCACTCCATCTTTGTAAATGTGATGGACCACTGAAGGGAGGGCATGTTTAGACGGCAGCTTTTATGACTCCTGAGTACAAATGGTTCAGAGGATGGAGCTGTATGAACGACATTGGTATTAGCTTGAGAAACACAGAGCTATGCGGTGCCTACCCCTCCCTGGGGGACGACAGTGAATTAGATGAGCATGTGTAATCTACGGATATGTTTTCCTAAGGGATTCTGCGTGCAGTATATGTCTTGGGATCAAGACTGAGTAGCTTCTAATTTTCAGAGGAAGTAGTAGCATACCATAATGATTACGGATACAGCTTTGGAGTCAGATGAGGCTGGGATTTGAATCTAGGTTCTAACACCTGCCAGATGTGTGCTTTAGGCAAGCGACTTAACTTCTCCAAGCCTGAGTTTCCTAATGTGCAAAAAGGAGTTAATTATAAGTATCTCTGGAGGGGTGTTTTAAAGATTAAGTTAGCTAGTGCACAGAAATCACTTACCTGGGAACTGGGCACACATTAAACAATCATAAATGGTGGTTATTGCTCTTATTAGCATGGGGCCTCTGGGAGTGAAATGGAGTGAGTGGAAATGAACCCTATAGCACTCTGCTTCTATCCGCCCCATCCCCCCCCTACCCCCAGGCTTCCTTCTCTGCTTGGCCTCAGCAACAAAAGATGATTGGAGAGCTGCCTGCCAAAGATGATGGACTCAGGATGAGCCATTTCCTCCCCCAGCAAATCAAAAAGTTTGAGCTTCCTATTTCCTGCCTGTGGCTTAGTGCACCCTGGAAAGACAGTCAACTGCACTAATGCATCTTATTTCTCTAACCGCTCAGCAGGTGCTGGGTAATGAACATGTGGCTTTTGGCTGCCACAAAAGGAGTTCACCAGGGGTACCTCCTCAGAACTGTGTAGCAACACATGTTACATTTGGGGCCTAGGTCTGCTGTAAATATGGACAGATGATAATGAGAGGCTGAGTCTTACACAAAGAAAAGAAAAGCAATAAGAAAACACACTTTAAAAATAGGAGTTATACATCCAACCCTCATTTCTAGGTTGCACAGTCATTTGCAATTCATAATTAAGATGTTCTTGTCTTCCAGCACGCGTCAGTTGAACTTGCTCGTCTGTATCATGTCCCGGGGCAGAATCAGGAACATCCTTTCTTCCCTGGACTGTACCACAGCACTAACGGTTCTGGCCTTATCATCCTTATCATCATCACTATTGTCCGTATAAAAATAGATTAATTTCCTTTCTGCTTGAAAAAGCATTGCACTACAAAAATATTGTGGAGTCAGATATCTGCTGCCCAAAAGATGGCAGCCAGTGATAGACAACCCTGAATAAAGCAGATCGCTCAAAGAACCAATGGCAACTAGCCTTCCTTTGACGTCTTAGAGCCCAGGAGGTTTTCATCAACGGATCTTTTAAAAGCTGCCAGATGATTTGATTCCTCCAACTACCGTTCTTTCGGTGCAAAGTGTCTGACTAGCAGCGCGGAGGAGCAATGTTTGTGAGTGGATCTCCTTATCTTGGATTGTGCAGCATTTCCTCTGGTGACAATCAGCTCTTCTGCCCAGGAAAAACCTGAGGAAGTGGTTGGGAAGTTGGTAGGTGCTAAACAAGAGAGTTCATTTCGAAGCTGGTTATTGTGTGCTGCTGTCCTTTACCACAGCGTGACCCCACTGGGGCTGTATGCATTGTGGCCTGTGTTGGTAAGCAGTGATTACGAATGGTCAGACACTAGCACAAGGAGGATGCTCCCGTGAATTCTGCTGGAGATAAACACACCAATCTAGAAATATGATGACACGGCAGCTAAACCTCACAACTCTCTGGATTTCCACTCATACACACATCCATCTCAAACACCCTTATGAACTTCAACTTCTATTGAGTCAAGATCTGTGTGTGTGTGTGTGTGTGTGTG
>NW_026586463.1:1547235-1650143 GCF_907164565.1 Psammomys obesus
GTGTGTGTGTGTGTGTGTGTGTGTGTGTCTGTATGTATGAAAACTCAGACACAGTGTCCCAGCCACTCAGGAAGCTGAAGCAGGAGGATTATTTGAAGCCAAGAGATAAAGGCCAGCCTGGACAATATAGTGAGGCATTATCACCCACCCACACTCACACCCACAAAAACCCAGACTAGAGTGATGGCTCAACAGTTAAGAGCAACAGCTGCTCTTCCAGATGACCTGGGTTCAATTTCCAGCATCCACATAGTGTGCATGTGTGCTCAATTATGTCCATTAAATATAACATCTAAATAGGCTAATGTACTCACATAGTCATGGATTATTTATGTGTAGTTATGTCTCTATACTAATTTAAACATGAGTTCATTCTGACATAACCAACTAAAATACGTCACCACCTGGGCCATTGTACCCTCTTTCTTTGCTGTCTATAATTTCCAGTGTAAAATGAGAAAACTGGTTCCCCCATCTGGGGAATAATTTTAACGGTGTCAGAATTGCTAAAGTGTACTTTCACCAGGAAGGGCTTTATCAACTGGACTACAGTGTTGCATGGAGTTCTCTTTTATACAGTCTCACCACCTTTCGTCACTTTCGGAGTTGTTCAGCCTTGATCCTTTATCCAACATCCCCTTCGGTGACAGAGTTGTATACACTAATAACACGGTGCTCTGTTACATACTGAGTGCCATCTTAGAACCCTTGCGTCTCCCACGTAATTTCTACAAATGCTACATTTTATTCTTTTGTGTGATCATCTATCTCTTTAGATGCAGACAGAGCACATGAATATACCATTATCATATATAATCTCTTGACTACCCCAAAAGTATCTTTAGTTATTTCCTCTTGGCATGCCTCAGTTTATCATCTCTGAAAATTTTCCCTTTAATGATATAATATAGTCAGAATCACTGAGTACCAATTCCTTTACAATTGACTTATTTCACTTAGCAGTATGTTGGTAAGCCTGCATGTGTGTTCATAACTCAGACCTCTCTCTTTTGCTTGCTCTCTCACTCACTTGATCCCATTTGTTGCTAAATAATATTCCATTGTGCTATAGGTTACCACTCATCAATTGAAACAATCTTGGTTACTTTAAATTTTCATACATTATGAATAAAACTGGTAGAAACATCCATGTGCCATTTCATTTGGGTGAATTTTTAAAATATGTTAGATGAAGTCTTAGAAGGCATGTGCTGTTATATGGTCGGCTCACACTTAACGGTGCAAGACCCTGCCTAGCTAGCTCCCAACAGTACTACTGCCTTGCAATGAACATGAGTTACTTGCTATGGATCATCTCCAGTTACCACTGAACTGCTTTTCTTACAGCCACGTTAGACGGTACTTGCTATCTTCTTTGAGTTTGCACTTTCTTGCTGAGCCACAGCACCAGTTTTTACATATGCTTTCAGAATGTTCTTTTTTTTCGGGGGTAAGAAATTTAGTTTCTTACAGATTTGGGTGTTCTCTGTATGTTTTAGATATAATTCCTCAGACAGATGCAGTGTGCAACTATTTTCTTTTCCTTAATGCTTTGCCTTTACATTCTTGTAGCAAAGTCTTCCACAAAGTAGACTTAAAACTTTCAGTAAAGTTCCACCATAAACTTTATTCATTCACTTGTCATGCTCTGAGAGTCATAGCTAAAAGCCAATCACCAAATCCAGATCCACAGATGTTTCTCCAGTTTGCATTTAGATGCTTTATTGTCTTTCACTTTATGTTTAGCTATGGGTGTAAAGTTTCTTCCTAGATTTTTTTTTATTATAATGATTGTTTTGCTTTTGTTTTTTTTGAGGTGAGCTCTTTCCAGGCTGGCTTCAACTTTGCAATCCTGCCTCTGCCTTCTGAGAACTGAGATTTCAGGCATGAGCCACCATGCCCAGTCTATGGGTTTGTATTTGTGTACACAAATGCCCACTGTAGATGTTCACTTACTGAAAAATTTCCTGTCTCCACTGAGTTCCTTTGCTCCTTCGCCATCTGGGGAGACCTCCTTGTGGCCTCCCGATCTTATCTTTCACCAGTGCCAAAGTCTTCATCTGTCGTCTTATAAAACATTAGGTGGTGTAAGCCCTCCAAGTTTGCTCTTTTCCATCAGTGTCTTCCTTTCTTTTTGTCTTCATGTCTTCCTCTTGTTCCATGCCTACACTTGCAGAAAAGCATAGATTTGTAATCCTTTCCTGAGGTCCTGCTTCATGAAAGACTAGCGTGATGTGAACGGAATGTTTGTGTCCCCTCAAATGCACTTGTTTAGTTTATTAAGGTTAAACGATATCATAAAGCGTATGCCTTGAGCCAACAAAGTTGGAGAGGTTCCTATTTCACCATCTGCTTGTGCTCTCTTCCTTTTGTCTTTCCCATGACACGCTATCATCCATGTTAACTTCACATAAAGTCAAATGCAAGGGGTCTATTGGTCTTTGATTTTCAGGCAGCAAAACTGTGAGCTTGACAAACGTGTTTCCTTTAAATGACTGATGACATCAATACAAACCAGTTTAATGATTTGAAGGGATTCTCCTCGGGATCTTGTCAAAATCCTGAGTAGACTGAAGCCATGGCTGGAAATTTGGAGTATCGTAAACACTGATGCTCAGCAGATGACAATGGGAGCTGAAGCATGCAGGCGCTTGCCTGTCATCTGACCCTGTTTTCTCAAGGCTCCAGGCTTATACTGAGTGTTTATATTACATGCTTCCTGACCATCCTCTGCTGAAGTGATGCTGCAGATAACGTGAGCGAATAAAGGAGTAGTAAATGCGAAGCTTCTCAGGCCTGAACACATTTGGCATCCCTAGGAAACACCGATAGCACCAGTGTGGATGGGGTACCGTGAGAAAGGGAGACTGATGGTGAAGATGCCAGGGATGTAGCAAGGAAGGATGGATGTGGCCAGGACCCTGACACATCCATTGAGGACATTGAGAAGAAGGAGGCAGACTTATTTCCATTCTAATTGGTCCACTCTTCCTGCTGTGTTGAGACTAGACTGAGGAAACCTTAGGGAAGTTGTTCCTACTATTTTGACAAGTAAAGATGAGGAGGGAATACAAAAGAGAAAGTGTGGATATAGGAAGAAATAGAGAATTCTTTCCCTAGGCTAACTAATTCATTTGATTAGTGTTTATTGAGTCTCTCTTCTGTTGACTGGCATTATCTCAGTACGAGAAATATTATGCTGAGCACAATAAAAGCAAAAAAGCAGTCGTCTCCCCAACCCATATCCATTCTCTTTGACTTATGCTTCTTTTCAAGGAAAAAAAAAACATAAAAAAACCCCAAACCATTAGGCATAGGCAGCATAGATCTCCACAAATAGACCAAATACCTTCAGAAGCCTACATAGTATAAAACAAACCCATTCGTGTTGCGTGAAAGCTGTCCAGAGAGGCAGATAGGGGCCACTTTGCCTCTTTGGATTGTGTATTGAGGAAAGTCTGCTGAGATGTCAATATGACCTATTTATCTGGAAGGATGAGGAGAAGGCAGCCAAGGGAAGATCTCTAGATGATTGTGCAAGTAATTTAACTGCAAGTTCATGGAGAGAAAATGGCCTTTTTCTTGCCTTGCTCAACCAACAAGCAAACAAATATATGGCCAAATAGCGTGTCTGGACTATACTGAACTGGCAAGCAGAAGTCAGACTGGAAAAAAAGACTCTACAAAGTCTTAAAGGCCATAATACAGGAGTCTGAGTCTTTCTAAATATTGTAGAGAGCAATGGAGATTCTTAGTGTGGAAATGGTAGGATTTATTTGACCCTACCAGTTTTTGAAGTCTGTTCTGCTGAAGGCATACGTAGTGAGCCCTGAAAGGTGGTTGGAAACCCAAATGTAGAATTCAGGGGGCAAAGCTGGGCTTTCCAAGAGTCATGAGGAGTGATTAGTATGAATGATTTTGGAAGAGGAACTAGATGAAATTACTTCGATGATGAGTGCGGGTAGAGAGTCAGGGCCTAGGGTACAGCCTTGCTGTATTCCATGGACCACGCATGTATCTCTCTCATGGCAAAGCTTTATCCCTCTTCTCTTGTCTACCCACTTCCCCCAGACAGTTAGCCCAACCATTCTATGGCATTTGCCTATTCAGATCACCATTCCTTCCCTGAAGCACAAAGTAAGCATGTTAAGAGAAGAACCAATAGGAGGCAGGAGTCTGGACATGAACAGTGCCATGCCAAAGGCCAGCACTCCCCCAGTGCAGATGGCTAACACATGGAGGAGTGAAAAGGTGAGGTGGCCAGGGGAGTTTGTAAAATATTTGTGAAAGAAATCCCACAAGGCATGCGTTTGGCTTCTCACCTACCTGTTTGCCTGTGTTTCTACTATCCATCTGTCTTTGTACCCTCAAGGCCAGTGTCTATGACAGGCCCTTGTGACCTCAAGTTGAATCTCTTCAGAGTCTCAGAGGTTTAGCAACCCACCTGCTGTTACTGTCAGGCTTTCCAGACCCATCTTTCACTCCCTAGGCCAAACCTTTAATCTATACTTCAAATATATGCATTTCCTCTCACCATATCTCTAGTCCATGTAACTTATAGTAATATACAGTTGTGACCAACCTCACCTTCGTGCATGACAGTCAACAACTCACTACTCCTCATCATCCTGTCATAATACTTTTCAATTCAAGAAGATAGTTCATAAGCACTGAGCTGATTTTCCTCCAAGAATTAGCAAACTTAAAAGTCCCTTGGACTTGGTAAAATATGTAGCTTATGATTGAACGTGTCTGGACCCAGTAAAGGCTCTCACTCTGTCAGTAAGCCCATGTGCTCGCTCATGGCTTGTTTGTTTTCAGATTTAACATAATCAATGAAAGAAGTAATGACTTGTGTCACCAAGAATGTATATACATGTTATACTAAGAATGACTGGGTCGAAGTTCAGCAGAGAGTGGGTGTCTATCTCTTAGTTACAGCTTCATCTCCTTCTGCTTGGCAAAGTGAGATACAAGTGTGCTATGGAGTGATTTCCTTGGAGCTAAAATGCAGATGTCATGCTGATCTTGAGAAACAACTCCGTTATTATTTTGAGCTTATAATTTTGTACATTTATTGAGGATCATAGACTATGATTTATCTGAAGCTTGTAATGGGTTGAGTTGCATCCTTCTAAAATTTATAGGTTCAAATTCAAGTCCTTCGGATCTTATAATGGATGGATTCTTACCTAGAAATAGATTCAGTACAGATGTGATTATTTCATTTGAGGCCGTACTAAAACAAGAAGGTCTTAGGATCCAATATGATCTCAAAGAGGGGAAATTGGTCTACACAGAGAAAGGTAGGTGTGTGACATGGAAAAGAGGATCCCCACAGCCTTCAGAAGGAGCCTACATTATGGAAACCTTCATCTTGGATTTCTGGAACAGTTCACGATGTGTTTAACCTACAGAGTAGCTTGTGGTGCTAGCAGTAGCCCTAGAAGACTAACCCAAAGCGTGAAAAGACTCAAGTGACATCCTTTTTAATATTTTAGTAATGCTTTCAGTTTCACATTAATAAAAGTACAGCCCAATTTGTCCATGCTTTGGAAGTACGCCAGTAGTTTCCCACACTCCAACCCCACAAAATCTTCGGCAGATAGGAAAACAAGCAGAGGGCTGTGTCTGTGCCTCCACATGCTCATTTTGCTTAGGAAACCAAAGGAGTGTACTTCACGCACAAAGAGGCTGAAGAAAGAAAGTCACATGGAAAACAAACATTCACTCCTGCTGCTGTAATGCCTCACGACATCACTATAGCATCAGACATGAAAATTAAGCGGCAATTATGCGGTTCAGTCTATTGCTGTCTACTCAGCTGCTAGTGATAGACAAAGAGACATAGCTGTGTTTTGTGTAATTGGCTGGGGGTGTGCAGCATGCATTTAAAAACCATGTCAGGACATTTTTGCATATCACAAAACAATCTCATTAACACATTTCATGAGACACTTGTGTAGTCATTGAATTTTAATTATCCTGGAGGCCTTGGACCAAGGCGTGCAGCACATACCACACAGTAATAGAAGTAATAAATAACCTTTATATGGCCATAGGTGGTGTCCATCTCACCATTTCATCTTTATTTGCTTGCATCATTGCTTTATTTAAGCAATTATTTCTGTACTGTGAGTAAAATGTGTTTCTTGGGTTCTGGGTCACAGACAGTGTATAGCTCCCATTCAGCTGACACAGGGAAAGCCAATAACAAAGGTAATGGGATGAGGCAAAGATGAAAGAAAAACACTAATTTCTTGTTCGTTGTTTTGAAAGTTTTATAAAACCCAAATGACAGACCAGCTCAAACAACAGTCATTCTCTCCAAACTCGACCCAGTTGCTTGACTTGAAGAAACAGTTGATCAAAATGGCTCCTTTTCTGATCATGCCTATTTGAGTTGCCCTACCTTCATCTCACCAGGACACAGTTCAAGACACCTGAGCAATCAGACGACAGCTCAGAAAAGTATGTCTACCCAGGTAGAGCCTAGCCAATCTTGTTTCCAAAACCTGTTGGTCGTAAGTCATTGCATGGTGAATTCAGAGCGCTTGCTCATTACTCAACAGTTTAGAAACATAACTGTCATTTTATTAGCTGGACCTTCAGGCAACATGGATTCTGTTATGATGGGTGAGGCGTGTTCAGCTTACCCAAAATCTGATTGGCAGAGCACCTTTAGTACTTCCAAGCTGTTCTAGAAGTGTTTATGGAACACAATGTTTTGTACTGTGGCTTGAAGCACGCTGTGTGAAGCCAGCCCCAGTCCTTGGTGGGGCTTTTTGAACTGTGAGAAGCTTCCATTTCCCCAAGAAGGGCCAGTTTTGGTCTTACCCAAGTCTTTCCTGCTGAAGTGGCAGCAGAGAAGACATTGAGATTTGAAGTGCTTGGAGCTCTAAACTGAGAATGGTTTTCTAATGGAACAGTCTCTTTGGAGACTTTTTTTAAAATGACAAAATACAGTTCCATCCACTTTAGAATACCTAAATGAGTGTATGTTAAAATGGTGTTTAAAAATATGCAAATGATCACAACGGTACATGTTTCAGAACTCATTGCTTCTATGTTCTATTATTAGAAACTCTTTGTGGCTCTTTGGGGGAAGTTTTTTCAGCCTTTAATCAAAGGAGAGTTCACAACTCACCTGAAGGCACTCTTTTCTTTAGCTGTTTTTGTTGTCAATCCTCTTTAACCTTTTCTTCCATCTGTCTTTGACATCCCAGAACTAGTTCTATAGGATGTATTCAGACAGTCCTCAAGTGAGCAAAGGATGAAAGTTTTCTTTTTTTAATTTTTTATTTTATTTTTTATTATTAGTTACATTTTATTAACTCTGTATCCCAGCTGTATCTGCTCCCTCATTCCCTTCCAAACCCTCCCTCTCTCATCTCCTCCCTGCTCCTTTCCAAGTCCACTGATTGGGGAGGACCTCCTCCCCTTTCATATGATCCTGTTTTATCAGGTATCTTCAGAACTGGCTACAAAGTCCTGGATGAAAGTTTTCTTAAATGTAGTTTTGCACCAAGATGGTCCCAAAATTGAAGAAGTCCCTGCTTCCTTCAATCCCTTCTCCAAGACAAAATAAAGGATCTAAATGTGAAGAAGGCAGTTCTGAAAGGTGAACGACAGATGAAGGCCTTCCTGTTATCTACCTCTATTGACCCTGACACTGGACACTGAAGCTCTCAAGGCTGCTCACATTCTTGGGAAAATCCCCCATCAGTGGAAACAAATTTGACCACTATGTCTTCTCTCTTTTCCTTTTAACCCAGAGTCTGCCAGAAGATAGAAAACAACAAACTGATGACAGTGCGTGTTAAGTCTAACAAAGAGCAGTTCAAACAGGCTGTGAAGACACTCTGTGACACTAACAGTTCCAAAGTCAAAACTCTGTTCACACCTGTTGGAGAACAGAAAGCAAATGTTCAACTGGCTCCAGATTGTGATTCTTTAGGTGTTGTCAATCAAATTGAGGTCACCTAAACTGAGCCCAAGTGACTAAGTCTAATTATAAATTTAAAGCCACAAAACAAAATAGCATAAAACAAAACATATGCTTCTAAAAAGACTAACATTTTCTGTCTTCGACCTTCATTTGCTTACATGGAAAAAAAATCTGGAAAGCCACTGGTGTGTCATATTTGGGGTTGTTGGAGTTATATGTTGAAGATAGCATTTTTATGTTCAGACATAACCAGAAATAATGAGAGAAACAGAAATGTATATTTATACAAGGCAACTCTGTCCAAAAAAGACATATTAATGGATGTGGAAATCCAGGTTAGTATAGAGGTAAAGTTATTTTGACCTCAGGCTCAAACTCAGATGGGAGATAATGCTCTAATGATCTAAAATTAAGTTTCAAAAGCCTTGAACTCTCCTATTTTCAATTACATTTCTAATTTATTTGTGGTAACTATTGGCTTAGTTGGACTAGAAGCAGGTGGAGAAGAATGGTGTTTCTATAGTCATGCTTCTTTTTCTTCCTGCATTTTTCTTTTCTTCTTTTTGTTTTTCTTCTTCTTCTCCTCCTCCTCCTCCTCCTCCTCCTTCTTCATAGCTCTGTAGGTTGAGTGGCAAAGGAATTGGGGTAAATGGTTCTAGACAACTGATGAAAATTCTGATATCTTGTGCTTGTGAAGGTTTTTAACCACTTGATCATCCATTGGAAAAGACTGAATAATAAGAAGTCAGAGCTAAATCTTTTTCATTGCTTCTGTTTTAAAATTTGTATGTGCTTCTTTAAAGGGTGTACCATGCCAACTGTTAGTATTTGTTCATAGTTATGGCTGTGAAGCATTTGACAGATGATCATAGCTTCATAGAGTTCTCTTAGTGAGGAAAAGAATGGTATCAGATAAGCCCGTAAGAGCATGCTGCAGGTTGTCTGACGGTTAACTTGTTTGACCAAAAGATTAGGCGGAAATGTTGCATGAGGGGTATTGATGAAGTAGTAAAATGCCACAAGGTACGTAGGTAGGAAGTGCTCAGGAAGCAATTACTGAGCAAAAATCTAAGGGAAGCAGAGTCAGAGATTTGCAGGGAAGTATTCCAAGCAGGAAAAAAAATGGAATAGCAATTCAAAATGCCTGGGCTTGCACCAGACATCTACCAAGACCTTCCTTCTTTCCTGAAAAATATTGCCTAAAGTAACATTTGTCCTGCACTAATGCTGTGGTGTGTTTGGCTCCGTGAGGTACATGGCCATAGTTAACAGTATGCGTTACATCGTCTTATTTAGCTCCTTCTTTGTTTTATTTTATGCATAATCTAGGTGTTTACAAAATGAAATTTAAGGGCTCCCTATTCATCTTTTCCAGGTTTTTTTTTTTTTTTTGTCTCATTCACCAAATGACCTCTATATTCTGGACAAAAGCTCTTTTAGTAGTCTGATACACACTCAGGAGCCCTTCTCAGGGCACTTACACGTGTGTGACTATGAACATATGGCTTGCTCACAATTATGATAACACTGTACATTTTCTTCAATGGCTTGCTTTTCTTACTTGGCAGAGTTGGAGATATTTCTGCACAAACAGAGAAAGATCCACTCCACTATTCAGAGAAGTGTTATATTTCATTATAAAAATAGTCTCCACTGATGGACATTTAAAAATCACAAATGTTTATATCCTATTCAACTCATGATGAACATATGTAAGTTATTGACTGACATAAACATTCATAATTTTGAGCAGAAGTATATGTGGATTTCTTATTTATAACTACCATTGAAATTTAATTTCTGCACCTCAAATATAGAATCTAATAACTTTAGTATACTTAGAATTGTGTGCAACCACTACCACAAGTAATTTGAGAAAAATTTTAATTAAAACATTTTTATACAATATATTTTAATATATTATTTTCCCTCCTCCAACAACTCCTAAATCTTCTTCATTTCTCTATCCATGTTTTGTCTCTTCTCTCAAAAACAAACAAATAACCAATAGGACCAAAAAATAACAAAACAAAAACCACACACAAAGAAAACAGGACATCCACTTTTGTGTTGGCCAAAGACTTCTGGGAATGGAACCTGACCTGAAGTATCACTGATATGCTCAGGAACACTTCATTGGAGATTGCTGCATGCTTTTCTCCATCTATGATGAGGTTGGCTGTGGGGTTCCTGTAAACGGCTTTTTTGTGTGTTGAGATATGCTTTCTCTAGCCCCACATTTCACTAGTACTTTCATCATGAAGTCATGTAGGATTTTGTCAAAGGCCTTCTCTGCATCTATTAAAATGATCATATGTCTTTTTTTCTGAAAGTCCATTTGTGTGGTTTATTACATTTATTGACTTGTATATGTTGAACTGTCACTGCATTTTTGATAGAGCCAACTTGGTAATGGTAGATAATATTTTTTTTACATATATCTGCATTGTTTGCAAGTATTTTATTGAGCATTTTGAGAGATATTGGCGTATAATTTTATTTTCTATTATGTATTTTCCTGGTTTGTATATTAGAATGAGCCTGGCTTTGTAGATGGAGTTTGGGAGCATTTTGTTTGCTTCTGTTTTTGAATTATTTAAGAAGGATTACTTAGCTGTAGATTTTCTTTAAATGTATGGTAGAATTCTGCTGTGACTCCATTTGGCCTTGTGTTTGTTTGTGTGTTTGTTTGTTTTGTCAAGGGTCTAATTAGATAATCATGTGGTCTTTGCCATTAGTCTATGTAGTGGATTACATTTTTTGATTTATGTCTGTTAAAGTATTGTGTCTCTGAAATGATGCCAACTTGATGGCAGATAATCCATTTGATGTGTTCTTAAATTTGGCTTGCAAATATTTTAGTCAAAATGTTGTCTATGTTCATACGGGATATTGGTCTATAAATTTCTTTTTCCTCGCCTTTTTTGTTGAGACTTTGTGTAGTTTTGCCATAAGTGTAATAGTGGCTTTATAAAAGAAGCAGTAATTAGAAAAATATTCCTTCTGCTTCTGTTTTGTGAAATAATTTCAAAAATATTGGCTTTGGTTCTTCTTTGAATGTCTGGTAAAATTCTGTACTTAATCTATCTGGCCCTCAGTTTTGCTTGTTTGTTTACTTACTTGGGAGATTTTAAATTACTGCTTCTATTTCACTACAGTAATGGGCCTGTTTAAATTGTTTTTTTTCATCTTAATTTAACTTTGGTATGTCATATATATCAAGAAATATGTCCTTTCTTTTATGTTTTCCAGTTTACTGGAATTCAGATTTTTTTTTCAAGTTTTAACTTTTTAATTTATTAGAACCCAGTAAGTGACAATTTTTAAAATCGGAGTTCCCATCAAATTAATGCTTAATTCAGGGCAAAAACATTAAAACAAAACAAAAAATGAACAACTCCCCCTAAATCTTAAGGCAGAAGTGGAACACTGTAAACAAAATAAAACAGCATGTCTACTACACGCTGCGGAACATCACAATTTAAAGAGATCCACATGGTAATTATAGCACTAAATGTTAATACAGTCAGGAATAGTATCAACTGGTCCAAGATTCCTCAGTTTATAAAACGTCTAGGTTACTAACTGACGTTTTGCTGTGTAAGGATAGCTCCCGTACAATAGTGAGGGTTTCCTGACATGTATGCAGGCCTCTTTGTATTTTGTCTGTACAGCTATCCAGGATCAAGCATCAAGCATCACTAGGCACCTGTAGACTCAGCATACAGTTCCTCAGGAACTGTCCCTTTTGGGGCCTGGAACTTGCTAATTAGGCCAGATGGCTGGTCAGGGAGTCCAGGGACCCACCCATCTGTTTCTGGTTCCTCAACATTACCTTTGTGGGTGAGATGCAAGTTTTCAGTGTGGACAGCAGATCAAGGGATTAAGAGCACAACATGAAGAAAATATTAAAAAAATTAGCAGATCAGTTTTTGCAGGAACAAAAGGAGACCCACAAGATTCAATCAAATGATGGAAAAGAATTGGGTATAAAGGATCATATAGCACCTAAAAATATTCCAAGTGTTGCTGAAAATGATGCAAATAAGAATGAGGAACCCTCAAGCAATCATATTGCACATGGAAAGAGCAAGTCCAACGAGTTGGTGATGCAGGGATGCCTGAAGTAGCAGAGAATGACCTAGCAAAAGCAGATGATGCTCCTGCTGCTTTAAAGAAGCCCCCTGTGTTAGTTCCTCCACATGAAAGTCATCAGACAATCTCCCATCTCCCAACTGGACAGCCTCTCTCACCAAACACGGCTGCTGCAGGCTCACCTCTAAATCAGAAGGAAAATCCTGGCACCTCAAAACAGGACCCTTCAAATCCTCTTCAGCACTTAATTCCAGGCTCAAACCTGGAGCGGAAACCCAGAATTCAAACAGACACACTAAAGCAGGCCACCAAGGACAGAGTCAATGATTTCCACAAATTGAAGCAAAATGCTGAAGAACGAGAGCTTCAGATGGATCCTGCAGACTATGGCAAACAGCGTTTCAATGATGTCCTTTAAGTCTAAAGGATGCCGGAAACCCAGGTGCTGTGCAGCAAATCATCTCTACTTCTCAATTTTGACTTTTGTTGTAAAGATCAGTTATATCAGTTGTAAAGATACATTGAGATAGATTTAAGGAAATTTTAATGAAGGAATTCAGATTTTTAAAGAATGTCTATAGTTTTCTAAATTCCTTCAGTGCCTGTTTTAATGTCTCCTTTTCATATTTCATTTTACTAATTTGGATTTTCATTGTTTCTTATTTAATTTTCTTAAAGGTTTGTCTCTCTTGCAATTTTTTTTCAAAGCACCAAGTATTAATTTTATTGATTCTTTGTATAGATTTTAGTTTGTTTAATTCTATTCCATTGATGTTGATCTTCAGTTTGATTACTTCTTCCTACTTTCTCTTTTTGGGTATTTTTTCTTTATTTTTCTATGTTTACAAGTGCACCAATAGCTATTAACGAGATCTCTCTCTGTTCTTTAAATGTAACCACTTAATGCTGTTAACTTGCCTGTAAGAATTGGCTTCATGGGTCCTATAGTGTTGTCTATGCTGTGTTTTCATTTTCATTCAGTTCTAAAAAGTTTTTAATATCCTTCTAGATTTCTGTCTTGATCCATTTTACATTTATTATTGAGTTGTTTGTCTTATATCAGTTTGTATAGTTTCTACTATTTCTATGTGGTTGATATTCAGTTTTACCCATGGTATTCAAAAGGGATGGAGGGTGATTGTTTGTTGGTTGGTTCATTTTCATATTTACTATATCTGTTAAAACTTTATTTGTGTCTTAATATGTAGTAAATTTTGAATGTCTTTATAGTTCAAAATCCTATGAACTACTGAGAAGAAAGTATATATTTTTTAGTGTTTGATTGGAATGTTCTGTTATATCTATTTGATTTATGACAATTAACTCATCATTTCTCTGTTTAGTTTTTTGTCTGGATGACATTTCTATTAGTGATAGTGGCATATTAAAATTACTCCTATCATTGTGTGAGGTCAATATGTGATTTTAGCTGCAGTAATGTTTCTTTCATGAACTTAGATGCCCCTGTGTTTGTGCATAAATGCTTGGATTTGCAATGTCTTCTTGGTGATCTTTTTCTATAATGAATCTGAAGCATCTTCCCTGTCTATTTTGATTTGTTTTGTTTGCCATATATTTGTCATTTATTAAAATAGCTATCCTAGCTTTTGGGGGGGTCCATTTGCTTGAAATACCCTTGTGATATCTGTTCTTGATAGTGAAGTGTGTTCCTTGGATACAGCAGAAAAATGGATCTTGTTTTCTAAACTGTGGTGATGAAGATGAGAATAGTCCCTAAAGGCCTATATGTTTGAATGCTTAATCCCCAGTTACAGGAACTATTTGGGAGGATTGGAAGACATGGTCATGTTAGAGGAAGTGTGGCCTTGCTAGAGAAGGTATGCTACTGGGGATGACGGGCTTTGAGTTTTCAAAAGTTCATATCAAACTCAGTAAGTCAGTCTGTCTCTGTCTCTGTCTCTCTCTCCCTGCAGGTCATGTGAGGTCTCATCTACTTCTCCAGCACCATGCCTGCCTGCTTGCTGTCCTGTTCCCCACCATCAGATCCTGAACAAACCCTCTGAAACTCCAAGCAAGGTCCACATTAAATGCTTCCTTTTATAAATTGCTTGGTCATAGTGTCTCCATATAACAATAGAACAGTAATTAAGACATAATCCAATGTGTTTGTCTGTGTCTTTTGTGGTGGGGAGAGGGGTGATTAAGAACATTAAGACTGAGAGTTCTTATTGAGTAATTTTTATTAAAAATTGTTACTTTGTTGTTGAGGTGTGTCCTGCCCCCACATACTGCCTTTGATGACCTCTTCTGGGATTATTTATTCCTTGTACACTCTAAACTGTTAAACTACTTTTTTATTTTGTTTTGTTTTTTCTTTTATTTTGTTAATTACACTTTATTCACTTTGCATCCCCCCATAAGGCCCTCCCTCCTTCCCTCCCAGTCCCATCCTCCCTCCCTCTTCTTCATGCATGCCCCTCACCAAGTCCACTGATAAAGGAGGTCCTCCTCTCCTTCCTTCTGATCTTAGTCTATCAGATCACATCAGGAGTGGCTGCATTGCCCTCTTCTGTGGCCTGGTAAGGCTGCTCCCCCCTCAGGGGGAGGTGATCAAAGAGCAGGCCAATCAGATTATGTCAGAGGCAGTCCCTCTTTCCATTACTATGTAACCCACTTGGACACTAAACTGCCATGGGCTACATCTGTGCAGGGGTTCTAGGTTATCTCCATGAATGGTACTTGATTAGAGTATAAGTCTCTGGGAAGACCCCTGTGTTCAAATGTTCTGGTTCTGTTGCTTTCCTTGTGGAGTTCCTGTCCTCTCCAGCTCTTACTATTTCCCACTTCTTACATAAGATTCCATGCACTCTGCCCAACAGTTGGCCATAAGTCTCAGCATCTGCTTTGATAGTCTGCAGGGCAGAGCCTTTCAGGGGCCCTCTGTGGCAGGTTTCTAGGTTGTTTCCTGTTTTCTTCTTCTGATGTCCAACCTCTTTGCCTTTTGGGATGGGGATTGAGCATTTTAGTCAAGATCTTCTCTCTTAATTACTTTCTTTAGATATGCAGATTTTAGTAGGTACATCTTATGTTATATGTCTATATGAGTGAGTATATACCGTGTGTGTCTTTCTGCTTCTGGGACAGCTCACTCAGGATGATCCTTTCCTCCAGATCCCACCATTTACCTGAAAATTTCATGATTTCCTTATTTTTCATTGCAGAGTAATACTCCATTGTGTAGATGTACCACAATTTCTGCATCCATTCTTCAGTTGAGGGGCATCTGGGCTGTTTCCAGCTTCTGGCTATTACAAATAAAGCTGCCACAAACATGGTTGAGCAAATGTCCTTTTTGTGTACTTGAGCCTCTTTTGGATATATGCCTAGGAGTGGTGTGGCTGGATCTTGAGGAAGCGCTATTCCTAGTTGTCTGAGAAAGCGCCAGATTGATTTCCAGAGTGGTTGTACAAGTTTACATTCCTACCAGCAGTGGAGGAGGGTTCCCCTTTCTCCACAACCTCTCCAGCATGTGTTGTCACTTGAGTTTTTTTTTTTCATCTTGGCCGGTCTGATGAGTGTAAGGTGAAATCTCAGGGTCGTTTTGATTTGCATTTCCCTGATTTCTAAAGAAGTTGAGCATTTCTTTAAGTGTTTCTCTGCCATTTGATATTCCTCTACATAGAGTTCTCTGTTTAGCTCTGTTCCCCATTTTTTAATTGGATTACTTGGTTTGCTGCTTTTCAGCTTCTTTAGTTCTTTATATATACTGGATATCAGCCCTCTATCAGATAAAGGGTTGGTGAAGATTCTTTCCCAATCTGTAGGCAGTCGTTTTGTTTTGAGGACGGTGTCCTTTGCTTTACAGAAGCTTTTCAGTTTCATGAGCTCCTATTTATTGATTGTTGCTCTTAGAGCCTGTGCTGTTGGTGTTATGTTCAGGAAGTTGTCTCCTGTAACAATGAATTCTAGGGTCTTCCCCACTTTTTCTTCTAACCGATTTAATGTGTCTGGTTTTATGTTGAGGTCTTTGATCCACTTGGACTTTAGTTTTGTGCAGGGTGATAAGTATGGATCTATTTGCATTTTTCTACATGTAGACATGTCCAGTTAGACCAGCACCATTTGTTGAAGATGCTGTCTTTTCTCCATTGTATGGTTTTGGCCACTTTGTCAAAGATCAGGTGTCCATAAGTGTGTGAGTTCATTTCTGGATCTTCTGTTCGGTTCTATTGATCCACCATTCTGTTTCTATGCCAGTACCATGCAGTTTTTATAACTGTTGCTGTATAGTACAGCTTAAGATCAGGGAGAGAGATACCTCCTGAAGATCTTTTATTGTAGAGGATTGTTTTAGCAATTCTGGGTTTCTTTTTTTTTTTTTTTTTAAGGCTGAAGTGTTTGTTTTGTTTGTTTTGGGTTTTTGTTGGTTGGTTTGGGTTTTTTTGTTGTTGTTGTTGTTGTTGCTGTTGTTATTTTTGTTTTTTGTTTGTTTATTTGTTTGAGACACGGTTTCTCTGTGTAGCTCTGGATGTCCCAGACTCAAACTTTGAAGACCAGGCTGGTCTCGAACTCACAGAGATCTGAATGCCTCTAGCCTCCCTGAGTGCCGGGATTAAAGGCATTTGCCACCATGCCTGGCCACTGGGTTTCTTGTTATTCCATATGAAGTTGAGAACTTTTCTTTCCAGATCTGCAAAGAATTGTGTTGGCAATTTGATGGGAATTTCATTGAATCTTTATATTGCTTTTGGTAAGATGGCCATTTTTACTATGTTAATCCTGACAAGCCATGAGCATGGGAGATCTTTTCATCTTCTCATATCTTCTTCTAATTCTTTCTTCAGAGACTTGAAATTTTTTTCATACAAGTCTTTGACTTGCTTGGTTACGGTTATACCAAGGTACTTTATGTCATTTGTGGCTATTGTTAAGGGTGTTGTTTCCCTAATTTCTTTTTCAGCACTTTTGTCTTTTGTATACATGAGGGCTACTGATTTTTTTTTTTGAGTTAATTTTGTATTCAGCCACTTTGCTGAAAGGTGTTTATCAGCTGTAGGAGTTCCCTGGTAGAGTTTTTGGGGTCACTCATGTATACTATCATATCATCTGCAAATAGTGACAATTTGACTTCTTCCTTTCGAATTTGTATCCCCTTAATCTGCTTCATCTGTCTTATTGCTCTAGCAAGGACTTCCAGAACTATGTTGAAGAGATTTGGAGAGCGTGGGCAGTCTTGTCTTGTCCCTGATTTCAATGGGATTGCTTTAAGTTTCTCTCCATTCAGTTTGATGTTGGCTATAGGCTTGCTGTATATCGCCTTTACTGTGTTTACATATGTGCCTTGTATCCCTGATCTCTCCAATAAAAGTATTGGAGATTCATGTTTAAAGAACATGAATGGATGTTGGATTTTGTCAAATGCTTTTTCAGCATCTAGGGAGATTATCATGTGGTTTTTTCTGTCAGTTTGTTAATATGGTGGATCACATTCATGGACTTCCATATATTGAACCACCCCTGCATGCCTGGAATGAAGCCTACTTGGTCACAGTGGATGATATCTTTGATGTGATTTTTGTATTCGGTTTGCAAGTATTTTGTTAAGTATTTTTGCATCAATGTTCATAAGGGAGATTGGGCTGAAATTCTATTTCTTTGTTGGGTCTTTGTGAGGTTTAGGTACCAAGGTGACTGTGGCTTCATGGAATGAGTTTGGTACTGTTCCTTGTGTTTCTATTTTATGGAATAGTTTGAAGAGAATTGGAGTTGGTTCTTCTTTGAAGGTCTGGTAGAATTCTGCACTGAAACCACCTGATACTGGGCTTTTTATGGATGGGAAACCTTCGATGACCACTTCTATTTCCTTGGGGGATATAGGACTATTTAATTGATTTACCTGGTCCTGATTCAGCTTTGGTAAGTCGAATCAATCAAGAAAATTATCCATTTCATTTAGATTTTCAAATTTTGTGGCATATAGACTTTTGAAGTAAGTCCTAATAATTGTTTGGATTTCCTCAGTGTCTGTAGTTATGACCCCCTTTTCATTTCTGATTTTGTTGATTTGGATGGTGTCTCTCTGCCTTTTAGAAGTTAGCTTGGCTAAGGGTTTGTCTATCTTATTGATTTTCTCAAAGAACCAGCTCTTGGTTTCATTGATTCTTTGAATTGTTTTATTTGTTTCTAATTGATTGATTTTAGCCCTGAGTTTGATTATTTCCAGCCGTCTACTCCTTTTTGGTGTGTCTGCTTCTTCTTTTTCTAGGGTTTTTAAGTGGGCCATTAAGTTGCTTGAATGAGCTGTCTCGAATTTCTTCTTGAAGACACTTAGTGCTATGAACTTTCCTCTTAGCACTGCTTTCATTGTGTCCCACAAGTTTGGGTATGTTGTGTCTTCATTTTCATTGAGTTCTAGGAAGACTTTAATTTCTTTCTCTATTTCTTCCCTGACCCAGCTGTCATTTAGTAACAAGTTGTTCAGTTTCCATGTGTGTTGTAGGCTTTTTGCTATTTCTGTTGTTGTTGAGGTCCAGCTTTATTCCATGGTGATCAGACAGGATACAAGGGATTATTTCAGTCTTTTTATATCTGTTGAGGCTCGCTTCGTGACCAACTATATGGTCTATTTTGGAGAAGGTTCCATGAGGTGCTGAGAAGAAGGTAAATTCTTTTGTGTTTAAAGTGTAAAGTTCTGTAAATGTCTGTTAGGTCCATTTGATTCATGACCTCTGTTAGAGACATTGTTTCTTTGTTTAATTTCTGTTTTGTTGACCTGTCCTTTGTTGAGAGTGGGGTGTTGAAGTCTCCCACTATTAATGTGTGGGGATCTACGTGTGGTTTAAGTTTTATCAATGTTTCTTTTACAAATGTGGGTGCCCTTGTATTTGGGCATAGATGTTCAGGATTGCGATGTCTTCCTGGTGGAATTTTCCCTTGATGAGTATGAAGTGTCCTTCCCCATCTCTTTTTATTAATTTTGGTTGAAAATCTATTTCATCAGATATTAGAATGGCTACTCCTGCTTGTTTCTTGGGTCCATTTGCTTGGAAAGTCGTCTTCCAACCCTTTACTCTCAGGTAATGTCTATCTTTGTGCCTTAGGTGTGTTTCTTGTATGCAACAGATTGCTGGGTTTTATTTACACATCCATTCTGTTAGTCTGTGTCTTTTTATTAGTGAATTGAGTCCATTGATGTTGAGAAAGTTTAATGACCAGTGGTTGTTAGATCCTTTGATTTTGATGTTGGCTGTGGTCATAAGGTTGTGTGTTTCGTTGCTTTTTGTTTTACTATAGTGAGGTTAATTATTTCCTGTGTTTTCTTGAAAGTAGCTAGTTTTCTTGGGTTGTCTTTTCCCTTTTAGTGTCTTCTCTAACACTGGATTTGTGTTTAGGTATTGTTGAAATTTGTTTTTGTCATTGAATATCTTGTTTTCTCCATCGATGAGGACTGAGAGTTTTGCTGGGTATAGTAGCCTGGGCTGACATCTGTGTTCTCTCAGGGTCTGCATGATACTTGTCCAGACCCTCTGGCTTTCATAGTTTCTGTTGAAAAGTCAGGTGTGATTCTAATGGGTTTGCCCTTATATGTTACTTGGCCTTTTCCCCTTGCAGCTCTTCGTATTTTTTCTTTGTTCTGTATACTTACTGTTTTGATTATTATATGGTGGGAGGTATTTCTTTTCTGGTCTAATTTATTGGGTGTTCTGTAGGCCTCTTGTATTCTTATTGGCCTCTCCTTTAAGTTGGGGAAATTTTCTTCAATGATTTTATTGAAGATATTTTCTGGGCCTTGGAGCAGGGAATCTTTTTCCTCTATTCCTATTTTTCTTAGGTTTTGTCTTTTTATGTTGTCTTGAATTTCTTGGATGGTCTGTGTCAGGAATTTTTTAGATTTAACATTTTCTTTGACAGATACATCTATTTCTTCCACTGTATTTTCCACACTTGAGATTCTTTCTTCCATCTCTTATAGTCTATTGGTTATGGTAACCTCTGTAGTTCCTGTTTTCTTCCCTTAGTTATTTCTCTCTGCAATTTCCTCCATTTGTGTTTTCTTTAATTTTTCCAATTCTATCTTCAGATCTTGAGCCATTTTGTTGATTTCCTTCACCTGTCTGACTGTATTTTCCTGTTTTTCCATCACTTCTTTCAGCTGTTTGTTTGAACCAACCTCTGTTTCTTTTATTTCATTCAGTGCTTTAAGCATTTTCTTTCTAAAGGCCACAAACTGTTTGGCTGCAACTTCCTATATTTCTTTATGGATGGCAATATTCTGTTTGAGTTTATCTTCCTCTATGTCTTTATGTATCTTATTTTTTACCTCTGTTATCATCTTCATGAGCATAGTTGTTAGGTCATCTTCTTGGATTTCAGTTATGCTGAGGTGTCCAGGGCTACTTGCCCCTGGGTAACTGGGTTCTAGAGATGCCATATTGCTCTGTCTTCTGTTGGTTGAGCTTTTACGCTGGCCTCTTCCCATGGGGCTATCTTAGGTGTGTGGAATTAGTTTCTGGTGGTTCCTGGAATCCTGTGGTGGAGAGAATCCCCTTGGCAGGAAGATGGTTTTTCCTGAAGAAAGCCTTCTCAGCTTTTTGGGTATAGTCCCTGGATGGCCGGTGTTTTTCTGGAGTTACTGCTACTCACATCAGGCATAGAGACCTGAGTGGTAACTGTGGTCCTTGTTAGATGAGAGGGCTCTCCTCTCACCTGGAGAAGTCCTGAAGACTGCAGCCCTGCTTCTGGGTTTCTTGCTGTAAATTTAGTGATCTGCTGCTGTAGCTGTGTCCTGTGGTTTGGTCAGTTTTGTTAGGGGTAACTGGTTGCCCCTTGAAGCAGTATCTGGGGGTTGATCTCGGGGATTCCGTGCTTCTGTAGGTCTGATGTTGGGGCTCTGTGCCCCAGTACCCAAGTGGTAATCTGTGGTGGGTGGGTACCACTCTCCTGGTAACAGCAGGTTATCTGGTGCACAGCAGGTCCCTGGGCAGGTCTGCAGGCCCTTTTCCAAGGATATAATGGGTGGCCTAGGTCAGTCCCCTTTGCTTTGTTCCCTGTCAGGATTTCTCCCAACAGTGATTCCCAGTCTCTGTTGCCCTGGGGCACACAGCTCTGACTGTGCCAGAAAGCTGGCATGCAGCAACTGTCTGTTCTAGCGGCTGGAGCCCAGTTCAGTGATGGCGGCTCGTACCTGCCGGTCTGTGAGACTTTTTCCAGGGAAAGATTGGGTGACCCAAGTCAGCCCAGTTTCCTTCCTTCCCTGCAGGGTTTTCTGGTGACTCTCAGTCTCTGGTGTTTTTTGTGCCCACTGATCAGCCTGGGAAGGTGATCAGGACACGAAGGCGTGTGGCTCTGGTCTGGCAACCTAGTGCCTGCAGGACCCAGAATCTCTTCTGGGTTCTGGCTTGGTGACCTGAGCATGGACCTGACTGATTCCCATCTTGTGGGGGTTTCCTCTCACCTGGGAAACACGATGGCTGTTGTTTTAGGGCCCAGAGTTCAGTCTCTTGGTCGCTGTACAGAAAATGTTGTCCTGCTCCTCAGACGCAGTGTTCTCCTGGAGCCTCCATGTTGTCCCTCCCCATTAAACTACTTTTAAACTGAAGTTTACCTTCTGGTGCCTTATGTAGACATGGTTTGGTAGAATTTGCTTATTTATTTATTTTTTTATCATGAAATGTTTTTCTTTCTCTGTCATCATGATTGGTAGTTTTGCTGGGTATAGTAGTTTGGTCAGGCAGCTGAGATCACTTTGAGTTTTTAGATCAACTCTGCTTAGATCCTTCTGGATTTCCAATTTTTCATAGAAAAGACAGATGTTATTGTAATAGGCCTGTTTTTATATATGACTTTGTCTTTTCCTTTGCAGCTTCTATTATCTCTTCTTTGTTCTGTACACTTGGTGTTTTTTATTTTTATATATATGAGAAGTTTCTAGTCTTATATATTTGTTGTTATGCCTCCTTTATCTTGATAGGCTTTTTTTTTAAGTAAGGAATTTTTTTTTCTGTGATTTTGTCAAACATTTTCTGTGTGCTTGATTCAGGTTTCTTCTCTTTGAACTTATTATTCATAGGACTGGTCTTTTCAGAGTATTTCAGATTTCTTAAATGTTTTGTTCTGGGAATCTTTTACATTTATTATTTTATTTATTTATTTATTTATTTGCTGTGCTAACTATATCTTCTACTTTGTCTCCAAGACTTGAAATTCTCTCTTCCATGTCTTTTAATCTGTTGGCAAGGCTTATAGCTCAGGTTCTTGTTTATAATCCTGAGTTTTTAATTTTTAAATTTATTTCAGTTTGGGTTTTCTTTAGTGATTCCATTTTGTTGTTGCTGAATTCTACTCTCATGTCTTGAGTTATTTTCATTGTTTTATTCAACTGTTGGTATTTTCATGGTGTTCATTAAAACATTATTTATATTCTCTCTAAGGTCGTTCAATATGTTCACAATTGCTGTTTTGAAATACGTATCTTATTCTTTGGATAAATTGCTTTTCTCAGGTCATAACACAATAGGCTTGCTGGCTTCTGGAGGAGGCATATTGTGTTGATTGTTTATGCTTGTGCTTGTGAGCTGGGCTCTAGACATCTGGAGTTATACTCTTTGAAGTGTTTCTTGATATAATTATCTGTCCTGTTGTTGTAGGGTGGGTGTTCCTTTTTTTTTTTTTTTTTTAGTTGCTTCTGCCCACTCTGGATCCTAGCCAAATGTCTGACTACAGGATCCCTGAATCCTGGCCAAGCATAGTAGCTGTGGGTCCCTGGTAGAGAGCCAGCAGGAATTCATAACAGTGAAAATGAGCTTAAAGAGAAGGCCGAAAGGCAGTGGGGAATAACTAGAAAGACCCTAGACTCTGGTCTGCACCAACAGACCAAGTCTCAAAGGAATGGAGGTCGGATGAGAGGAGGGGCTCAGGTGAGCAGACAATTGAAGGTCTAAGAACTAGTCTATAGGCACTGGAATGAAGAGCAAAGAAAAGTACAAAACTTGCCTACATGAGTTCCAATGGCTATGGATCTCTGTTAGAGAAATGTTTTCATAATTTGAGATTTTAATGTTTAAGAGTTTAAATAATTTTATAATATTTTTGATAAATATCATCAAATAATACCCTAAGCTATTATACGTTTTTCCATTGCATGATAGCTTAAAATATTGAAAAACTGCATAATAAGATATGTTTTATAATTTGTTTTCAGATGTACTTGGTAACTCTCAAAGTTAATTGAAAATTTTGGCACTTTTGTGAAAATCATAAAATGATAATCAGTAAACTTTATTTAACACTGTGATTATATAATATATTTAATATATGACAGGTATATATCACTATATCACTATAGCATAATATAGATATTACTTTTTTCTCTTTGCAAGGGTAAGTAAGAGTCAGATTTATTAATGATCTTATTGAACATTTTATGGAAAATAAAGGAATAGGATTACCAAACCTCTTCTATCAGCATGCCCTGTTGATAAGGCTAAGGAAAGCTCATCTAAGTCCAGTTTTCCTTCTTTTTTCGTGCTCTAGAAATTGCCTTAGAACTCACTAAAGGAATGTTTATAATATTCCTAACTGCTATGATTTATCGCTTTCTACTCTGTCCATCTCTACTCTGGCCTTGTTCCTAGTCTAGACAGCATCTTTTGATTAGACAAAACACACTCTGACTCATCCCCAAGTGAACTTGACATCCAGAGCCTGCCCCACTGGATTCAAATGCATGGAAGCTTTTACAGTTCCGAATCAGTCTTCCATTTTCTGTTGACTTGGCAGGTATGGTGCAAGCATGGTTCTAATTGTGTTGCTCTTGTTTTCTCCAAGATTCCATTAGATTATGTCAAAGAAAAATAAAATCATAATGAGAGTAGAATGTGCAATCATGATAGCCAGAATGAGAACAAAACCAGTTGCCACATTTTAAAAATTCTTTGGAAACTATGCCTTTTTTATTTTTAATAAAAAAACACAGACATTGTAATTGTCCTATTAGGTAATATTTAAATGGTGTAAATAAAATATAAAACACATGGAATAGTCAGGTTGTGAACTCCATGAAAGCAGCCACATGATTTCTTTTTTCTTTCTCTCAAGTATGGGGCATCGCTGAGGGTTTGAAAGACTCCACATGTGTTTTCCAGTTAAATTAGTGAAACATGAAATGAGTTTTAAAAATCACATCTTTAGTGCCTATTACTAAATTTGAGCCCCTTTAAATACCTCTCAACCTTCCTAATGCTGTGAGCTTTTAATATAGTTCCTCCTGTTATGGTGACCCCCCCAACTATAAAATGACTTTCTTTGCTACTTTATAACTGTAATTTTGCTTCTGTTAAGAATCATAATGTAAATATCTGTGCTTTCTGATGGCCTTAGGTGACCCCTGTGAAAAGGTCATTCAGCCCTCAAAGGGGTCATGACCCATGGGTTGAGAACCACTGTCCTAAAGATCTGTTCCTACTTCTTTTAAATATTAATTGTATAATATTGTGTCAGGCATCATGCATATATGGAACTAGGGCCACCAATGTCTCAAGACTTGAATTTGTGCCAATAAACAAACAGTCAAAAATTAGATATCACTAGATTAACTTGTAGCTTGTGGCTCAGTGGCAAGTATGTAGGACAAGGACAGCATGTAGCATCTGACCTATGCAATGCCATTCAGCCATAGCCCTGGAGGAAGCAAGGGTATTTTATACTCATGTGTTCTCTTCGTCCTTCACAGGGGTCTCATAGCTAGGGGTTCACTGCTGTGAACAGGCACCATGACCCTGGCATTTGGAAAGCATTTGATCGGTGCTTTCTTATAGTTTCAGAGGTTTCATCCATTGTCATCATGGTGGGGAGCATGGCAGCACCCTGGCAGACATAGTAGCTGAGAGTTCTACATCCAGATCCTCAGGCAGCCGAAACAGACCAGAACTGGGCCTGTCTTGAGCTTCTGAAACCTCAAGGACCACCCCCGGTGACACACTTCCTCCCACAAGGCCATACCACATTCTCCAACAAGGCCACACTTCCCCGGTATGCCTCTCCCTGGCAATCAAGCATTCAAATCTATGTACCTATGGAAGCTGTTCTTATGCAAACCACTACAAGCGAATTTTACGTGTTAAAATAGCAAACCTTTTACGCCTTTAGCTGAGCCAGGAAATTTCTAGCCACCCATGGCACCCCTGGTTGCCTTCTCACGGGTGCCTGACCCTATAGCTCTCTTAATATGTGAACCCGTGTAAAAACCTTCATCCCTGCTTATACTCACATGTCTAGCCACAGTCCATTGTAAATAAAAGCCCACAGGTGAGCTATTTCAATGGCAGCTGGGATATTAAACTTTAAAGCTCCAATGCGGGGTTCTCAGGGAATGGGGATAGAACACTGACACAGAGCTTGTGACAAACTATATGATACAAATATTTATCAGGTGTGGTGGCACACACCTATAACCCCAGCACCCGGAGAGGCAGAGGCAGGCAGATTTCTGTGAGTCTGAGGCCAGCCTGGTGTACAAAGCGAGTCCAGGCTAGCTAAGGGTACACAGGGAAAACTTGTCTTGAAAAACAAAAAATAAAACAAAACAAAACAAAACCACCAACAACAATAAAGATATTCATCAGGGACATTGTGAACATATAAAAGTTAGCATCTTGAAGAGAACAAACTGAGATTTTTCTACTTCATCTAGGAAATTTTGTCCCACTCCTTCCCCTAGTCCCATCTACCATCTTAGTTCATGAGATTAATAAAGTTGTCTTAATGTTTAGGCATCATTTAACATACTTTACCTGGAATTAACAAAAAGGAAGTTATTATTTGGAAGGTCCAGTTTCTGAGGAGCTTTAAACAAAATTACTTAATAAGCTTTGTGGGAAAAATTCCAGGAAGTTACAAGTGTGAGAAAAGCCATAGTAATTAGGAAAAAAAAAAAAGTATGTTCCTTAAGAACAGACTTCACTAATGGAAGACACTTGATTTTGTTGGTAATAATTGCAACACATGTCCATGTTGAAATAGGTCAAGTTCCCGAGAGCACGGCATTTTATGCAGAACTATTTCAATGCGCTGCTTTTCCTTTTGTGGATGTTCCACAGTCAAAATAACAGTTTTTCTACAGCTCTTGCTTGGAATTTGCAAACTACAAGTACTACAACATTTATTTGGAACTCAGAATTGTGGAAACTAACTTAGACTTCTTACAAAGAAGTTCTTAGAGACAATCTTATTAACAAGATGATAGATAGCTTATGACAAAAATTGGTTCCGTAAGAACAGGAATCAGGTGGAGAAAACATCATGTTACATTTCATTGTATATATCTATGCACACGTACTATCAATCTAACCGGTGCATAGAAATCTGTATGTATTTCAGAGTTTTATGTTCAGATATAATCATGACAAATGCACTTACTTCTCAGATTTCACTAACTACCTGCCCACTCACCTCTGAGGTTTTCTCTGAAGCCTACATTATGCCTATATAGCCTATTTATATGGCTACAATAGTTTATTAACTTGGAACCTTGGCAGTTTTCTCTGAAGTCCAATGCATGTGCTCTGGCTACAGTTCAGTATTTTAATGTTATCATTAAAATAGTACCACTCAGAGATACAAGTTCAAAATTCACTCTAGGAAGCCTCACTTTATGGGGAAAGATCTAGATTCTTTCTGTGGTTTCCTTATGCTTGAAAACTATTTGTCATTGTTCTTAGGGAGTTTGTGTGCCTGGTTAGTCAGGAAACTTGAGAGCCAGCTGGGTTTTTAAAACAAAGGCCACTGGAGAAGCTTCAAATTCTCTTGGCGTAACCTTAATAAGGTGGTAGCAGATGAAAGCCTGTACCCTTGGCCTAATGCCCTACTTGCTTGACATGCTAGCTAATTCATGTTGCCAAGTGTCAAATAGGGCAAAGAAGTCACCAGTTTAGGAGACCATACACTTTTTTGTTTTTTTAATTGAGCACCACTAGAAAAGATGTTTGAAATTCTTCCAGCAAGGGGTAAGAAAAACAATCATGTACAAGTATGATGCCAGATGAGTCTTTATCATCCAGGCCCATAATTCCCATGGTTGGCTTTAGATTAATGTTTGTGGGCATAGCAGGAGAGATGAAAAGTCTTGGCTGGTTGGATCACATCACTCTGGGAGTTCATTCTGTGCATAAAACCAGAAGGTGCTTTACTCAGACCCTAGACTTTGAGACACATGACCATATAGACATTGTGAATCAGAAAAGTACTGTGCCTCAGAACACAGCAATACTGCACGAGCCTCACATTTATGCTGACATTTTCAGTCTCAAGGGAAGGGCGTTCTAAAGAGATACCGAGGCAGTATCCTCCTGACAGGTATATTCATACCCAAGGTCAGGGGACTAGAATCTCAGCCACATGCCTAGTTTATTGGAGTTCCAGAGGTCGGAGTCACTGCCCCTGCGTCTTCCATGCCTTGGACCTTGTTTGGACTCCCCTTGTTGAACTTCTCTAGCCCACCTTCCTCTACATACCCCTCCATCTCTCTTCAGTTTTACTGTGAGTGTTCATTATTAGCTTATGACTTAACTCTTCATGAACATCTTGCACAAAGCTCATAGATTCAGAACGAAGCAGACCCGGTTTTTACTGCTCTATCCCTTAGCAGTAAAGTGTTGAGTAAGATATGTATGTTCTCAGTGTAGTGCTTGCAGGATACCTGGAAGAACTAACCCTTCCTTTCATTTAAAATGCACATTAAGCTACCTGAAGATTCTCTTAAAGCCACACACTCATGGGCATGTAATAAACATACGCTAGATCGTTCTTATCTTTACTTCAGGGGGAAACAGTAAAGGAATAATAACTGAAAGAGAAATAATAGCAAATATCAATCTGATCTAGATCCCCTGAGCCACTTCCCTCTAGGCTCAGTAAGTAGTGAGCATTGCCTTTGTGTTTGTGATATTTGCTGGTCACTAATTGCTGGTCCATTTCCACTGCATATTTAGCAATCCTTTCTCGATTTGGCTCTTGATGGGTCCTCATGGGATGTCTTTTTCCCTGCAAGATCTAAACATCTATGGGAATTTGAACTCTTTTCAAGCTTCACTTTGCAGTGGCTCTCACCAGAAGAGTCACTGTGCTGATGTGACATTAGGTGGCATTCTGAGAAATCTTCACCCGCCCTATGGTGTGACAAATGCCGTGAGGTAATTACTTCCTTTGTTCCAGGCCAGCTTGCCAGGAACCCAACGCCACCTCCATAGCATACAACGCCAGCAGCTTAACTGTGCTCAGCCTTCAAAGAACCCACTCAGTGTTCCAACCACATGATTGCTTTGTCCTCGTACTCCAACAGGTCTTTGGTTTCCCAGAAGAATCCCCCTAAGAACAGCGTTCTAGCTGTATGTTAATTGCATTTGCTGTTATTGCTAGTTCTTGCGTTCTGTTCTAAGACTTTGCCTAAAGTAGTTACACATGGCTGTTCTTTTAGTATTTGTTGCTAATAATCTCATTAATGTTCTTATAACATATAGACTTAACCATAATTATTTATGAAACCTTTGGCTCCTAAAGTGTTACTTTAAAATATCATGCATTTTTGTTTGTTTTGGTGCACATAGTATTTTTGTCATCTTGAGATTCTGTGACACCAATGTTAAATGTGTGCTGCCTTTCTTTGAATGGATATATTACTTAACTCATTGAATACTTATTAGTGTTTGGTTTATATAAAAGCCAATATACAGAAAGCTTCTTTAATCTATTTTTCTTGCTATAAAGAAGACAAGAAAGCAAAAACAAAAAACAAAAAACAAAAAAACACCTTAATTTCTTTTCCCTCTCTCCTTTTCTTTCCTTTTCCCCCATCCTTTTCTTCCTTCTTCCCCTTTCTTCCTTCTTTCTTTTCTTTCCTTCTTTCTTGTTTGCTTGCATTCTTCCATTTTTCTTTTCTATCTTCTTTCTTTCCTTCCTCTCATCCTTTCTTCCTCATTTCCTCCCTCTCTCCCTTTGTTCCTTCCTTCCTAGCTTCCAAAAGTATTAATATATAACATAGGCTAGCCTCTAATTTTGTCCTTCTATTATAGCTCCCTTCCTCAGTGCTAGAATTATAGGCATTCACCACCATATCTATAACTTCCCACAACTGTCACTTATTGGTTGACTAATTGATTCATTTGTTATTTCTTACTGTGGTACAAATTAAACTTACCAAACAAAGTTGAAAGGGGTCAGTAAAAGGAAGAGGACTAAGAAGGAAAAAAAATGCATCTATGTGACCCGTAACATACAAGTTCAGTGTTTCCTGGGCTTAAAATTTTCCAGAGTATTAGTCAAGTAAATGCTTTGTGATGGCTAGCATTGTCATAGCACTGGATAGAAACTAGAATCATCTTGAAGATGATTTTGAAATATGTATATATGGGTTTTCTCCATCATGTTAATTGAGGTTGGAAGACCTATCCTAAATGAATCACCATTTCATGGGCTGTGATCCCTCACTGTATCAAAAGTAAAAAGCTTGCCAAGCAGGGAATTGACCATGTACCTTACTGTAGATACAATGTTGCCAACATGCTCACTCTCTTGCTATGTACCCTTTCTTGTCATAAGGGTCCTCCCCCTTCAACTATCAGCTAAAATGTACCTTCTTTTCATAGTGTGCTTTGGTCAGTGTTGTAACACGAGGAAAGGTACTAATATGCACTTGAAGAAAAAACACTACCAGTGTGCTGCATTCATGCAGGAACTCCTGACTCACTGCACTGCGGTTTCTGTTGCTACAGGTGTTCTTTAATTAATAAAGATCTTGTATGCTAACTTTGAGACCTACACTCATAAGGGCTGAATGTACTACTTTATACCAATTGCAGCCAAGTGGTAGTGGTGGCACAAGCTTTTAATCCCAGCTCTCAGGAGGCAGAGGCATAGGGATCTCTGAGTTTGAGGCCAGCCTGCTCTACAGAGTGAGTTCTAAAACAGCCAAAAAAAGAAAGAAAGGTAATTGATTCATCTTATAACTTTCATTCATTTTATTTTATTTTTGGCATCTTTAGTTATCCATCAGTTTTTCAATGGATTTTGGAGACTGAATGTGTGAGGACATATGGATATGTGTTTGTGTTCCTCTGTTACAAAACACAAATGGCTGTTCTCAGTTCTGCATCTAGATACTTTCTTATTAGCACAGTATTTGTGCATTTGTAAGGCTTGTTTCTTTGTATAAGGATGTCTCGGAGCCTTTTTTTTTCTCCTACAATTATTAAAGCTATGGTCTTGACATATGGAGTTGGCAAAATCAGAGTTTTCTCTGCCCTCTTCAAAATATTGGCAAACCCCCCCCCCCAAAAAAAAAAAAGAAAAAAAAAACATCTTGCTGACCTTTGCATGATAGAACCACAGGTTTCTCACTGGGGGTTTGATCATGGTTTCTCTGTGCTCAGCATCTCGTGTTTCCCCGGCTTTTTAGAGAGCTAAGATGTCACTAGCATATATATTCACCACACCCTTTATCATCTACTTCCTGGAATTTTTAAGATTTGGTTTTATACTTGTGGGTATGATGAAAAAAATGTAAAAGAGAAAAATCACAGACACTACGGCACAGTGGTAACTTTTTGTCTTGATACATGCTAGGGTCATACGGAAAATGGGTCCTCACTTGTCTTCCTCAGAGTGGCCTGGAAGCCAGTCTGTGGGCAGGCGGTCTTAGGTGTCATAGGAAAGCAAGCTGAGGCTGAGCAAGCCATGAAAGAGAGCGCATGAAGCCACACTCCTCTGCGGTCTTTGTTCAATTCTTGCCTTCGGGTTTCTGCTTTGAGTTCTCACCCTGACTTTCCTTCAAGACAGACTGTAAGTTGAAAGAGGAAATAAACCCTGTCTTCAAAAAAAGTTGCTTTTGGTCATGAAGTTTCTTTATCACAGTGGTTGGAAATAAACTAGGCTACTGTACACTCGCTCCGATATCCAGAGAGCCAAACCTGCCACAGATGCTGATGACATCCTAACAGGAAGGCATGCAGAGAAAAATGCTACTGCAGGGGCAGAAAAAAAATGGCAGGAGCAGCAATGATGGAATTCGACTTTTTTCATCACAGGAAGTTTATATGTATGAGTGTAGAAACGTACGTGCGTGTGGATGTATGAGCTGAGCGTCTGCTGGGGAGCAGTCAGGAGGGAGAGATGTCTACCTGAGAAAGCTCCAGGCTTCCTGTCAGGATGTATTCCTCGATGCTCAGCAGCACACTTCCTTTTACGGCACGTGCTAATTGGTAGATAGAGAGGAAGAAACAGGATCTATCTCTGGGCAGGAGTTCTGCTTATTTTTACCTCAGGAGGGTGTTTTCTTATTTTAACAAATGTCAGGATCCTTGTGCGCAGTCTATTTTCTCAACAAACTGACTGGTTTTAAAATTCAACAGTACACTGAATCCATGTTGAATTGCTGAAACCTTTCCGTTCTGCTCCTGATGTGGTGGACACAGTCCTGCATACACAGAGAATCTTCAGATTCAAAGGGAAAAAAGACTACCCAGCACAGGGAGAGAGGTAGCCTTGTGGCTAATTCGTGTTATAAGAACAGAGCAACATCACAGCAGGAAGTCACGTAACTGTTCAAAACCTGGAAAAAGAAGACCTTGCCAGAACCTGCTGGAACCAACATAGCTGACCCAGACAACTGTAAATTGTCCTTTGCTTCATTATTATGTAAGTTTATGTAATTTGAGCCATTGTAGTAATGCACCCAACATGATAAGAAAACCTTGCTTAAAGACAGAATAGGGAAGTCCAAAAAATTCATCAATCCATTCTGGATAGCGTTTGCATTTTCGTCATCCTATTCCATGAAAAATTGTTTCATCTGCTATGTGTGCACACGATGATGTCAAACCTCTGGTTTCACTACAACTCACTCTGAGAATACGTGCACTCACCTTTTTGTGGTGACAGAGACATAGTCCCACATTGCCACCTCCGTAGCCTCAGCAGTCCCCATAGACTTTTAGAGACCTTAACTCAAGGCCAAGTAGGATTTGTGGCACTGACACTAAAAATAATAATTCCATGAATAATTGGTATAATAAAGCAGACCTGGAAATGTCATTGAAGATTGGTTTCTGGTATAGGGTTAAGAGAAGGGGAAGCACACACAAGAAAGAAAGACACACCCAAGAGGGGGTAGGTGCCAACCACACAAGAGTAGTAAAAAGAGGTGAACAACTGTGAGGCTGGGGCTCAAGGTAGAGGAATCAATTAATTGTTTTAACATTATCCACATAGAACCTTCAGTGATTCTCAAGACAGCTTAAAAGGTTGCTAGGAAACATTTTCATCTTTCCTTCTCTGTCTTTTCTGATAAAAGAGATGTGAGAGGCGCCTTAAGAGATACTTTAGATGCAATTATAATCAGATACAATCAAACCAGAAGCTGCTAAGGTTGCACAAAGGTTTAAAGCATACCTTTTCCTTATAGACACAACTTCTGGTGGGATTATTAGAAAATGTAGGTTCATGGCTGGGAAGGAAGAAAGCAAAGAGTTAATTGTGCTGATATTCTTGCTGCTACCAGCAAAGGCTTCAACCTGATTCCAGAGCAAAGGGCTTCATTCCCCCTCCTCATGTCCTCAAGATTTTTCCAGCTTTTCTACCCTGTCTCGCTTGATACACACTTATACTCTGTAATAAAGCTCTCTGTCAACTCCTTAATGTTTCCAATCCAAACTCTCTCTCTCTCTGACAGTCACAAGAACCTAGAAATACTTAGTAGGGCTTTCTTTTTCCAGTTTCCCCATCCTTCCTCGAAACCCTCCCAGCCTACAATCTTTTTTGGGAACAAAGTACTCACTTTATCTCCTAGTGGGACTGATGGGTATCAATAGCTTAAAAGAAACACTCTCTACCCAGAAACTCCCCTTGGAAAAGAGTAGCTTCCTTCACTTTCATGCATCTTCCCTGGAGGTAATGTGACTCTGCTGAGTGGCCTCCTTGCTCAGCCCAGGACATCTCTGGAGTGTTATGAACGTGCCACAGATTCCACTGAAACCAGCTAAGCCTCAATTGTAACCACATGTTCAGTTTCTCTCTCCTGCAGCCCCACTATTCTTGTTTCTCTGAATTTTTTTTCCATAGAAATCTTGACATTTGTGCCTGTTTTTTTCCCCCATGGGGAAAAATAGTTGCTATTGAAAGTGATACTAAGAAATACACCATAAATTATAGTTTTAAGCTTTATTGCCTATCTGCCAGCTGGCAGCAAAGAACCTGCAATTTGTTACAGGTAAAATACTAACGTCCCTTAGCATGTCACAATGGTGCAATTGTTATGCTGGTGCTAGAGGTGAGGGAGATTGTCATGCCAGCTTAAACGGTTGTACTGGTTGGTAAATATCTCCTGTGAGTTTAGAAGTGTCATGGAATAAGAGGTGTTGTGAATTTTTTGTCTGTCTGCTCTTGTCTATCTGTGAATCAGAGATAGTTGGCAAAATGTAGAGGAAAAAATAGAGCCAAAGGCAAGTGTTGTGAAAGTCTTTCTACAAACATATAAAGACACATCTTCTGCAACTAGAGATTGGTAGTTTGAGGAGATTCGTGTGTGTGAATGCTTGGTCCATAGGGAGTGCCACTATTAGCAGACACAGCCTTGTTGAAGAAAGTGTGACACTGTAGGGGTGGGCTTTGAGGTCTCTCATATGCTCAAGCTAAGCCAAGTGTGGTACATAGTCTCTTCTTGCTGCCTGTGGATCAAGATGTAGAACTCTCAGCTCCTTCTCCAGCACCACATCTGCCTGCACACTGCCATGCTTCCCACCATGATGATAATGGACTAAACTTTTGAAACCATAAGCCAGCCCCAATTAAATGTTTTCCTTTATAAGAGTAGTTTTAATCTTGGTACTTTTCCCAGCAATAAAATCCTAAATAATACAAAAAGAAAGAAGCAAGCCACCACTTGACACTAATTAGAGGAGAGTACCATATACAGTTGAATTCTGAGCCCAACCCTTTCCTTCCACAGAAATCAATCTCCAAATCTAGGCCTGTAGCTCAGATTTGACCTCACGAAGGAAAGGGAAGCCATGCTGCAAATAGAAGAACCACATGGCACTAGAATGGAGTCTCCTAGGGTAATCACACACTGAGAAAGGAGCTGCAACCAAATGTTCCAAAGATGTTTTGGTAATGCTTCTTGTTAGCATTGATGGCTGAGGATCTATACATCTTATGGGTTCCAGAAAAGTGGTGATATCTGAGGGGTAATAAACGGGGTCCAGTAGCATGTCTGACTCACCAGGACTCAGTTCAGTTTTCCGTGCTCCACTCATCAAATGCATATTTTGAAGAGATGTGTTCAGCAATTGACAGCAAGTACTTGGACTGTGTCAAAATATCTATCATAGTTGGTAAGAAAGACAAAGTAGAAATTTATAAAACTGTTCATCCTCAGTTCCAGAAACAGTCATAAAGGTTTACATATCCTGGATATAAAGCTGATCACTCAGCCCCCATGACCCCCATGACCCTTGGGGTCCAGCAGCAGCAGCAACAGCAGGGGTGGAGAACAGGGTAAGGATGGAGGTTGGGCCTTGAACCCAGATACTCTGGCAGCTTTTATTGTACAGGGTACCTTCAGCTTTAGTTGACTCACTAGTTTGGCTGATACTAAAAGAAGATTGATCCTGGCAAATAAGAATGAGTATCACTAATCCCATCAAACATTAGCTCCAATAGTAAATCCTGTGCTTGACCACATCAATCTGGCCCCAGGAAGACCATTTGAAAATTTCATTACTCTTTTCCATTCATATCAAAAGAGAAAAGTAAAAGCAATTACCATTCATGAAAGAAGGACATTTACAATCCCACTTCTGGGCTCTTTCAGCTTTCTAATCCCCCAGCATAACATGGTTTGGACACTGGACAGAATATTATGTTGATCCACTGAGCTAATATTATGTAGATTGGATTTGAAGTACATTTTGTAATACTTTCATATCCGAGTGCAAGTGATAACCTTTATAATGATGAGGTTTTTTTTCCTACTAATGAAAAATTTTAAGATCCCAGAAGCTCAAGTTATTGCTCAGGCAACTTCCATAAATTCTCACCAACACTATTTTAACATGAGCTGAACAAGGACAGCAACAACAGACCTGCTGAGGGAGACAGAGAAAGCCTGTGAGGCCTCAACCCTATACAACAAACTACAGGCAACTAAAGGATGCTGAGAGATAGGGAAGACCGAACCAACTGGTTATCTAACATCAAATGGTCACCTCTGAAAACAAACATGTGAGTAATATTAGACAGAATGAGCCAGGTTATCTTTATATATTTAGGAACATATACGTGTACACACATATGCATGTAACAACAATTAATAAAAAAAGAGGTCATGAACTTGAAAGAGAGAAAGGAAGGGTATAGAAGAAGATTTGGAGGAGGAAAAAAGAGGGAGGGGTGTTATCATTATAATCTCAAAAAGAAGAGACTTTTTTAAAGTTGGGGTATTGTGCCTTTGTGTGTGTGTGTTTGTGTGTGTGTGTGTGTGTGTGTGTGTGTGTGCGCGCGCGCTATGTGTGCATGTGAGTTGGAATTTTATTTGAGAACTTTGAGAAGATTCTTTCTAGACATTGGCATCATCGTCTCTAACATGAAGTGCCCTTTAAATTTTTCCAGCTACATAAGGAACACACATGATTCTTTCATTTGTAAATTCAGATTTTGATAGCTGCACAAACTAAGCCTTCTAGAAATTGTCACTACTTGATGGTAGCCAAAAAAGCCTTTATCAATACTCCCTTAATGTCTTGTTCAATTGCTAAGCTCTGAAAACTCTGTGAAAAAAGCTTCCATTAATATAAACTGTTAGGTAAGAGGTAACTATTAATCTCACTACTTGGTTTTCTTCTTTCTTTGTGCTTCTAGAATATTATAAGAGCTACAATTATTTCTGAAATTTCCAGTTAACCTTTGAAAGTGTGTTTTCATCCTGTTCAAAGCATTTGAAATGAAGTTTTCCAATGTTCTGTGGCAGTTTTTGCACATCATGCTTCTCACGTAAACCAGGAATTAGTTTCATTGTGACCACAGCATAAGAACAACGACAAGCTAATCACAAAATATCGATTCATTGGGATTTGTGCTAAATAATTACATGGTTTTTAATATGGTTGAAATATACAAATACAACAACAATAAAAAGGTAACTTATGAACCTGTCTCTAAGCGGCAGTTTAGGGTTTAGAAATATTTTCATAGCAAAATAAAAAATAAAAACCTACTTTAGGACTTTAGAAAAAGTTAAAAAAGTAACAGGTAAACAATAAGAGAGAAACACATAAATATTATAATGACATTTTATTTTAGACCTACTAGAATGTGTATTGCAAAAAAAAGTTATACATATGTTGGTAAAGATATGAAAAATTGAAAATACTGTTGAGATTTAAAACAGTGTCATCACTTTGAAAACAGGCTGATAGTTCTTGAAGAGATTAAACACAGATTTACTACATAACTCAGGAAAGAAATTATGTGTCTGCATAAACATTTACATATTAATGTTTACAATAGCAGTTTAGGAAGCGAAAGAAGATCAGTGGGAGTGAGACGGTGAGGAGAGGACAACTGAGAATAAATAAGATCAAAATATGGACATACATGAAAAATGTCATAATGAAACCAATGATTAAGAATATTAATATATGCTAATAAAACACTTAGAAGCATTATTTAAAATAGTAAAAGAGTGCTCACAGCCCAAGTGTTCATCAGTGCATGACTATAGTTTTAAAGGTGTAGTATGTTCAAATAGTAAAATGTTATTTAGCAATAAAATGAATCAATTAATGAAACCAGGTACAACAGTGAACAGAGATTTAGGGAAGTATAAACGCCTTATGTTTCATGATTCAGTTAAATGAAACGTGGGACTGACTAGCACTAGAATTATCATAGATTCCTGGTGTTCAGGACCGAGGCTGGACACCAAAGGAAATGGAGAGTGAATGGACACTGATGGAGAGTGTCTTGTAAGGCGATGAAAATGTTTAGAAATGGTTTGTTGATGCTTTCACAACTTGGCCAACACAGCAAACAAAAATGTTTAAGAAAAATAACTGTCAAATATGTACAGTTAGTGGTGTGTAAGGCATATCTGTAACGGACTGTTATCAAGCTTGACAGGAGAGAGATACAGACTCAGAATATGAGAGGTCTGCAGTAGCGACTAGAGGTACATGAGGGAACCCTCACACTGACAGTGACAACTGGCAGCAGGCTGCAGGTCAGGTTATAAGGAGCACAAGGAAGGAACTGTCAGATGAACCAAGAATGGACATCAAGCCCCTCCCCTTACTAGTGATCAAAAGTGAAGAGGTGATTTAGCAAAGAGATGAAAACTATCATTTTATAATGATAGTTGAGACCATATAATGTAGACATATGTGTTATAAAATTTTATATAGCTATTGTCCATGAATTTGTGGCAAGAAAATATTTTCTTATGAAAACGAAGGAGAGCTAGTTGTGAAAAGCTCTCATTTTAAAATTAAGTTTTCCTTCTAGCTACAGATGCTCCTGTGTTTCTCAGTGATAACCCAGGTATTGTGTGTGGCTCACAACGAACTAAAACTCCAACAGTTCTTGGCAATAACCTACCTGTTGCTATCCGGATGAATTCCTGTGTACATTTATCGGTCCACTTCAGTGACATACTGATGTCTGGTTCCTGTGGTCGGCCATGCCATGCAAAGGCAAATCTTGGCCCACCGGGTCTCCCTCTTCAGAAAGGGCTGGGACTGTAAGATTCCATCAGAAGGGGACAGCATTCCATGGCAGGCAGGTCTTGCTGAGCCCACCCACGGTGTTATATGCCTGAACCAATGGGATGAGCACTTAAGGCTTAAGGCAATGCTAAAAGACTTTTCACTGAAACAAAAATTGTGTTGAAACCTAATTTTAAACCTTTGAAATATAACCAGCTTGTATCAGTTATTTCATATTCAAGGCCTACAAGCTTCAGTTTATTTATGAAAGACGGTGGCATTTTTTGAATGAAAACCAGATCTTTAAATAGAATTGTCCCAGAGGATGTTAACAAAATACCAGAGAAATTAATTACTGCATAATAAGAAGTTATTGAGCACATCTCTAATTCCAGATACTATTCTAAATACTTTGTGTTTGTCATCTAATTCAATCCAATAGGAAATTTGGAACTGAGGGAAATTAAGTTAACCTAAAGGTAATTATACTAGGTTGCTTGTTTCTGGGTGTTTGTATTTGTTTTTGTTGTTGTTGTTGTGTTTCTTTTTCTTTTTTGTCACTGACAAAAACTCCTGACAGGAACAAACTTAAATGAAGAAATGGGTTTTCCTCTCGTGAGAGATTTCAGTTTTCTATTGAGGGGAAAGGAGGGCCTTAGGAACACAAGAAAAGGCTCTCTCACAGCAGCAGGCAGGAAGGAGAAAGCCCAGGCTAGCCCCTTCAAACCCCTTTCCACTTAGTTCAGCCAGACCCACCCCCTAAAAACCCCATGGCCTTCACAAGAGAGTCCTAGAAGTTTGTGGGGAAGGTTCTGGATTCAAACCTATTAGTGATTTATTTGCCCAAAGTCATACAACTGAAAGTAGTAAGGCCAGAATCTGAAATCTAGAAAAAGGGTCCCTCAGATTGTAATGTTAGATTTTTTTTTTAAAAAAAGTGACAGATTATAAAAAAAAAATAGTTATTTTTCAGATAATCAGCTATTCTAACAATAGAGAGTTGGACCTGATATTGCATGTAAAGCAGTACACTGATCGTCTCAGAACATAAAGGAGTGCAAAGCAATTTTAAGGCCAGGTGGGCTGTGGCAGGGATGGTGATTGATACACCTACCAGATGCATGGAGGTTGTCAGTGACGATGTGGTTGCGGGGCTGCATGCTGACACATTCAGCCTCAACACCTCAGTCATATTCAACTACATTTCCTAACGGAGGGGTATGTGCAGCTCATCTGCAGTGTAGCCACTAGCTCAGCATATGGTGTGTTCTCGGGTAGAATCCAACCGCCTTCCCTTCCCTATCGTCCAAACTCAGAGGGAGGTGACCAGCTCTGGTTCGTTTTAGTCAATGGGACAGGTATTTCTTTTCTTTTCTTTTTAAGACCATTTCCCAAGGTTAGCTGAAGTAAAATTTTGTTTATGTATTTACTGTTTATAACCGTCTCATTTTCTTATGACGCTTACAAATGTTACGTTTACAGTACTATGATGGTGAAGCACGTGAGAAAAATAAATCAGAAGACGTTCACTTAGTTCTCGGTCTTAGCCAGTCAACTCTAAAATCAGGTGGTTTGACCTCTGATGAGAGGGGCAGGTAGACAGGTAGACTCACATCATGGAGAGAATAAATGGTGAGAGGAGACTTGTATCATGACACAGAAAGTTAGAGAGAGGCTGGTGTCACAAAGTTCTCTCCATGAAACAGCCTCTGTGGCCTCACTCATGGCTCTACTTCTCCCCAAATGTTCCGAAAGCTCCCAGCTTACTCATGTGGGGACTAAGCTTCTTATCACAATAGACCTTTGTAAAGCACATGGCCCACAGTCAACCACAACCAAGTTCTTTTTTTAATTGATTGATTGATTGATTAATCCTGACATATTTTTTATCTATTTTATTTGGGTTTTTATATCAACCACCCTTCTCCACCACAATCTCTTTCAGTATCCCAATACCAGATAGGAGAGACAGAAGATTAGAGGGAAAGGGGGACACTGAATTGTTTTTAGACTACTTCCTGCTGATTAGGGGCGTTGAGTTTTTTGGAGCAAGTCCAATGTTCTTGTTGTCAGGGTATCTCCAACTTCTTGTCTCTTTTCCCTCAACTACTTGACAAACCAGCAATAGCAGCAGCAGGAGCAGAAACCAGCAGAAGAAACAGCCTCCTGCTCTGGGCTCTGGGTGGAGAACTACACTATCTTCAGCTAGCAGAATCACACCCCTGTCAGAGCACCCACCGAGCACATAGTCCGCTGCTGTGGACAGTCTAAAGCAGCCCCTTATCCCACACGTGAGATTAAAATAAAAACATGTTCACATAACTTGGTTTTTAAAGACACCAAGATTCTCACTAAAATTTAACTTTATGCCCTGACCTAAGTTTCTCCTTCTTTTTCTTCTGACAACACCCTCTGTCTCCATCTTCCACCCCTCCTTCCTTTCTCTTTAGAAAAATGGAGGCCTCCCATGGATAGCCACTATTCTTGACACATCAAGTTACAGTAAGACCAGCGGCACCTTCTACTGAGGCTAGATGAGGCAGCCCAGTAAGGGGAAAATGTTGCAAATGCAGGCAATAGAGTCAGAGACAATCCCACACGGCAAAGTTCTTGAGTAGAGAGATTACTGGAAATATTTGGTGTAAAAATATTAAAGAGAGAGCCCTGCTTAGAGGTGTACCTCTAAGGCTGGTGTAATAGAGGAGATTAAGTGTGCTTTTTTTTTTTTCTTAAAAAAAAATCCTGGTTCATTGGCAATAGAGCATGCTAAAAGCGTCCCAAAGAGCTTGCTTCTTGTCCAAGGCTTGAGAAGATCTAAAATTATCTTCTGAGCATTATCTTGATTATCTAGATTGCATTAATTGGGATGAGGAAATGCATCCACTGTGGGAGGCACCATTCTCTAGGCAGTGCATCCGAGACTATCTAAGAACAGAGCAATGAATGCATGCATTCATTGTTCTCTGCTATTGACAAGCTTCTGTCACCATGACTTCCCTGACAGGATGGATTGTTACACAGAGTTGTGAGCCAAATAAGTCTTTTCTCCCTAAGCTGTGTTTTTCAGCGTATTTTAGTCATAGAAACAAAAAAGATACTACGATGGGAGGTAAATGAATATTTGCAATGACATAAATGATCAATGATAATTATTTCATGAAATTTTATCACAAAAAATAAAAGCTTTAGAATGAGACACCTAATTGATTTGTAAGGACATGATTAACTTGGAACTAAAGTCAGATGACAAGGAGACAAGAACAAGCAACTAATCTCATTACTCTCATAAGGATGGGTGAAAAAATAAATAAAATGTTAGTCAACTGAGTGCTGAGTGTTCATATAAGCCCACATTTTTCAACACTCCTACAAAAATTGAACCCAGCAATGATGCTGCAACAGGTTCCAAACCCTAGTGCAACTAATACCACCACTACAGGCACCAGTCTGACCTTAAAACACAGCACATAGGCCCCAACACCTGCTGATGTGGGAACAAAGACCTTGTCCCATCAAAGACCTTGTCCACAGACCCAGGAAAGCATTACACCTTTCTCTATCCTTCCTTCAGCAGTCTTCTTTCTTTCCATTTCTCTTAGGACCATTTATTACTTTCACGGGAGAATAGTATTTGGAAATATGATTTCTGTTTTGGATACGTTTTAATTTCAAAGTTTTTAACATGTGTTTTTTTATTATTATATGTTTAAACTATTTACATTTTATTGTGAAGACTGACACCATTAGGGTAGTTTTTTAACACTTTATTTTTTAGTTCTGTTTTCTATAATTTACATAGTTTTAAATTTTCCCTTGATAAATATTCCTTCCTTTTTTTTCATTCTTCTTTCCTCCCTCCCTCCCTCTTTTCTTTCTTCTTTCTTCACCTTTATTGCTGCTAATTTTGAAGCTGTGTTGTATCACATGGAATTGCTATTAAATTTCTGATATAAATGCTTACTTTAAACGTTTAAGGGAAATTGGGACACCTATACACTGACTGCTTCCAATGAAGTCATTTTAGATGACTTCTCTCTAATAATATGTTGACATTTTATCCAATGTGCCAATGTACAGTTCAGTCAATTTCACAAATTTGCTAAAAAAAAAAATGCTGCATGAAATGATGTATGACAATATCACCTCTCCCTGATGTTCCTATCAATGTCCCCTTTCTGGCACCCTCTTTCATTTATTATTTCATTTGTTCTGTATTATTATTTTCTGAGATTAATGTGGGTATTTACATATAGTTCTAAATAATTCATTCTCATTGTATGTGATTTGATTGTATAAATAAAGAAAACGTGTTACTCTTATCAAGCATATATCTATATGTAGATGCTATTTCTGCTGTTTTTGGTGAATGGATGTACGCCTTCTAAAACCAGCCTGATTTCTTTCTCTGACAGCTGATTTGTTTTTTATGGTTCCATAAGCTCATACAGAACTCTTTTCCTTTTTATTTCAGTGTCATGAGAATTTATTTTTCAGTATTGTTATCTGGGGAAATAACTCTTTACTTTTCACAAAGCTCCTTCAGACAGCATCACAGTATTTTAAGCTCTTTTTTTTTTTTTTTTTGGTGTTTTATTTGTGCCCACTGTTGTTAGGCAAGAGTCATTTTTACATTTAATACTCATTATCTTCTGATTCCTCTGTAATGTCTGTAGTCTTTCGCATTTTCTCCTTCTTGTCCTCTATGCTTTTGAATGTTCCTTTTGCCTTGTTAATTCTCTCTTTCTCTCTCTCTCTCTCTCAGGTTTTAAAAATTAATTAATTCACTTTACACCCTGACAGCAGCTTCCACTGCCTCCTCCCAGGTCCTCCCTCTCATCTCGCCTCCCTCTGCCATCCTCCTGACATCCCTTTCTCCTCAGAAAAGGGGATGCCTCCCAAATATATCAACCAGCCTTGGCACCTTGGCATATTAAGTTGCAGTAGGACTAAGTACATCTTCTCCTACTGTGGCTAGACAAGGCAGGCAACAGAGTCAGAGACAGCCCCTGCCTCTGCTGTTAGGAGTCCCACAGGAAGACCACGCTACACAACTGTTATGTTTGTGCCGAGGGCCTAGTTCTGTCTCGTGCATCATCTCTGTTTGGCAGCTCAGTCTCTTTGAGCACTTATGGGCCCAGGTTAGTTGATTCCGTAATGGTGTCCTTGACCTTTCTGGCTCCTTCAATTCTTCCTTCCCCTCCTCCATAGGATTCCCCAACCTCTGCCAAATGTTTGGCTGTGAGTTTCTGCATGTGTTTTCATCAGTTTTGGGGTGAAGCTTGTCAGATGACAGTTATGCTAGGCATTTGTCTGCAAGTATAACAGAATATCATTAGTTGTGTCAGGGATGGGCTCTATCTCATGGCATGAGTCTCAAGCTGGGCTACTCACTGGTTGGCCGCTCCCTCAATTTCTGCTCCATTTCTGCACATCTTGTAGGAAAGACAAATTGGGGGCCGAAGGTTCTGTGGTTGGGTTGCTGACCCAATCTCTCCATTGGAAGTCTTTTCTGGTTCTATAACCACCATTTCTAGTAGTCTAGTAGGTCACCCTCATAGATTCCACTAATCTACTGATCCATTGATCCCTCCACTGATTCCAGTTTTTTCTCACTCTGCTCCCCCTCCATGCCTACTTAATCCCTTCCTCTCCCCTCCCCTCCATCACCCACCCAGCTCCCTTTCCCCATTTCCATTTCTATTCTATTCTCCCTTCTCAGTGAGATTCAAGCATCGCTCTTTGAGCCCCCCTTGTTACTTAGCTTCTCTGGGTCTTCAGGTCCATGGTTGTCCTGACTTTATGGCTAATAATCTACTTCTAAGTGAACACATACCATGTTTGTCTCTCTGGGTCTGGGCTACCTTACTTGGAATGATCTTTTCAGTTCTATCCACTTGTCTGCAAATTTCATGATGTCATTTTTGATAGTGGAATAATATTCCATTGTGTAGATGTACCACCTATTCTTTATCCATTCTTCAGTTGAGGGACATCTAGGTTGTTTCAAGTTTCTGGCTATTACTAATAAAGCTGTTGTGAACATAGCTGAGCAAATGTCCTGGTGGTATTGTATAACATCTTTTGGGTATATGCTCAGGAGTGGTTTAGCAGTTCTTGAGGTAGAGCTATTTCCAATTTTTCTGAGAAACCACCAGATTGATTAACAAAGTGGTTGTACAAGTTTACATTCCCGCCAGCCATGGAGGAGTATTCCCCTTTATCCACATCCTCTCCAGCATGTGCTCTTGCTTTAGTTTTTAATCTTAGCCATTCTGACTGGTGTAAGATGGATTCTCAGAGTCATTTTGATTTGCATTTCTCTGATGACTAAGGATATTAAATATTTCAAGATTCCTCTGTTGAGAATTATGTTTAAATCTATAGACCACTTTTTAATTGGGTTATTTGGTTTGTTGGTGTTTGATTTCTTGAATTCCTTATATATTTTGGATATTAGTCCTCTGTCGAATGTAGGGTTGGTGAAGATCTTTTCCCATTCTGTAGGCTGTCCTTTTGTTCTGTTGAGAGTGTCCTTTGTCATACAGAGGCTATTCAGTTTCAGGAGATCACATTTATTAATTGTTGATCTTAGTGCTTGACCTGTTGGTGTTCTGTTCAGGAAGTTGCCTCCTGACCTAATACATTCAAGGCTCTTCCTTATTTTCTCTTGTATCAGATTTAGAGTGTGGGTTTTTATGTTGAGGTCTTTGATCCACTTGGACTTGAGTTTTGTGCAGGGTGATGAATATGCATCTATTTGCATTTTTCTGTATATAGACATCCAGTTAGAACAACACCATTTGCTGAAGATTCTCTCATTTTTCCATTGTATAGTTTTGGCTTCTTTGTCAAAAAATCAAGTGTCTGTAGGTGTGTGGGTCTATTTCTGGGTCTTTGATTCAATTCCATTATTAACCTGTCTATTTTTATGCCAATACTATGGAGTTTTTATTACTATTACTCTGTAGTACAGCTTGAAATCAGGGCTCATGAGACCTCCAGACATTCTTTTATTTTGCAGGATTGTTTTAGCTATCCTGAACTTTCTGTTTTTCTAGATAAAGTTGAGTATTGCTCTTTCAAGATCTGTAAAAGAAAATGTGTTGGAATTTTCATTAGAATGGCATTGAATCTGTCGATTGCCTTTGGTAAGATGGCCATTTTTGCTATGTTAATTCTACTGATCCATTGACATGGGAGGTCTTTTCATCTTCTTCTATCTTCTTCAATTTTTGTCTTTTCATACAAGTCTTTATCTTATGCGGTTAGTTACACCAAGATATTTAATATTATGAAGGGTGTTGTTCCCTAATTTCTTTCTCAGCCCATTTATTATTTGTATATAAGAGGACTACTGTTTTTTTTTCTTTTTTTTCTTTCTTTCGTTTTCTTTTACAGTTAATTTTGTATCCAGCCACTTTGCTAAAGATGTTTATCAGCTGTAGGAGATTGCTGGTAGGAATTTTGGGGGTCACTTATGTATGTTTATAGGCATCTCTTTCTTTACACTAGGAAAATTTTCTTCTATGCTTCTGTTAAATAATATTTTCTAGACCTTTGAGCTGGGCATCTTTTTCTTCTTCTATTCCTATCATTCCTAAGTTTTGGTCTTTTCATAGTGTCCCAGATTTCCTGGGTGTTTTGTGTCAGGAACTTTTTAGATTTAACATTTTCTTTGATCGATGTATCAATTTTTTCTATTGTATCTTTTACGCCTGAGTTTCTCTTGTCTATTTCTTGTATTCAGTTGGTGAACCTTGTGCCTACAGTTCCTGTTCTCTTCTCTAGGTTTTCCATTTCCAGGATTCCCTTACTCTGTGTTTTCTTTACTGCTTTTATTTCCATTTTCAGATCTCAAACATTTTTATTCATTTTCTTCACCTGTTTGATTGTATTTTTCTATATTTCTTTAAGGAATTTATTAATTTCTGCTTTAAAAACCTCTATCACCTCCATAAGATTAAATTTGAGGTTATTTTCTTGTGTTTCAGTGGTGTTAGAATATCCAGGGCTTTCTGGAGTAAGATAGCCGGGCTCTGGTGATGCCCTATTGCCCTGGTTGTTGTTGATTATGGTCTGACGCTGGTTTTTTGCCACCTGATTTTTGCCTGAGTTTTGGACTGAGTGGCCTGAGGTGACTAGCAAATCATCAGGCCCAGTAGGGTGTCTTCTCTGGGGTTTTGTCATCTGTTGTGCTCTCTGGGGTTTGGGGTACTAATCTTGGCTATCGAGTCCCAAGTACCAGCATGTCCTGGAATCTGTGGTGCTGGTGGGCCTCCAGGAAAATAGTCAGAGTTGTGGACTGAGAGATGGATTCCAGAGGATGGATGCAGTTTTAGGCTGTTGGGTGTGTTTTAAGGTGATACAGTGGGCAAGCAGTTGGGGAAGGTCTTACCTGGTTGTCTCTGGTGCCAGCAGTCCTCCGTGAAAGCAGGCAGAGCTGTGGGCAGAAGGAGAGCACAGGGTGCAGTTTGCACAACTGTTGGATGTGCTTTAAGGGGAATTGGCAGGCAAGGGATGGCTGGCGCCGGTGGGGTTTACCTAGTGTTTCTGATGTTGCCAGGCCTCTGGGAAAGCTGGCAGAGCCGTGGGGAGGGGAATGGGGCACAGGGTATGTGGTGCAGTTTACCACTGTTCATTAAAGTTTTTGAAGTAATAATTAGTTTATAAACTGGTGCTTTAAAAATGTTCTGGTCATTTATGTACTACTTCATTTAAAAAATTTTTGGACTAATGATAATTTACATAATTATGATGTACAAAGATGTTACAACTAAGTAGTGAGGAGTATCTGAATGATGTTCATTAACATACCCCAAACCTTAAATACCCAGCATTTATGCCTCTAAAATACAAAGTTGCTTAACTTTCATTTTGTTTACTGTGATCAACGTCCTTTCTTCTCTGGCCCTGGCAACCACCACACTATTTAATTTGTGTAAGATTAGTTGTTTTAGATACTTTTTTGTTCTATTTCTAAGTGAGACTACTGATTATTTATCTAATTTTATGTTTCATATCTTTTTTTAGAATTAATATTTTCCTTTTATATACTAAAAATGAAAGCATTTATTATTATTTACTTTTATCAGTTTTCTAAGAGTAAATTTTTTCCTAAAATTGCATATATTTTTGGAATGTAGTACTTTTTATTCATTTTATTCTTATATTCAGAATTTTTACTTTTTGCATTCACATGAGTTAAGAAAGAAGACAACTGTAATCATAAATGCCCTGTCCCAAATACAAACAACAAGCAAAAACATAGATAAAGTCTTCTTGCATTTCTTCTCTCCTTCCTAAGGTGGGCTCCCTTTTTTTCTGTATGATCTAGACTGAAAGCCAGACTAGCTACCAGCTAGTTCTGCACTCCAAATATGGTGCAGCCTTTGGATGAGGAACTAGCTGTGGATATTGAGTTGTGATAATCAAAGAACTTCATGATTATGTGTCTTTCCTTAACAGTTCTAAGACTACCTTTTAGGTTCCAATTCCACTGAGTTCCACTGAGAACATTCTCCTTCATTCAGTAGTCTTTGGGGTCTCATCATAATGGTAAAAATTTAAAGTGCACCCCCGTTCTTCCCTTTTATGTAGTGAGAGGACGTGCTCCCACTCTCTGCCCCGTTTCTGCCACAGCTTCCCCTTAACGTACTTCATTATATTCATGGCTATCACACTGAAGTAGGCAAGCATTCTTTCAAGCGCGTTGAGTCTCATCTCTTTAGCAACCACTTTCTAGTGATCATTTTCTCTATATCACCACCATCAAGAACCCCCTTAGCAGAGGTCATTGCAATAAAACCTCCCTGAATTTCTTCAAGGCATGTGTGGTACCTAAATTGAGCACAGAGCTGGATCCCCAGATGCACCACTGCCTCCAGGCAATGCTTTAGTCCACACCTTTTTAAAACTAAAGTTAATTTAGAATGTTCCAGAATTCCTCTAAGAATGCTTGCTGTTTCTTTGTTCTCTCAGCATTACGGCTTCTTCTTTGATTTGATTCAAATACTTTTTTTTTTTCCTGATAAGAATGATTTTCAGATAACAATGTTGATGGACGTCATCACTGTGACTCAGTACTGAGGTGATTTTTGTAGATGTTGCTGTTTCCATTCACTTGTTTTTAACAGATTTTGACTGCGATTGGGGAAAGAATGCTGAAATTATTTCATGTTTCTTTGCTAAATCTTGTATTTCTGTTGCTGATCTTGATCTCTTTTATTTTTTATTCCTGTTTAAATTGTTTTCTGTATGCCAATTACAGAGAGATTTTATCAAATATCTGCTTATTAATTTATTTGTAGCTTTTATGAACATGTGTTCTTATGTAAAATATGCAAATGTCTCCTAAAATCATAATCTATCCTACTTTGTATTGTTTGAGAATTTCTTATATGCACATAATGAATTTTAATCAAGTCCATTCACTTACTCTACCCACCAATTCTTCCCATTTCTATCCATCACTTCCTCCTCCCAACTTCATGTGTTTTATGTTTTAAAACCCACTGAATCTAACTAGTGCTGTCAGTATGGCCATCTACTGGGGCATGGAGAGGTTTACAAGGGTCTCATTCTTGAACAAAATTGACCACCTTCCCTCAGAAGCTATCAATTGCCAATATCTCCTGAGCTGGGTGTGGCACTTCATACCCTCTCCCATCTATGTTGAGCTTTTGGGTGTCTTGGTCCCAACCTGTGTGAGTTCATGCTGTAGTGACACTGTCATGTCCGGCAAATTCCCTTTTGACACAGATGTTTCCTACTTCCAGCTCTTACACTCTTTCCACCTACTTTTTCTGATGTTCCATTAGTCTCTCAATGAGGAGGTGGGATATAACTGTCCCATTTACAGCTAAGAACTTCATGGTCTCTTATTCTCTGCACTTGACCAGTTGTTGGTCTCTGTGCTTATCACCATCAAGCGTAAGAGGAAGCTTCTCTGAAGAAAGTTGGGAGAGGTATTCATCTATGAATATAGAGATAAAAACTTATGGGTCACTTTGTAACTGTGTTTATTTATCATGGGGATAGTATTATATTCTTCCCTAGGACCTATGGCCAAACCGGCCATGGATTTTTTTTTCTCCAATTAATGGTACCAGGAATGAGTTCCATCTTATGGAACAGTTCTTATATTCAATCCAAAAGTGGTTAGTTACTATCATAATATTTATGCCACTATAACACTAGTGGGCATATCTGGCTAGTCTAGTCATTATTATAGCTTACAGGGTTCACAGCTGGGTAAAACTCTTGATAACCTTTCTCTCCTGGTAGCACACATATTATCTTCCAGCACTCTGAAAACCAACCATTAGAAATGAAATTTTCAGGTTGACACTGGCTTGAATTCTTCATATCCTATGACTCAAGAGTGTGATATCTTTAGCAACAGGGTCTTACCATTAAGTTCAGAAGAGCAACAAGAGCAATAGTAAAAGCTTGTAAGGAAGACAGATGTTATCTATTGGATCCTACTAACAAACAATTAAAAAAGAAGTAACCAATACCTGGCATCGAGCTTTTTATTTGATAGACTATGGTATCTCAGGGGAGCATTGTTCCACCAGTATCGGTCACCTCCATTTAAAGTACATGTGTGTGTACATCTACATACATATATGTAGTATGTGTATGTACATGTATATATTTTAGGAGGATTCTATTGAAGTATGCTTCCATATGACATTTTCAATAGTTTTCCGGCATCCTTCCCCATACTCCCTCTTCTAATCTGCCCTTCTAATTTATTCCCCATTTGAACTTTCTCTTTCCGGAATGTGAGGGCAATCTGGCTTCAACAGATTTTATCCCACTGATCACTATGGTGGATTCTGCAGATCTGGATGCCTGGAAAGTTCTACCCTTGCTTCTTCCTTGCTCCACGTCCAGCCCGTCTAAAGCTGCACACTTGGCCAAACAGGATGACCTTTCCTGATAGAGGAGGACCAGTAGCTGTGCTCTGCATCTAGAACCTCCAAACAAGCTCTCAAGCTCTTATATAGTTTATATTAAAGGTTATGACTTTTTATTTTAATGAATCCCCTATGGACATCAACTTTATTGGGTGTGATATCCTTAGACAATTCATCATTTTCTTTATATGTTTAATAAGTATGGCTTTTTATAAGTTCAATTTTAATAAATATGAAGCTTAACTATAGCTATAGCAACATGCTTCCCAACTTGCTCACTTTTTTGCTTTCTCTTTGTGTTGAATTAAGCAATTATACTTTTTTCACATATGCAGAAATCTTCTTCTGAGAATAATATTGCAACTTACTTTGCCAATAAATTTTCTGTTATAGCAATATGGCAGGAAGTAATTTTAGTATTTTTCATAGGAATTGGGTTCATTTCTCTAAGGTTTTCATTGTATGTATTGAGTACACACATGTAAGAAATCTATTGAAACTTGATGGTAAAGATGAGGCTAGGAGATAATTTTACACTATGTGCATACATACTATTGTCTCCGTTTTATGGAGGAGGTGATGTAGGGCTCCGGAAAGATGAAGGTAAAGGCAGATAATTTTTTTAAAAAAAAATCACTCTTTCCCACCATTTTTTCATTGTTTTAAGACTTAAATATGAAACAAGTAAGGGTGGTGATGTCACAATGACTTAACTAGTATTTTGCAGTCCCTAACACAGATCACCCACTTCCTACAGCCTTGACAAATGACCTTGGAGCTTCTAGACATAAACAAAGGTATTCATGTGCAAATGAAAACCGAGGTAGGCTTAGAAAGTCACCATCTGAACCCTGTAGGAAAGATATGTTGATCAGTATCTGAGCAGCAGAAACTCACCCAGTCCAATCCTGGAATACAGTTGGTAATTTAAAACCAATTGTGCTATCAGCGTAACTGCACTGTGTGTGTGACAGCCACTGTTGATCAGTTTGTGGCCGCTCCTTGTACTACCTTTTAACAGAATGTTCCAGAAACTCCTTCCTGTCAAGTAGAGTCTACATGGGAGATATCATTATTCTGCAGCCTATGCCCTGAATGGTTCTGTGACACCAACAGTAGGTAGAGTTAAGAAGACTTGTCAAACCCTATGTCTAATGATGAATGCCCTGACACCGTCTTTGAAGGCACCAGACACTAAGAACACGTTGAGAAAATCCAAGAAGTGATTTCTACAGAATGCTTTTCACGTAGGGACTTTCTCACACTCTACTTTTAACTACAACTAGTTCATTGTTGAGGCACAGCATTAAGACCTTTTTTTCATGAGTGACACTTGGCAAAGACAGATGAACGTATTTAAGTTGTTTTGAGAAGAACTGATGCTTGACAAAGACAGATGAAGAATGCATTTAAGCTGTTTTGAGAAGAACAGCTTCTGGAAACTCTCCATGGCAATTCTCTGATTTGGTGTACCTTGTCACAGGGATGACACTCAGAATTGCCTCATGCCAGGACTTAGGAACACCATGCCAGAAAAAACATACTGTTGGGTTCTTTTGCAAACAATGCATAGATTTTTATCTGTAACTGATGCGTAATATTTGCATAGACTTATGAAGTACAGTGTTATTTAACATGTATTAAAGATTGTCGGGCTATTCAGCCTTTTCAGCTTCTCAAACATTATTTTTATTAAGAACTTTAAATTCTCTGTTAGTCATTTTGAAATGCATAGATGCACAGTAAGTTTATTATATTTTGTTTATTAATTAATTCAATTTACATCTTGGTCATAGACTCCTCTCTCCTTTCCTCCCAGTCCCACCCTCCCTCCTATTTCCCCCCTCCCCTATTCCTCAGAATAGGAGATCTTCTCCAACCCAGACACCCCAGCTCATCTATTCACATGAGGACTGAGTTTGTCTTCCTCCCCTGTGGCCTTGTAGGGAAGTCCCATCAGGGAGAAGTAATCAGAAAGCAGGCACCATAGTCTGTGTCAGAAATGTCCCCAACTCCCTTAACTAGTGAGCTGATATGAAGCCTAAGATATCCCTCAGACCCATCTTCTTGGGGCCTGTGCATTGTAGTATATACTATATGACTAAAATCTGCTTGTAAGTGAATATATACCATGTGTGTCTTTCTGGGTCTGTGTTACCTCACTCAGGATGCTCTTTTCTAGTTTCATCCATTTGCCTCCAAATGTCATGATTTCTTTGTTTTTAATGGCTGAATAGTATTCTATTGTGTAAATATACCACAGTTTCTTTATCCCCTCTTTGGTTGAGGGACATCTAGGTTTTTTCCCAGTTTCTGGCTATTATGAATAAAGCTGCTATGAATGTGGTTGAGCAAATGTCCTTGTATGGTGGAGCATCTTTCAGGTGTATGCCCAGGAGTGTTATAGCTGGGTCTTGAGGTATGACTATTCCCAGTTTTTGAGACAGCACCAGATTGATTTCTAAAGTGGTTGTACAAGTTTGCTCTCCCACCAGCAGTGGAGGAAGGAGTACTGTTACCCTTTCTCCACATCCTCACTAGCACATGTTGTCATTTGAGTTTTTGATCTTGGCCATTCTGACAGGTATAAGATGAAACCTCAGAGTCGTTTTTATTTGCATTTCCCTGATGACTAAATAAGTTGAGCATTTAAGTTTTACACACTGTAGGATACACTGATTGCTCAGCTACAAGAGGAGAGTGTTTGGAAGAATGCATTTTTTTTAATTGTCATTTTTCCGCTGAATATAAAACAAGCATTCAATATCAAGAACTCCAAAATAAAAAAAGAAAGTAATATTTATGCATGTCTATTTTAAATTGAAATTGTATTTGCTCAACATACCCATTATTATAGCCATTTTTTGCTGTGGAGATTATTTTTGCCCATTGACTAAAATTTTTTGAGGTCTAAAAGTTTCTTTCTTACCAAACTGAATTATTCAAACTCTAAAAGCATAAAAACACAAACTTGGACATTACTTTTAAAACAGATTTGATTTTTTAAAGAATTTTCCATGAGAAACAAAGATAAATTTTTGTTTGGAATAAGGCCTGGAAACTTGAATGAGAACTAAGGAAATATCTAGATTTATCAGTCTACAGTTTTCTTTGCAGTGTCAGGGTCTTTGGTCATTTCTTTGTTTCCTTCTGTTGTTTGTTGAATATTTCTATCTGATTCTCTCCTCTGCCTGTCCATATTCATCCATCCTACATACAAGTGGAATATTGTTTTAACAAATTTGTTGAAACAGAATTACATCATCTATAGCCAGGTGACAGCAATGAGCCTTATTATTATTGGTTGTGACATGGTTCATATTAGCTTCCATTTTTAGGTCAGAGCTGTTGCTGCTGATAACTCAGTGTGTGTGAGGGGGGATGAATAGGTTGTCTTCCTTGGTCTGTGATGCGAATACTCTTTAGCTTGACTGGTTTGCCTGCAGAGAGGAAGGGACTTTAGTAGCTGTTTGTGACATCAATTCAACCGTTCCCATTTCTATGGAGAAGCATCTGGAAAGGCCCAAGCTTTACTCTGCAATGTTCGTCAGGGCTTCATCTTTCTCACCATGTGGTGAGAAAGAACTGCCTACTACTTCACCTTTTGGGAGAAATCCTGTATTTTCTAGGTGGGCAATATTCTCTTTACCTATGTAGAGATAGGTGGTGTTTTGTCTTATTTAAAGGCAATCCAGAAAAGATGCACTTTCTAGGGAAACAATGAGACAACAAAAAGGAATTGAATGAGTAACTCCCTGTGGCATTGAAAAGCAGACACAGGAGATGGGGTGACCAATACCAGGGGGTAGGAGACCCCCACCTGGTTCCTGTTGCTCTTTTTTGTTTTCTTGTTTGTTTCTTCTCACCAAAAATAAGGGAGGTATGGTGGGGCCTTTTGAGTATAAAATTTTTATGAGAGACTTCACACCAGATTCTAGAAGAATTGTCCAACCTTCTGGAAATAAATAAATAAATAAAAATAAAAAAATACAGCAGTCATGGTGATCTTCTAAAGCTCTTATCAGCCCCCTCCTAAAAGGCATTAAGTCCACCTACCTGGTTAAATGACTCTTTGTCTTACATCTTGTGGTCTGTAATTATCATTCCATTTATGGGGAATCAAGGATATATCCAGCTACAGACCCAGCTCAAGAGAGGAAAAGGAACATGAAACTCTTATATCTGGTTAATCTTTTTTTTTTTGAGTAAACAATGAAAGAACTAAGAGAATACACGCATTCTTCATATCTTGGATCAACAAAAGAGTTGTGCCAAGTGTCAGATTAAATATTCCACAGCTGAAATGTTTGCACAACTTTTCAGTGGCTACCATTTAAAGAAAGAAAAAAAAATAGCAATGGGCCTTTAAAAAAAAATTACCCTTCTCTTGACATGCTCACAGTGTTCTGCCAGCAACTGCTCTGACTCGGAAGACCAAGCCAGGCATATCTTGTCCATGGACCACGGGTGCCAGCTGGCAAGCACAGCCTTGGGTATCCATTCCCTACCGGAGCATGAAGGCCCACTGTGTGTCTCACCAGCCACAGCTGTACTGCTGTCTTGTTTCACCCATGACTGTTGGCTGAGAAGCTGGTCATTTACAGAAGGAATTTCCTGATTCTTGAAGTATCTGTCATGTTTCAACAATGAGTTTGCACTCTCTGTGCCGCGTATGTTTTCAGTTTGGGTTGGCTCTGTGTGGCTGCTGGGGAAACTAGAGACAGATCTTTTATTGAAACAAAATAATAAGTCTGAACAAATCAGCCTTATTGTCATTGGCTCTGGCAAGAACCATATTCTTTTCAGCTTTATATTTCTACAGTATTTCTCAAGAGGAGATACTTCCCCTTGCCAGGTTATGTGAAGGGCAAGAGAGAACAGAAAGAGCAAAAGTGCTCAGAGAAAATCAGGGGTTTTCATGAATTTTCCAAATTACCTTTCCTTACAATCTGAGGTAGTTGTTTCCCCCTCTTTTCTCTTATAAGGAAAGAGACGTGCTGAGTGTCACTCACCAGCCCAAGTTGCATGGGCAACACTAAGGCTGTAAATTCTGACTTAGACCACTTGCTCTCTATCATCCTGGGCAAGTTACTTCAACTCTCTGCTCTAACTTAGCACCTCTGAAAAATGAAATGGCAACAGAAATCTTTTGCTGATATTTATGTAGAATTGTGAGTATATATAAAGTGAACACTGTAGCAAAGGATGGGTCAGTTCCACTATCAGCGACCAGGTAGACTGAAGCCATGTGTGGTTTCTTTCACAGTTCGGGATGTCATTATCCTTTTCTTCATTCTCTGTGGCAAGGTTGAAGACAACCAGAGACTTGAATGAGAGGTGATTGTTCTGCATCTGCTTCCTCCTCCTCCTGCTGTTCTTCCTTTTCTTTCTCCTCTTCTTCCTTCTTCTTCCTCCTCCTCCTTTTTTTCCTTCTTTTAATGTACTTTTCCAGGACTAGAGAGATGATTCAGTTGTTAAGAGTAATTACTCCTCTTGCAAAGGACAGGTTTCAGTTCTCAGCACCTACATAGGATAGCTTAAGCTATCGGAAAATTTAGCTATATGTTCTCTTTGGCTTCCCTGGGCACCTGGAGACATGTGAAATATATATATATATATATATATATATATATTTCACACACACATAAATATATAAAAGTATTTTTCCCATGAAAGTGAACTAGGCCTAAAGTTGTGGCTCAGATCATAGCTACAGCAAAAGAAGCTGCCTCTGATGTACCCAGTAGAGGGAGTCTCCATGGACAATGGTAAGACTGTCCTCTTATTTCCCAGGTGTGCATAGTGGATTTAGAACGGAGAGCAGAAGGTTGTCAGGAAATGTGTTTTCTCATGACAGTTGAGGTCTAGCCTCTTCACTGCAGCAGTCATGGAGCTTAACTGGTTATGATAACTGGTATCAGTCAGCAAAGGGCCCATCAGTATGATGCTTCAAAAACCTGCAGAGATGCCTCCCACATGGCAGGCTCTGTGGTAGTCCTTGGGTTCAAAGATGAGTCAGAAACAGCCCCTTTTCCCAGAATGAGGCTGGACAATGCAGAGAGCTTTCTGTCCTTATACTTAATTTCTATATCCCGAGAATCCATTCATTATGAAGTTTTTTTTTTCTTATATATCCTTACCAGTCAGCACATAATGAGGAAATTTTGAAGCTTTCTCACATAATATCAGTCAATATTGCTAATATTAATTCATATTAGCAATCCCCAGTAAGGAAGCAAAACCAGAAGGAGAGAGGGAGGCTTACAACACAGCCACTGTGTTAGTCATTTCAAGTTGTCTTTCTCCCAGTCCTCCTAAGGTATCAGGGGCTGAGGCTTTTCCAATAGCTCCATCTGACCCCAGGGAATTATAAGGAGCAGAGCTGAATGCCAGCTGCAGTTTTGCCAAAAAACAAACTATGTGATCTTAGCTAAAACCACTCATCTTGTTGGCCATATGTTTATCTGGAAAATGGAGAAAATGAAGAGAATTCAAGCTACTTCCAAGGTATATCATCCAAGTATGGTGTATCCTTCAAGCATGGATAGAACAATGCCCACAGAAGCCTCTTTTGTGTACTAAAAACTTATTTATGCTGATTCTATTTTAGATAAAATTCTTGGTATAATTTTACGGTTTCAATGTCTTCCTGCATATTGTTTATAAATGTTCCAATAAGAGAGGGTCAAAAAGGATAGCACCAGAGAACAATTTCTTAATTCCACATACATGAAGAGACATATAAAATGAGATGAATGAAATTGTCTTTCTGAGAACTTTCTCAGTATTCCCAAGGTTGGAGATCTAGTATGTTCTTAATTTGAAATACTCTCTGCTTGAATTCAAAGGGCAGGTTCTTAACTACAGTCCATCCACCAAAAATTCTGAGCATATTACTAATTTAGACTAGACAAAGAAGACAAAGAATAATGGCCACTTATGTTCTTAAGAAACTGACATGAACTGGTTTACGGTTTTAGCTGTTTCTTTCTCAACACTGTGAAAAATGATTGACAGAAGCAACATAAGGGGAGAAAGATTTATGTTTGCTAATAATTTAAGAAAGGATACAATCTATCATGTTAGGAAGGCAGGGTGGCAGGCAGCTTGAGGCAAGCATAGGTAATATTGCATCTGGCCAGAAAGCAAAGAGAGATGGATGCTGGTCCTCTTGTTTTCCCCTTTTTCTCTTCTGTATTTTAACCTGCAACTATAGCCTGAGGCCTGATGCTACCTACATTTAGGGTGAGATGTATTCCTTCTCCGGTTAGTCCTCTCTGAAAATACCCTCAGCAGACACATCTAGAATTGAGTCAGCTAGGTGATTGCAAATTCATGCAAGTTAAAACTGAAGATTATCTGCCACAAAGGCTTTGCTTTGAGAGTTAGATAGAATTATAAATATGTATCGGTGATAGAAATTTACATGATCTAAGCAACAATCCAATGAGAATATATAATCCTGGGTAAAAATGTGGTGTCTTTTTACAAACCTCTTTTCTACCGGGACCTCTCTCCTCTCTGAAGTGACCAAAGAGGCAAATCACTATCACCTCTCTCTGAAATAGCTTCAACTCTGAATTCTCACAGTCCTTTGGAAAGATCATTTTTAGGGCCCGCTCTCTTGCCCTGGGACCTTCGGCCACACCTCTGCCTAGAACCTTATCCTCCCCAAGTCCTGCTTACCTTGTTTGTGTTTTCCATTTTTGCTTGTTTGTTTGTTTGATAAAATATACTCACGAAGGCTACTTGAGAGGAGAAATAATTTCTTCTGGCCCACAATTCCAGCCCATTGGCAGGAATAGCTTGAGATGACTGGTCACGTTACAGGCACAACGAAGTGAAGAAAGCGAGAGTGAATACCTGGCTGCATTCTCCCGCTCTCGCTTTTTATTCAACACAATGCCCAGCCTGTGAAGTGGTGGTGGCCACGTTCAGGGCGGGTCTTTCTTCTTCCAAACATCTCTCGAAAGCTATACCGACAGGCTGACATAATCTAGGTAATTTTTTACTGAGACTCCAGACTGTCAGGCTGACAATTAAAAGGTATTCTCGAATGTCATTTATCACACAGACCAGACTAGGCCTTTTAAAAATGGCTACTTTTATTTTTTGAGATTATAATATAATAATTTAATAATCATTATTTAATATAATAATCATTCTCCCTTCTCGTTGTTCCTTCCAAACCCTCCCACATACCCCTCCTTATTCACTTTGAAACCCATGGCCTCTCTTTTCATTAATTGTAGTTACATGCATATATGTGTATGTATATACGTATATATTCCTAAGTACAACATGCTCAGTTTGTAGGCTTCTTGTATGTCTATTTTTCAGGACTGACCATTTGGTATTAGATAACCAATTGGTGTGTTCTTTCTTCCCTGTGGAAGACTAATTCCTTCACCATCAAGATTTCTTAGTTGCTTGTAGTTTTCTGTGTAGAGATGAGCCCCCGTTGGCTACCCTCCCCACCCCCGCCCCAATAGCATGCCTATTGTTATCCTTGTTTAACCCATGTTTAGGCAGTCATGTTGGTGAGACTTTACGGTTGCAGCTTCTGTCATTACTAGGAGACACAGTTTCACAGTAATCCCCCCCCGCCCCAATTCTCTAGCTTCTAGAATATTTCTGTCCCCTTTCCTTCAAAGTTCCCTGAGCCTCAGGTGTGGCAGTTGTATTGTAGATATATTGGGACCGAGATCTACAACTCTGCATTTTTATTGATTGTAATTTTCTGCCCTGGTCTCTGTTGCAAAGACAAGTTTTATTGATGAGTAGTGAGGGCTACATTTACCTGTGGGTATAGGGACAAACCTTAAGAATGCAATTATGGATTGTGCTGTTCTAATAAATTGGTGGCTGTCGGTTCTCCTCCAAGACCCATGACTTTACTAGCCCTGGGCATTGTCTCGGGCTCCTGTACCAGGCATGATTTCCCTTCTAGTTAGTAGGTCTAAAGTCCAACTAGAGAGATCTTGGTTACTTCCACGGAGTGGTTTCCGTGACTACACCATTCGGGTTATGTCATGCTGGTCATTTGGTGTTGTGGTTCATAGGTGTCATGGCTAGGTAGGACTATTAGTTGTTTTCCTCCTGAGTGTCCCTCAGAGGTATAAGGTAAATCCCTATTGCTGATAACACTGGACCTTTCGTTTTCACATGGTACAAAATAGTCTTGTTCTCCTCATCACATTTTGCTTATTTTTTTAAAGTTCTTTATTGATTCTTGTTAGTTTCACATCATGTACCCAGTCCCACTATTCTCCCCATCCCTCATAATCACCCTTAATAAAGCACACACACACACACACACACACACAGGCATGCACTAAAAAAACAAAGCATAGAAAAACATCTGTTTGTGGAAGCTGTAGTATGTGCCACAGTATATCCCTCTGTCCACACATCTTCACTTGCAAATGTTCACTGCAATGAGTCATTGGTCTGGTTCAAGGTCTCTGGCTTCTGTGACACCATCAACACTGGACCCTCACTGGGCCTCCTCCCAGTTATCTTGTTGTTGCCTTGTGTCATGGAGATCCTGCAGCTTCGGGACAGCAGGGGTGGCCCTTTCGTGTGTCCCAATTATTCATAGATGATATACATTTTGGGGTGGGCTAACTCAGAGCCCTGGATCTGGACCTGGGTGGCAGCTGAGCTGGTCAGCTCTAACAATCTTTATTTTGGGTGGGGTGGTGTTGTGTATGTTCCTTTTTTCTTCTTAATATCTATTTGGAATTTCTACCCCCAATTCAGACCATTAGTCCTGGAATAGAAGACACAGGAGCCTTTTAGATTATAATAAGCCTTAAAGCACTAGCGTTGGGCAGATAACAACCCTGAAAGCTATGTGCTATCACCCAGCCTTGTGCCTCAATATACTTGCCACAATTGCCTTTGCTGCTTCTGCTCCATCAGGCCATACCTCATGTCCATGTGCCCATGGTCAATCTTGCCCCATAGCAGATTCTCCCTCCTGTTACATTTTCTGCTTCTTCTCCCTCTCCGCCTCTGGCCTCATGGTTCCTTTGAGAACCCAAGCACTAAACTTAAGCTCTGCCTACTTCTTTTCTGCCCAGCTGAAAGCTGTCAATAACTTTATTTTTACCAGTCAGAGAATGTTGGCAAAGAAAGTTTATATAGTATTATATGGTTTACATAAGAATGTGCTCCTCTGGGCTATAACCAGATCTTGGAGGTCAGTAATTAACAACTGAATACATTAGCAGCACCAGACCAACCCCCAAGAGTCAGCATTCCTACCTTCCTTTATCCATACCACCAGAGAGAGCTCTGGCCATGCCACCCAGTGCCACCATCATCAGTGGGGGGTGGGGTTAGCTCTCTTGCTGTCATGCCCCTGGGACCAACTCACCTGCACCCACACATACAAAGCCAGCTTCACTGTACTTCCCTGTCAAGGTATGGGGCCCAAGTACTTTCCCAAGTACTGCAGCCTACAAGGGGCTGGGTCAGCTCTCCTGCTCTCACCCCCTTGGGGCTGGCTCAGCCTGGCCTTCACCATCAGGGCCAACTCCACTTTGTTGCCAAGGCTAGATGCAGGGCCAGCTCTCCTAAAAGTGCTACAGCCAGTGAGGTGTCAGGACAATCTCATAACTCTCATGCCTTTGGGGTCAGCTCTCTTGACCATGACAGGTGGCAAAGAGGAGGTGGGGAGGTCATCATCACAGCAGATGGGTGGCAGGGCCAGCTCTCCTATGCTGTAGCCTGTGGCAGCGGCTCACCTGCACCATTTCAATCAGAACCAGCCTTATTGTGCCTCCCTTGCAGTGGAGTGCTGCATCCAGTGAGGGGCAGGGCCAGCTCACCTGTTTTCATGACCCCCCGGTTCAGCTCTCCTGAGTGCCTCTGATGGTGAGAGGCAATGGAGCAGAGAGCATCTCCCCCTGCTCAGTCCAGCTCCCAGGAGAGGAGTGGCAGCGCCAGTTCTCCCTCACCCACATCCTCTAGGCTGGCTCACCTGTGTCCTCTTGATCAGGGCCAGCCCTACTGTGCTACCCAGGTGAGGTTCAGGGCTATCCTCTTCCAAGTGCTGCAGCCAGTGAGGGGCAGGGACAGCCCACCAGCTCTCATGACCTCCTAGGCCAGCTCTCCCAACTGCTGTAAGTGTCAAGGAACAAGGTGGGGAGCGAATCTCCCCCATACCCATGGCATCTCATGGCAGATGAATGGCAGGGCTGGCTCACCTGTTCCCCTACCTCCAGGGTCAGCTCTACTGTGCTGTACAGGCAAGGTACGGTCTGTTGCAGCTTGTGAGGGACAGGGATAGCTCTCCCCCTGGGCAGCTTTCCTGACTACCAGGGTCAGCTCACCTACACCCTTGTCACCAGGGACAGCCCCACTCTGCTGCTGGGCGAGGTACAGGAACCACTTTCTTGAGTGCTGCCTCTGGTAGAGAGGTCAGAGGGCCAGCTCTCCAGAGGATCCCCAGCCAGTAAGGGGTGGGGCCACTTCAGTGTAGCCTATGGACATCCTTGATCCCTGGTGTCTTCCCTGACCAGGAATGTCCCTGTGTTCTCTAGTTGATGATATGAGTCTTGAAAATCGACAGTGACCTCTGCTACTGTGTAGATACAGACTCAAACATGGCTCTCGGTGGCAGCTCGGGCTGGAACTTCACTATGGGCCCAGCTGGCAGGGCTGGTCACTCAAAACACGCTACTCCTCTCCATCCTTGAGTCTCCTGGTCCGTCTCTCTCCATAATGCTCAAGCTGCTCCACTTCTCTTTCTCTCCCGTCTGTCCACCAGGTAGTTGCACATTGTGGTGGCTCCAGTTGTAGGCTGGCCACGGGGCCAGACAGTCCCTGGGTGACATGCCCCATCCATGCTGCTTGGCATGGTGGCAAGAGGGTGGCCCTGGCCCACCTGTGCCATGAAGGAGGGCAGGTCTCTGGGTGTCTTTTCCCATCTGTACTGCATGGTGCGGAGAAACACAGGGTCTCTGTCTTCCTCTTCCCACACCGCACTGCTTGTATTGGATTTTGTTTTTGTGTCCTGGGCATAAAACAGCTTTGCACACCGAGCCAGACATCGAGCTAGGATGACCAAAGGATTTGCCATCTGCTCTGCTCCTGATCGATATTAGAACACTACCACCAACCAGGCGTCCCTTTGCTCAGCGCCGGGGACGAAAGGTTTATCTATTCTTCTTTTATGTGCTTATCTCTAGGCATATCAGTTAATGTTGCGTATTTGTTTTGTTATTTTCTCCTTATTTTAAAGTTCTGGAGATTAAATTTGAGGTCATATATATACTAGGTAAGCGCTTTACCATGAAGCTACACCTTCAGTTCCATTTATAGATTTATTGACCAGGATAGAGATGCAACAAAACAAGGGACTTAAATTGTTTATTGCTATATCGTGTACCTGATTCATACTCACACATGTATAAGACCTTACATAACAGTTGGAAATGTGTTTGGTTATGGCAGATCTACAGATATTTTATTAAATACAGTATTTCATTTCTGACGGGTATTCAATGCAATGAAACTTTTTTTTTCTCGTGGTACTCAGTTTGAGCTGCTATAGCAGTATCAAAAGCTTGGGAGCTTCTTAAACTTAAACCTTTTCTATTAGTGACCTTCCCCTTTTGCCGAGAAAAATTTTACAATCTCCAGGCATATAGGTTCCCTTAGTTACTCTATCTATTGCTAGGACAAACTACCTTGACAAAAGCAACTTCAGAAAGAAACAGTTTCCTTGGCTTGTATTTCCAGGGAACAGTCCATCATAGCTTGGAATCCATGGCAACAGGAGTTGGAGCTAGCTGCTCACAGTGCAACTGCAGTCAAGAAGCTGAAGGAGCTGAACACTTGTCCTCAGGTGCTTTTCTCCTTTCTGTTCAGCCCAGGCCATCAGCCCACAGACAGAATGCCACCCATGTTAGGCATCTGCCCACAGTATTTACCCAAATCCAGATAGCCCCTCACAAGCCTGATGGTATAATCTAGGTAATCGTCACAGGTATGCCCCGAGGTGTGTCTCATGGACGGTTCTAGACCCTCTCATCTGGACAATCAATATTAAGTGTAACAAAAGGCACATAAAATAGTTATAAATCAAGCACCTGCTTATACTAGATTGTGAAGAATGTGTTTTAAACTATTTTTTTTTTTGGTGTACATATAGTTTTTCACTTACTAACAACAATAAAATAATCTCATACTAATGATATGGGTATGCCTGTTTATTTTTCATAAGCAATTAGTTATTGGCTGTATATGCGATACTGTAAGATGTAAAACACCTTCAGTGGCTTTTAAAGTTTATGTACATTTTGATTCTTTAAATAATGCTAAGAATGCTGCTTCATGTACAAAATGACCTAAGTGTGTTTAAAACCATTTCAGAAATCATCCGAAATTCTGTCCCATCTGAACCCCACCTTTATTTAATGATTTTTTAAAAATAAAATTCAAGTCAGAAACAATTTCTAAAGGTTTTATTGTCAACTATTAGTAATTATTTTACTTTGAATTATGCATATGTTTGGAGGAAGGTTTGTGTACAAGAGTACAGTGCCCTCATAAGCCAGATGAAGGTTTCAAAATCCAAAGAGCTGGAGTTACAGGCAGTCGTGAGCTGCCTGGCATGGATGCTGAGGCCTGAACTCTGATGTTCCGCAGAAGCAGTGCACATTTTTAATCCCCGAGCCATCTCTCCTAGCTCTGAAACAGTGAAATTTAAAACCAAAGATTCTAATACAATAAAATTCAAAGATAAACTAACGTGACGCTTGTATGTAGGTAACAATAGGAAAAAAAATGAAAAGTCTGTGTTTCGATAAACCGTCATGCTTTTGTAGCTGCAGAAAGCTTTGTATGCACAGTAAGAATAACGCAGTTGATTCCCTAGCACAATTCCCAGCCCGACCCAGCACTTCAGGCCATGCGTGTACATGCCACATGTATGACAGCGTGTGTCACAGTACCAAACACACTTGTCTTTTCTTCTGAAAAAAGCTGCAGGGAAGCCACCCGACATTACTGAGTGTTGTCAGAACATCCTGGAGTTGTCACGCATGTGTTTTACAGTTACATCTTGCTGCTGTGTGCTCAGAAACCTTGTACTGTTGCCAATTTTGTGGCCATCCTTATATCCAGTTATTCCATATGGGATTGTGACCCACAGGTAAGAGGCTGTTGGTTCAACATTCGTTCCTCACAGCTAAAGGGGATGCGAAACCAAAGATCAAGCTGTTGCCCAATTTATTCCTGGTGAGATGTATTTCCTGACTTTGAGCGAGGACCTTATCACCATGTGATTTCTCTCACATGCTGGAGAGAGAGACACACACTTTCTCTCCCTCTTTGTACAAGGGTTCTAACTCCAGGATGTGTGCTCCATCTCCATGACTTTGCCTGACTTCATTAGACTCCTGATCGGGCATTAAGGAATTTGATACCCGAATTTGAGGAGTCACAAACATTCCATCATTCTTCCTCACAGATACAAACAAAGGTTACAATAATACTATGTGGTTTTCAAGGTCAGCAAGCTCTTGAGTAAGATCTCAAGCTCAGTGAGTCAATTATCCCTGTTAGGGGCCACTGTTCTCTCTGTGTTAGAGCCCAGTGATAACCACTGATCTGGGACCGAATGGTCCAGCATCCCGAAGCAGCTCTCTCTTCTGAGGAATAGGCCTTTTGCACAGAAAAAGCCATTTATCTTACCAGCATGAGTGTAGATTTAACTTACTTCTGTTTTAATTTTTGAAAGTTATTATTTGGGGCAGGGATGATAACTCAGTTGGTAAGATGTTTGCCACACAATCATGAGGAACTATGCTTAAACATTCTGTACCCATCCAAAGCCAGACATAGTGGCATATGCCATAATATCAGCACCAGGGAGACAAAGACAAAAAAAAAAAAAATCCCTGTTGCTTGTTAAGTAATCAGTCTAGCTGGATTCCTTGGACTCCAGCTCACTTACAGGCCCTGTCTCGAAAGAAAAGAGTGATCGAGGAAGACATCTGATATAAACTTCTGGCCTGCATACATGCATACATAGTTTCACATTCACAGGAACATATAACATGTATGAACACACACACTTAACTTAAAAGTTACTATTTTTGACATTGAGCATGGTTTCACAACTTATTTTAAAGTAGGAATTCTGTCTTCAAGCTGTTAGCCTCTTTTCTCTAAGTTGAAGAAATGGGAACCCCCTGGGGTAGAATAACCTAAATAGACCATACTGTTTCTAAACTGGTGGGCTTTCATCTCCGATCAGCTTGTCTTTGTTTATTCACAGTACAGTATGGTTATCCACGTGGCCACAGAGAACTGCCCCGTGCTCTCCTTCCTGCCCTAACCACCCGCTACGCTGCACCCTCCTTTCCCATGTAACTCCAGAATGTACACCTCTGTGGAGTTACAGCCTCCATCATTCATTCTTCCTTTCGGAATAAAGATGCCAAGTACCTGTTTCTGTCCATTTTGGTGCCTTCAGAGGACTGCTGGGAACGGGACTTCTAAAAGGCAAAGATGTCTGGAAGGCTGTGGGTACAAAACCATTTTTGCTGGCTGTAAGCAGGGTCCCGAGAACCACAAAGCGCTCACACATCTTCTAAAAAAAGATGAAGGAGTATATGCCTGAGATGAAACTGAGTTCTACTTCTGCAAGAAATGTGTTTATGTGTTTAAAGCAAAAAACAACACAGTGACTCCTAGAGACAAACAGAACAAAATCAGAGTAATCAGGAGAAAATAAACTCCCCCTTGATTCATGCCAAATTAAAAAAAAAAAAAAATTTCTACAGAGGCCATTGGACACAGAATCCAGTGATGCTGTATTCCTCACAGATTTAAACTAATATAAAGTAAATAAATAAAAGTGGATTTGTGTGCTTATTTAAGATGGTAAATATATATATATGTGTGTGTGTGTGTGTGTGTGTGTGTGTGTGTGTGTGTGTGTATACATACATATACAGGTGTGCAAGCAAGTATTTTTTTTAAAAAAAGAAACCTTTAAGATGACATATTTTTTTTTTTTTCCTGCATTAGGTGATGTCTTTAGTCCCTAAATATTTCTGTGACTGGTCAATAAATCTCAGAATCCTAGAATCCTCAAAGTGACTCAACTCAGATTCAAGATGCAATGAGATTTATCCACCTCTAATCGCTATCTCTATTTTTAACATAAATAATTAATTTAACATAAGTAATTTAATATAAATTAAATTATTTTCAAAACAAGCAGTCACCACAAAGACCACCCTTCGTCTTTCTGAATGGGAATCAAGATAGACCAGAAAGGAGCTCTCAACCCATAAACTATCTTTTCTCTTGTAAAAAGGACGATGATGTAAAATGATGATAATGATTATGATGATGTTGATGATGATGATGACGAGGAGAAGGAGAAAGAGAAGGAGGAAAAGGAGAAAAAGATAAGCAGAAGGAGGAGCAAGAAAAACAAAGAAAGAAGAAAGAGAGAGAGAAAGAGAGGGAGAGAGGAGAAAAAATGATAGTAAGAGGAGTAGGAGAAGGAAGAAGATGAAGAAAAAAAGAAGACAGAAGAAGAACTTCATTGTTAGGCATTATGCGGATTAACTCAGGCTCAAAGCGACACTGAAGTTAGTGTTTCTGTATGTGTGCATGATGCTTCAGCCTTTGTAATCACATTTTCTGTTCTGTCCTCCCTGAGGCAAAAAACACAAGGAATTGGAACCAGCATCAACAAACCCCAAATGTTTTTCAGTTGATCACAATAAAAATATAATAACTATGGAACATTAAATTCGGTCCATAACCCTGGCACCCAACATACGTGAAAGATGATGTCATACCTACTGTGACCAGAATTGAAAACTCGCAGAGAAATCACCTCGGAAGGCCTGGCACTGTGATGCCAAGAATGTCATCACTCCTGGCACCCTTCCTTGGAAACAGACTCATCTGTAATCTTGATGGGGGTAAGGGGAAGAAATGCTGGCCCATCACAGCTAAAATGCCCACTGTGGCTTTTGCAACTATAATATGAAAAGCTTGGACAGAAAGCTAAGCCCCTGCCCACCCCTTAAGTGCCAACGCTCTCTGAAGATCTGATTTTCTCTATATGTAATCCATTATTCTGCCAAGGCCAATCATACTTTCTTTCTTCGTGGAAACTCAAACCATCTTATGTGGAATAAGCTTCTTCATATGATTTTCCTATAAGCAAAACAAAATGATTTGTTTGAGGTTCAAAATCAACTCCAGCAAATCAGTGCTAGGACAAGAATTCAATTATATTATCCTTTGGCTTTGTGTTCTGGACATCACACAGACTGTTATTTGTCCGTTCCACAGCACGCTGATCTCAGAAACTGGAGCAGTCACCAGAACATTGAGATATGTTTAGGTATATCTTATTTCCATCAAGTTCAGAATTGCTGGGAAATTCGTGTTTTCCAACTGAAGACCCTTCTTCTTTAACACTCAGCAGCTTTGCTATTTGACAAGTCTAAATTTTTATAAGTCGGATTTATTTAAATCATATTCACTTATGAGTAAACAAGACAATCAGATTCAGTAGAGCCAAAGAATTTCTCAGAGGAAATGGCTGGTTTGTGTTTGGCGGCCACAGCAGCGCATGGAGGTCTGTCGTTAGCACGGGCTTCAGTAGCAGGGGACAGTGCCAATGGGTGGTTCCACCATCCTAAAAGTACCCAATTATTGTGCCCATCTCTCTATGAGTTGTTCCACGACGCAATTGTATGGAAGAGAGGAAGGTTTAACAGATGTATTTCTAAATTTTCATTTGATTTTATTTGTGATTGACAACTGCATTTTCTTATAGAGTGTGATACAATGTTATGGTATGTGCACACACTATGGCATGATTAAATAAAGCTAGTTAGCTTACCAATCACTTCACATACTTATGGGGTTTTTTGTTGTTGTTGTTGTAGTAAAAATACCCAAAATTTCTTTTAGAAATGTTGAAATAAATATTACTAACTAGTTACTAAACGGCAGGAAAAAAAACTACAGCTGGTACCTTCTTATAGGGTTTTATTGATTTTTACTAGCATCTTCTCTTTTTCATGATCCTGTCCCTAGTAATGATCCTTTCACTCTTGCTGTGACTGCGGCTACTTTAAATACCAGTGCGAAGGGAGAACGCACAGTCTTTGTCTCTGTATGCCTGGCTTATCACGTAGCATAATGTCGTCCTGACTGATCTCAGGTTGCTGCGAGTGGCAGAATTTCCTTCTATTTTTAAAAACCTGAATAGCACCTCATTGTGTGTGTACGCCACATTTTGTTTGTTTGGTCCATTCATCTGCCGCTGGACACTGAGTGATTTCACGTCGTGGCCATTGTGAACGATGCCACAATGAGCAAAGGAGTGCTCATGGACACACTGCTTTCATTTCCTTTGGAAACACACCCAGCATGAGTATTGCTGTGTCCCAGGGAAGTTTGCTTTGAGCCAGTCTCACCGTAGCACGGGGTGTCTTGAACTTGCTATCTAACCCAGGTTGGCCTTAGGCTTGTAATCTTCCTCCCTCTTTCTCTCAAGTGCTGGAATTTGAGGCATGCATTCCAAACTCAAGTTTTGTAATTCTATTTTTATTTATTTATTTAGAAACTTCCATGCTGTTTTCTGCAATGGCTACATTAATTTACATTCTCCAAAATAAGGTACAAGGGTCCCTTTCACCACTTCCTCACACTTATCTTTCATCTTGAAATCTTTAGAAGATTCACCATTGAATGCTTGATGGTTTAGAGTGTGAGTTGCTCCTACAGAGGACTCCAGTTAAGTTCCTAGCACCCATATTGGACAGCTCATAACTACCTGTGATTCCAGCCCTGAGAGATCCCATATTCTTTTCTGGCTTCCACAGTTCCCTGTACTCATGCACACAGGTACTTAAATACTCACAGACTAGCACAGTTTTTTTTTTTACCTCATCAGAGAAGTTTCTATGTGCAGCAGACAGTGGTTAATGCAGAAACTCACAACTGATTAAAATTTAGAAAATGAATGTTAATGGAGCGGTCAGCCTCAAAGAGAATGTCTATATCACATCCCCTCCTCAAGGTTGGGGTATTATTTGCAGAAGAAGAGGATGAAAGATTGTAAGAGCCAGAAATCAGGGAGAACAAGACTGGGTCAGTACCTTCTGGGCATGACAGGGCCACTTCACTCATGAACTCACATCTGTGGCTGCCGAGCAACACCTGTGTGAGTCAAGCACCTTAACATTTTAGCACGGAAGGGGAAGGGCTCATACCTTCTTGAAGATCTATTGACAACTGATGGCTTCTGGGGGAGGAAAGAGTCAGTTTGAAGGACGTGGCCCTTGGCGGATCAGACAAGTTCCAGTGGGTGGCCCCAAGCCCATGAGTATATGGGCAGAACAAATTGGACTAGGTAGATTTTTGTTTTTTTAATTAAAGACAGCATGAGGTTGGGAGAGTTTGGACAGGAAAGTGTATCTGGGAAGACGTAGAGGAAGGAGTATGATCAAAACACATTGTAAGAAATTCTAAAAGACAAAATAACTGGACATGGTGATACACTACTCGGGGAGTAAAGCCGGCTGATTGCTGGGAGTTCAAGGCCAGCCTGGTTTACACGGTTAGTTCTAGGCCAAGAACTTATTAAGAATATACCAAGACCCTATCTCAAGTAATATTGAAATAATAATAATTACAACTATGATACATTTTTCTTTTTATTGGCTAGAGAAAAAAAAAAAAAGGATGTTTTCAGATGCAATCACCAGAATACTGAAACAAAATACCTTTATGAAAGAAATGTATCATTTCATATAACAATAAATCTCATCATTACAAAAGAGATTTGGTTATCTCCCATAACCAAGAGATTAGGCCAGGCACGGTCGTGCAAATCTGTAGTCCCAGCTCCTAGGGAAGCTGAGACAGGAGGAGCACTTGAGTCCAGGAGTTCTGGGCTGTGTTGGTCTGGTGTCCACATTAAGTTCGTCATCAATATAGTGACCTCTTGGAAGCCAAAAGATTGGCTGAATAAAATAATATGGTTTGTTTTTGTTTTTAAAGTTGTCAAATAGTACTTGCGAGAATGTCACAGAGGAAAGTCAGAAAGTAGCCAAACAAGAAGTATTTTCCGATTACTGTTTTCTCCCACTTCTGCTCATAGTTTAGTACAAGAGCTCTCACTTCTACCCACCTAAGACTTACATGTAAAATGAAGATAATTCGGGGTAAGTGTCTCTTGTAAATATATTTCAGAAATCCTATTTTGCTGGGCATGAAGATAACTAGAGTGTTTTCTATTAGATGAGAGAACCATTTATTTTGAATAGTTTTATTTACCTCTATCAGATGTAATTAAAATATTCATCCTTAATGAGTCACTGGTCATCTCTTAAGTTTCTCCATTCATGAAGAGAGGACTCTCCAAATATCCATCAGGAAAGTCAGTAGTGCTGTTGTTAGACTGCCTACAGTTATCTGTAAGTAGTCAGGTGCCTTCTCTCAGAGTCCACCATGAGCTCCCTTTGACATGCCTTGGAAGAGTGTCCTCTTTAACCCTACAATGATGGCTATGGAATTCTATTTTGAAACTTAGAATAAAGGAATATGGACTTGAAATTTTAAAGGAAAAAAACCCCTATACTTTGCACCTAGCTTATGAATCCGTAGCTTTCACAGTCTGCAGAACACTGATCAAGGTGCCTACCTCCAGCCAAGGCAGGCATCACTTAGTGCTCTGCTCGACAGCCATCAGGTCATGAGTGCTGATAGTGCTGATAACACAGTACATGTGGAGTAGCCTGCCTAGCAGAGCAGAGAGCTTCAGACTGGGGGGCTACATACGGGATGTGCTTCTGTCAAAAAACAAAAAACAAAACAACAACAACAAGAATGCTGTCTAACTTAATTTACCCTATATGCTGGGATTCTCAAGTGGGTTTTGCTGAAAGAAAAAGTAAACACATTCAGTCTTTAGAAGCAAAGTGAGGTGGGCTGGGAAATGAAAGAGACTGGGATTTCGGTCCCCAGCCAGAGCCAAATGCTATCTCTGAACTTCAGCTCTTCATCGGCTCTACGTAGTGGAAAGATTCATGTAAAGGAGGCATATAGGAAATAATCTTGGTAAGATAGGAGTATACAAATGCATATTTAGGATTTAATGAGCACTCGGTGTGTGCCAGCTGATATGTGTTTTCATTTAAGCCTTTTATAAAAGGGATCAGCCCTATTATCACTGCGTCAGCACTGTATTTAATTTCATTATGGACATTCATTGTGCTTCAGGTAGTGTTACGTAAGAACCTTTTTAGCAATATTTTCCTTAATTCTCATTTAACTAGGCATGGTACTGAGTAGTAAAGGACACCTTCACGCAAGTTTATATTGCACAATGAGCAGATTCTCTCCATACGCCAGTACCCTCTTCTGCCTCTCCCATTTAATCCCTTTGTTCCTCTCATCAGTTTTGGCTTTACTTTCATGTTATATATACCTCCATTGTTTTATGTATCTATATACATTTTTCAATGTAGCTGAAAATATATTACTGTATATATGTATATATATGTATGTATATAGACATATAACATATATGTATGTGTGGGTCATATATATGCATATTATATATGTATATATACGTATATATGTGCATATTATATATAATTATGCATAATTATATAATATTCTTTGTTAGATAGCGAGACTTGTTCCACAACTTCGCTATACTTATTAACCTGCAGAAAAGATTGATGTAAAAGTATCTGTGATTTATTGACTTGGAATCCTTTAAGTAAATACCCAAGAGCGGTATATATAGCTGAATCACAAAGTAGATCTTTTTCTCATTTTATGAGAACTTCCATACTTATTTTCACATGGCTGGACTAGTTTACATTCTCACCAGCAGAGGGTAAATGTTTCTTTTTATCTATATACTCACCAGCCTTTGTTGTTCTTTCCTTGATGACTGACAAAACTTCAACATGGTATTAATTTGAATTTTTATTATGGCTGGACATTTTTCATATGTTTGCTAGCCATTTGTGTTTCGTCATTTGAGAACAGTTTGCTCACTTCACTGCTTATTTGCTCGTTGACTTGTTTGATTTCTTGTTGCTAGTGTTTTGAGTTTTCCTTATGTATTCTAGAAGTAACCCTCTGTCAGATGCATGTTAACAAATATTTCCACTGTAGTTTTTCTAGAGATGGGAAGAAAAGGAATAGAAAAAAGCAGGCTACATGGCTTGCGGTAAAGTTCTAAGATAAAGGTAACAAAAGTGATCAATGAACTTTGGCTAACCCTATTTCTTTCATGTCTGCTAATTTTCTTTTTCTTCTCACTTTCTTCAAATGGAACAGTTTTGAGCTTGGTCAGACTGGACAACAATGAAGCTGTTCTTATATGACACAACACATTCTTTTTTCTTCTGGAGCACGGGGTTCGTGGATATATTTGGAACAAGGAGCTGGTGAGGAGTGTTTCTGTCCATGCCTTCATGCTTTGCAAATACAATATACACAGGATTCGATTCATTAAAGAAGATTCTTTCCCAGCATTCTGTGAGCTGTGGGCCCAGCTTTAGCAATCCAGTGCAGTTTTCTAAGATAACCCTGCCAAAGGGAGGGGCAGGGATAGGCACAGAACAGTCTCATTTCCCATCTCCAGCCTCTGGTTATATAAAAACAACTGCTAATTAAGCCTTCCATAAATGTTCTTGTTGCACTTCTCTTTAAGGATTTGGGTCATAACTACATGTGTTCCCATGGGGTACAGAATGTACTAATAACCCGAGTAACGGAGATGACATAATCCACTCAAAAGTGTTAACGCTTTCAGATAGCCACACATTCAAAGATAATATTTTTCACGATGCTCTGCTAGGGCAGTGAAGTGGGCAGAGGCTGGTCCAAATAGGGCTGTACACAGTCTAGTCCAGATGACAGCCTGCGAACTGTTACCAGTCTGTGCAGCTATAAGTCTAAAATGTGGGAGTAAGCACTTTAAACCTTTCACAGGAATTCCAAGGTAATTTTCTATGTTCATTAATTTAATAGGTGAAGGAAATAGGAGGCTTATATTTTGTGTCATTTGTTCCATTTCATAAGACACTTTTAACACTTTTTTTTTTTTTTGGCCTTTACATGTAACTTTACTTCTTAGTTCTTCATGTACCTGAGCATTTCTTGGAGAGTGTGACTTTTCATGGTTGCATACATGTATCTTTGGATCTTGCTGTATTATTCTACATAGTGGTGGGCGCTGCTTACACTGTGAGGGATGAGCCTGATAGCCAAGAGATGTGTTTTGCATCCAGTTAGGAAGCTGAGATGGCCGTAAGACTCAAACTCTTTGTTCCCCATATGTCTTAGTCTTGTAGCTACTACAATGAAAATGCCACAGGCCAGGAAGCTGATACGAATAGAAATAATTTATTTATTGCAGCTCTGAAGGTTGGAAAGTAAATACTCAAGGCCCTGGTTTGCACGTCTGGTTATCACCTTCTTGCTATATTCTCTTATGATAGAAGAGGAAGGCCATACTCTCATTAGGCAGAAGTGATTAAACACAACAAACTGGTCAAACTAGCTCCCCTAAGCCTGCTATCGTCACTAGTCTATCTTTGTGATTTAATCACACCTGAAGGCTTTACCTACGACTACCATCACATTGAAATGTAAGTCCTGGCATTTCAGAATGAGACACATACATCCAAGCTTTAGTCCCACCTCTCAAGGTAAAGTTTTCTGGCATATACATTACTACAAACACAAAAAGATATTTTCAAACAGAGGGGTGGGGCAAAATCACTCAGATGGGCACAACTTGGGGCAGAGTTCAGACTTACTATATGTGAGGTCCTAGCATCAATCTTCAGTGATAAAAAAAAGAAAAGTGTACCAAAAATGGTGGGCACCCCCCACAGATAACTTGAGAATCATTGAATCATTGTTCCTAAGATGCTAGAAACAGGAAAAGGTCAAAGGAGAGGGAATTTTGGTTTACCCAGGATCCAAGATGACAGGCACTGGGTTTACATGAACCTGGATTCTTATTTTTATGTGCTCCTGGTTTCCTAGATAGTTATCGATGGTGAAATGCTAACCAACGTCAGTGTGCTGAGCCTCTTGGGGAGGGAGAAGAACTCATTCTGGAGGCGTCAATGTCCTTCTGCAATGAGTCCCGAGGAGAGAACTCGGGAAGTGGGAAGGCGGTGGGGTGGCTGCTCTGGAAAGCAACAAAAGGGGGCGGCTGTGCTTTGTAGGGAGGAAGAAGGACAGTATCAGCCCAGGACACATTGCTCAGCATGAAAAAGAGAATGCTATTGAAAAACATGTGACATCACCCATTCGTTAGGAAAACACTTGCGTATTTCCACACATACACGTATTTTCCAGAAGAATATGAGCAAAGTGTGAACACTGGTTACCCCTGGGTGGTTAGACTTATGAGTGTTTTTGCTTTCCGTCTTTGTAAATTTCTATATCCTCTCTGTCTTCACAGTGGGTGGAGAAGACATTTTCTGTAATGAGGCTCAAGGTAAGGAAGTCATTTTGAATTAAAGGTTCTAAAAACTTGAAAGAAGATTCAGCCTAGACTTAAATACTAACTTTATTTATTTATTGGAAACTGACATATCAATCAGTCTATATTCTGTTATTTCTCATTCTTTTTCTGTTTGGAATGTCAGAGATCTGACCATCAGTTTGCACCTTACCCGATAGTAACCTTTACCATTTACGTGAAATAGAGACGCATCTCATTCACACTGGTCAGATTAGAATAGGAAAAGCATTCTAGTAATTAAGGTCACTAGACTATGCCATTTAACAAATCCTTAACTCCAACCCTAATCCCATTCACTCACGCCATGGACAGAAGGATAACCGCCAAAGCGTAACGGTCCCTTCCATCCAGATGCAGACGCTGTGAGCTTCCGTATTATGAATGCATCGCTGCATGGCTCCGGCACTTAGAAGCTGCTGGTGTGCGCAGCCCTGGAGGGGACACCCACTGAGGAGCTCTGAAGAGGTTATCCCTGGGCCAATCATCATCATGAGAAGAGCACAGAATGTTCTGTGACAGGACAATGTCTACCATGAAGCAACACAATTAATCAAGACGGGGCATGCATGCGGCGAGCATGCCATAGGAGCAGCTGCTGTCATCTCCTCAGCTGGCACCACGTCGTCCTGTGGATGAGCCAACGCCCCGAGGGGCAGGTTGGCGGCTCTTGTGGGGATCCTAATCTCCAGTTGCCACAGAGACCCAGGGTAATTGCCTCACTTTAGGCCTGGCTGGGCTGGAAAGGGCAATTCTGTTATCTTCGGAATCTTCCGGTACAAACCTTCCAGCACTTTCTGAAGGGGTGAAATAAGCTCATTTGTCTCCATTTCTTTCTCCCTGGTTTCCGTTCTTTTTTCCCTATGGTGACGATGGTTCTGAGGTGTGAAAGTTCCAAAAGGCAATCTCAGAAGGAGATCCAGAAAAGAGCCCCAGAATCCTCTGTGGCTATTAAAATGATATCATAAAGGCGTTTTAAAAACATGGTCATGTGTTCCTCTCATATGAACACTGTAAAAAGAACATCTTTGAAATACAGCTCACTGAGTTGTCAGGAAGAATACCAATTTTGTGAACAACAACAAAAAAAATGGCAGTTGTATATTTGTTATAAAAGATGGAATGAATTAAGACTCCTGATGTTCATTTGGCGACCCGTTGTTATCGTGTAATCAATTGTTGCGCTCTTTCCCGGAGGACTGTTTCTCCCTTCTCAGCATTCCTTAGTTGCCTGCAATTCTTTCCGTAGGACTGAGGTCTTTCCCATGTTCATCAGCTATTGCTGTTCTTCCTGTTCAGCTCTTGTTTAGGCGACCATGCTGGTGAGACTTTTTGGGTGTAGCTCCTGACAGCCCTAAAAACACATATTAATACCATTATAGAGACCAAGCAGGTTGTATTTATATATTTGGGGATATGTGTGAATGTATAAATACATATATGTATGTAACAAGAATTAATGAAAATAAAGGCCATGAATTTGAAAGCGATCAAGGAGGACTACGTGGGAGGGTTTAAAGGGAAAGGGAGAAATGATGAGATTATATAATAATCATATATATTTAAGAAGTCTTAATGTCAACATGAGGAAGAGGGTCGACCTTCAGCTCTTATTGGGCTGGTTTTCTTGTGTTTTCTCCCGTAGGTCTTTCTACCTTGTTCATATTTTCTAAACCAACCACAGTGCTTCCTACCGGCTATGCTTGGCGCTGCTCCAAGCCAAGTGTATCTCCTCCTTGGTATCACTTCAGCAGCACCAGGTATTTTCCTACGAGTCTTCTATACCTTAAGCTGAGGCTCTTAGGTTATCCAACCGTGCCACATTTTTCACAAACTAACATTTTACAAGTACCTTGGCCTTATCCATCCAGAAAAAGAAAACTCTTTCTCAAAATAGTCAAAGTCAGAAACAAAAATCAGAAAACAAAACAACAAAACAAAAATTATTCCCTCCAAAGGAGAGCAGACACCACCGAGCAAGCTTTGCTTTTCTCAGACCTCTGCAGGAAGGCTTAGTAAGAGGCGGCCTGGGCCAAAGAGTCACTTCCTCTGGTGTGACGGTTCCCTCTCTTCACCCTGACACCAGGAAGGAAAAGCTAACAATTGGCATTCATACCACACTTAGAGCTTTGGAAGAACTTTTGCAAGTAATAAAAAGGATACAACTAGAAACTCTGCTAGTCTGGTGCCCTGATGACAAATCGATCCCTTTCTCTACCACACAGTTAGCGAGGGACAAGGGACCTCACATCTTTTGGGCAACCTCATGTCAAACACTAATCTTACCATAAGATATAAGACAGCATGATATCTTTAGATGTCGCCATCTGTATTCAGGGTCAGCAAACTGTATTCCACAAGTCAAAACTAGGCTGCAGCTTGTTTCTACAAATAGTTTTATGGGTACACAGCCGTTCTTGTCTGATTATATATAGATTAAGTCTTTTCTATCACAGTGCCAAAAGTGAAGAGCTATAGTGGAGACTACATGTCTCCTATAAAGCCTTACATGGTTGCTGCTTGTCCCTTTACGGAAAACATTCACTAACCCAGAGCAGAAAAGCAGAACTCAAAGAGGAACAGCTTAGCTCCAACTATGCATTGAATGCCAGTGACAGGCAGAACACAGACAGACAGAAGGATAAGAAGTGGCTAACAGAGGTTTTTAAAAAGTCACTTAACAGTTGTCATCACTGTGAGATCTTTAAGCTTTAGAAAGAGCCCTGCAATGTTAGTGACTTATCTTGTACGGAAACATCAGCAAAAATCATAAAGCAAAGGTGGGGAGCAGGTTCAGAGGGCAAAGTATGTGCTGCTCATTCGTAAGGAGCTGAGTTTGGACTCTAGCACCCATGATGAGCTGAGACCTGTGTCACCCCAGTGGGGGGGAGGGGGCGCATGCCTTTAATCCCAGCACTTGGGAGTTCAAGGCCAGCTTGGTCTACAGACCCAGTTCTTGGACACTAAGGCTACATAGAGAAATGTTGTCTTGAGGAAAAAAAAAAAAAAAAAAAGCCTGTTCCTCTTTTATGACTTTTTTTTGTTTGTTTAATTTCTTTACTAACCAGATTAGCTAAAGCAGACATTTTGAATTTTGATATAAGAAATTGCTATAGGAGAAACTAAGCACCATTAGCTTACACTGCCTCATGAATATTCAGATTTTGCTACCCTCCACAGGCATCTTTCAAAGCAGTCCTTGGTTCATTTACAGCAGCACAGGGTGGGATTTTAAAAGCACAGACAAGAAAAACATGTGATCCAGCTCAATTCACATCAGGGGCACAGAATGCAAGAAAGGTCATACGTCCCCATGACCCTAATCTTTCTGAGACTTTAACTGCTCAATCAACCCAAGAAATGCTAGTTGATAAGAGACAGAAAAAAAAAGAGAGAAAGATGACCATCACCTTATGCTTTTGCTTGGGGGGATTAGAATTCAGGTTTTCACAGTGTGCATCACTACGTCTCAGTTACTTAGTAACGCAGTGACTCAGGTGGAGTGAAGGGAAGCAACAATCAGTAAGAAGGCAACAGTCCTCCAGGCAGATGTGGGAAGTAGAGACAACAGCTCCTACTCCACTAACCCAATTATGAGGCATGGAGCAGTCTTCAGAATCCAGGAAATGAACGTATTGTTCTTCCGTATAAATTCTCACCCACCCTCTTTCCTCTAGAAAAGAGGCTAAAATTCTAAGTGATCAGAACTGAGTGGAAGTGCTGTTGCTTTTTAAGTGGGGTGGCAGAGCACCGAGCAGGGCACTTTGGGGAATTCCAGCTCCTACACCTCTCATCTGCCCATGAGCAAAAGAAGGGAGCTGGCATTTATACTGCCTAACAGCTCCTGGGAGGACCGCCCTGACCACAGCTCATTACTCACTGGTGATGTGAGAGCTGAGCTCATGGCTTCCAGCCAGGCATACTCTAATATGTCAGGTCTCAGTGGACATCTCAGGGTCAGGGTAACCCACCGCACTGAGAAGCTTTTGCCAACTCAGCTTTTTTCCTCCTGGGAGGAGATGGTGGCCATGCGAAGAAAGAGAGAAGAGTGAAGGCTGCCAGTGCTAGAAATTTTCCAGCCCTGTGTTCCTCCACACTCTGGACAGCTGTGGCTTCAGAGCGAACTGCCCCAGGGGTCCTGTACGTTCTCACCAAGTTCCCACTGGGACCCTTGATCCGTGCTCCTTGCCTTCCTTTGTTCTCTTGCTCACACAGCAGACACACCCCTGAGGAGCAGGTAGACCAACTCCATGGCTTCTTCTCTGACTGACATAAACACAGTGTGCTTACTATTTAAAAGGCTAATTTGTAATTATTTATTACAATTAATAAATAGAAGTTTAGTAATTGTTTAAAATATAATTTTTATTAGATAATAAAATAAGGACATTTAAATTTATTATAATTATTAAAGGTTTTTATTATTTAATAAAAGTCTTATTTTATTAAATAATGAAAATAATTAAATTTATTAAAATAAGATACTGATTTAAATATTATCCAAAGATTCAAATAAGACAGTGTTATGGGTTCATGAATAGCAGCTTACTGACCACTCAGACACCAGACTCAGACTGATGAAAGTTTATTGAATGCTGAACAAAAACAGACTGGTCAGGGCCATAATCTGGACTCAGGAGTCAGACTATGACACCCTATGTTTTGTATAAAAACTGGTAACCAGGTAACAAGCAGGTAACCAGGTATATGGAGTAAGAGGGAGCAGCATTACATCATTTTTGACTAGCTACACATAATCTATTTGTTCCAAGTGTATTGTGTTGTATCTAGGTAGCTGGACAAAGCACTTTAAACTGATTGGCTGCGGTTTAGGATAGGGGACCTCTCGGGGGCTTTCCAGCTTTCTGAGAGTAAGGAATTTAGCAGGATGTTTAACTCAAGCAGAACATGCATTTATCATCTTTTTTTTTATTTTTTATTTATTCTAAGCAACAAGTATTGAACTGTTGAATTGTATTCTGGTTTCAGGCATGGAGGCCTGAGAGCTTGAACTTAATTTCACATACTGATCAAAATGGAGACTTGGAGACAAAATGGCTTCTGATATGCTAAAGGCTACAGCAGGGTAAACAGAGGAGCCATAGTTATGCTAAGAACTAAAGTAGATCTCAACAGAGGGGCTACAAGAACAGTATGTAGCCACATATTTTTTTAAAGTTTATTCCTTTTTAAATTAGAAATAGATTTTTTTCACATAATTATAGTCTGATTGTACTTTCCTTTCCCCAACACCCTACCCACTCAAATCTACACTCTCTCTCATTAGAATACAGTTAACTAAAAATAATTAAAATAAAATAAGATAAAAATAAACAAACCCGATAGGAAAAAAACAAATTAACAGAAGAAAAAGATACAAAGAAAGAGCCCAAGGAAAACATGTAACTCAGAGACTCACAGGTTCACCCACATAAAAGCATGGCACTTGAAGTTGTAATATAGATGTAAAAGACATATAAGAGAAAATAAAAATAATGCTCAGACAAAGCATTATGAAACAAGGAACCTCCGAAATGAATGCCATTGAGTGCTTTTTGAGTTGGCCATCTGCTGCTGGGCGTGGGGCCTGCCCGTAGGCATGGTTTGATACCCAGTGAGACTCCATTGAATGAAACTATTCTTTCCTTCGTGAGTGGTTATCACTTGGGGATAGCTTCTGATTTAGGAATGGGGGCTTGTGTCCACTTCCTCTCTCAGCACTGGGTTGCCATCTGATGCAGACCCACACAGTCTCTGTGCATGCTGCCATAGTGTCCGTGAGTTCATATGCGTGTCAGTCCTGCTGTGTTGACCTCCATCCCTTACCATCTTTCCTCTTCCTCTTCTGCATGGATTTCCAGAGCTCTGAGAGCAAAGTTTGATGGAGACATCCCATTTAGGGCTGAGTGTCCCAAGGTCTCTCACTCTCTCTTGTCCAGTTGTGGGTCTCTGTGTTTGTTTCCTTCCACTGTGGAAGAAAGCTTCTCAAACAATGTCTGAGCAAGGCACTGATCTGATTCCCAGGCAGGAGGAAGGGAGACTGGGTCTGCCAAGAGAATCTGCAGTGCTCCATTCCCTGGCTGCGGGTCTTTAGGTAGAGAGCACCTCGGGGCTGTTGGCCGTTGAGACCTGTGTCCATATTTATTGGTTTCGCTTGCTTCAACAACAACAATGACAAAGTCTGTGGAAACTTTTTTTCTAGTGTTAAGAGTTCAAATCTAGACTTTTAATTTTTTTTTTAAGGGAGAGTTTATCTTGAGTCATTTCTATAAGGAACTGAACAGCATGAAGACTGAGTAGTTACTGAAGTTTTGAAGATTCTTCTGAGACTGTTTCCAACCAGAACATTTTATTCTTCCCTGTGACAAACAGAAATCAAAGCTCCATAACATAATGCTGAAGAAGCCTTTAGCGGCAACCACAATGAAGGGAAAACTTGAAGCCATAAAAGCATTCAAATTTAAAATGAAATTCTGTGTTTGGATGTTTGTTTGCATGTATGCCTGGGCATGATGTGCTTGGAATTCCCATGATGGGCCAGAAGAAGATGTCACATTCTCTGAGACCAATGTTAACAAATTGCTCACCTCTGGAAGAGCAGCCAGCCCTCTTAACCACTAAGCTATTGCTCCACTCACAAATCCTTTATATTTTAATAAGAAAGGATCTAGGGAACTGTTATTACATTTGAGGTAATTTTGTAGAATTCTCCACATAGTTTAATTCAGGTAAAAAGTATCGCTAAACAGAAACAGGAGGGGAATGTCCCTCCTCTTCATTGTCACAGTACCTATATCCAATGTGGAAAATTTCCACTGGGAAGAAGGATCCTCTCCCAAACTGCCACATGCTCTGTGATGGCCAGTGTACTTTACAAAAGACAAGTCTTCAAAGGTTTTGGGATCTAGCAAGTTATATAGAAAAAACCAAAAGGGAGATCTTCTGGGCTTGTCCTTGACTTGGTCGTCGTGAAGAAAGTCTGATTCTCTTCGTCTCTTCCCATGAATCTCTGAAAAAAAGAAAAAAGAAAAAAAAATTATGATAGAACTCTGTGAAAGAGCAACTTTACAATTGTAAACATAGCACAAGAGGCTGAGAGATTCATCCTTCTTCTGGAAGAAGCCAGCAGGGGCAAGGGTGAAGAGAGAGATGGGGTTAAGAAAAGCAAAAGAAGGGGCTTGAAATAGGATGGTAGAAGTAGGGTGGGTGCTCTGTGACTTTCAGAAACTAGCTAGAAGTCATGGAGACAGTTCCAGTCATTCATATAGTGAGGGTTCCCTTGCCTACTCCAACAAACATTAAGAGGTATGGATACATTGAAAGTGGAAAGGACTTTGCCCCAGTGACCTAAAACTATTGGTTTGATTGAAGTATAACTGGCTATAAACGTTATATTCGAAGCACATGATTTGAAAATTTCCGACATCGTTTGGAAGTCATCACCACAATCCAAATAATAAATACCTATTACTACCAAAAGTGTTTTCACTCCTGTTTATATTCACTCTTGCCCAACACTCCCCTTCCTATGCCCAAAGGAGTGTTGTTGTGTCACGTAAGCAAGTTTGAAGTTTGTATGCATGGACCATTTGACTTATATTCCTTTATTTAGAAAAAATATTTTAGGATTTATTCCTATCATAACTTATGGTGCAGGTTCTTTTCATTACTAACTAACACTGTACCAATACACTACAAATTATCTATTCCTAACGAATGCTTTGATTTTGTTCCATGTTTTTTTCTTTGACTGTATTCATGCCCCTATAGGATGTTTATATATATATATGTATATATATATGTATATATATATATATATACATATATATATTTTTTTTTCTAAGACAAGATAGGTTCAATTCATAGTGTCCCTTCTGCTTTAGCCTCCCAAATGTCGGGATTATGGGTATGAGCCACATTTGACCACATGCTTTAAAAATACTCTCTAGTTGTTGTTTGATGTCTGGGCTCTATACTAGCTAGGTTCAGCAAACCAGGTGAAGTTAGAGGGGAATCATTCATTTTAGGCGCCACATAATCAGAGCGAACTTAAAACAAGCCCGTTTTCAATAAAACGGGAATTACCCTGTAACTAACTGAAAGGGAGTACAGTCTGCCTGAGCTGACATCACAAGGAAAAGCGAACTTTTCCTTCCAAAATGCAGTGTGATGGGTCCATGCCAATCATAAAAGCCAGTTACACCAGTAAATACTGTCTGCTAACATCTTGATTTTTTTTACATCCTTCTTTTCTTTTGAGTAAGCATCTTTGAGTCCAGTGATAACCTAAATCATGCTGTGCTTGCAAATTTGCTCAAAGATTCAAGAGACGGTTTTCATTTTTCTCAAAGCAGTGGTACCATTGTCTGCTCCCTTAGTGATGTGTGAGCCTCCAGCTGTCCCACATCTTCGCTAGCTCTTGGTAGGGTTAGTGTGTCTAATTTTAATAGGTGTACAGTGATATCTCTGCTTTCTTTTTCTTTTTTTTTTCTTTTCACTTCTAGATGCCTTTCTTTTAATTTTTAAATTTATTATTTATTAAAATTTATTCACTTTGTATCCTGGCTGTGGCCCCCTCACTCATCTCCTCCTAACCCCTCCCTCCCTCTTCTCCTCCTATGCCCCTCCCCTAGTCCACTGATAGGGGATGCTGTATTTTTAATTTGCATTTACCTGGTAACAAATGGCCTTCCACATGTGATCTACCCATATTTTCTCCCACTGTGGTTTGTTTTTCAGCCTTTTAAAGATGTTTTCTAAGAACATAAGTGTTAAATTTAATGGGTCCAACTTTTCAATTTATTCTTTAATAGACTGCATTTTGATGTCCTGGCTAAAACAAAAATTTGGCTAAACTAAAGTTACAATGATCTTCAGTTACACTTTCTTTTGTAAGTTTTATAATGTAGGATTTTATGTTTAGGTCAGTGAACAATTTTGAGTTCAAGTTTATATATGGATTGAGTTGTCAAGTTTATTTGTTGATATGAATATATCTAGTACTATCTGTTATGAGTTATTTTGATATTAAATTGCCTTTCTTTGTTAAGACTCAGCTGACTGGATTTCTGTGGGTGGATTTTTGTACTATCTATTCTGTTCCATTGGTTTGTCAAAATTTATAACAATATCACAATGTCCTGGTTACTATAGTTTAAAATTAGGTCATATTAATCTTCTTACTCTTTTATCAAAGTTATTTTACAAAATATGTATTTTGTATTTATTAACTTTAAATTGGGTTACTAATATAGACACATTTATTGAGATGGAAATTAATCTACAGGACAGATTTTTATAGGTTAATGAAAAATCTATAGGTTAATTAGAAAAATATTGATACCATGATAAAATTCAAGACTGTCATACATATGATGTAGCTCCTGCTTTACTCACTTTTGCTTTCTTTCCTCTCAGCATACAGAATGCTCTCATGTTTTGCTAGACTTATTTCTAAGTACTTATTTTGATGTATTTAAAAAATTTAGCTTCACTTCATTTTGGAATACTGGAATCTGAATTCAGAGCTTTATACACATTGAAACAAGTACGCGTCTGCTGTACTGTAACCCGGGTTTTGTTATTGTTGTTTTATTGTTTAAATTTGTACTGTGAGACAAGTTTCTCATTAAGTTGTTTAGGTTGGCCTTGAACACACTTTGAAATGTGTCCATGCAGGCCTTGACCTTATGACATTGCTCTGTCTCAGACTCCTACATAGTGGAATTAGGGGCCTGTGCCACTAAGCCTAGATTAGTGATATATTAAATAGGTGCTTTTTAAGATTCCAATTGTTCCTTGTTAATGCATAAACTCACTTTCAAGTTCTAGCAGATTGTGTGTGTGTGTGTGCACATATGTTCTATCAGATTTTGTGGGTAACTCATCATCTGTGAATTCTGTAAATAAGCAATGAATTTTGTGTTCATTCATTCACTTGTCTGTATCTGTTTGCCTTGATATCCTATCCAGTACTTAATGTATGATGTTTAGAAATGATGAGGGCAGATATTCATGGAGTCTTCCTAATTCCAGCTCTATAGGCCATTTCCTAAGTGTCATTTCCTTTCTTCACTTGTGAGGGAAACCCTAATATACGCCGTGCTGAACCCATATGAAGCTAATGACTTCTCTTCAATCAGGCAGCAGCATATTAGGAGACTGGTCCAGCGTTCCCGTCTTTGGAAAGCAAGTTTTGTGTAATCCAAGCATCCAAGTTGCATGAGAAGATGATCAATAGTGTGATCAGTCATGACTAGTATTGGGGAATTTAAAGTGGGGCAATCAGAAATAACGACCATGGCGTTTGCGACAGTTTCTCACACCGTGTTGACGGCAATGTTCTGCTAAGCATCTTTCTTCCATGAGTGGCAGATGTGTATATCTGTTCATTGAAGCATCGTGAATCAAGGAGTTGCTTTCCTGCCCTTCTGTTTTGTTTAAATGTCCTTCTCCTGTAAACAATGTCTCTGGAGAGCAGATGGCTGGCTCCAAAGAGATGTTTGGGGTAGCTATAATGCCATACTTTATTTGCCTTTCACTATACATTCACATAGAGATAGCATGTCATTATAAAATCTAATTGTTTTTGTTTAATCACCAAAATATGTTCTTTTGTGTTGTTAATAAGAAACCTGGGCCAAGTAAAAATGATAGAAGTCAGAAGAAAGTTTATTTTGCTAGTCAAAAGGAATATAATCTTAGTTAAAAGCTAACATGTTCTGAAATCTTTTTGGAAGTGTGTATGAGGGGTGAGAGATATCAATATTCGTCTTCAATGCCTTCATACTTAGAAGGGCTAGATGGGGCTCTATAATTTAACTGCCAAATCCAACATTCATATCCATCTGGACATTTTTAAAAGGATCCTTGAGCCAGTCAGAATTGGCAGTTGGTTGTATAATCACACCTGCATATGGTGCGGAATTTATTTTTTTTTAATAGGCAACAGTTAGAGCACAGAAGTATTTCATGGTGTGCCTTAACTGAGATTCAACATGTTTGCACGTGTGAATAATTATATTATTTTAAAGCTCTCTGTTAACAAGCTTTTGTTCTTTATTGCCTACAAATCAAATTAGTTGAGGATATAGTTCATTTTGAAATCATTTGGGAAATGTTTTGGTATTCTAAAACTTTCTTTGTTCCAAAGTTTTGCAAAAGGAAAAGGAAAAGCCACAAACCTTCATAACCAGTGGAAGAAAAATGCATAAAGCCCACAACAAATTAAGTGTGATAAACACCTATACTATAGGATGGGGCAAGTAGATCTCTGTCTTTCTGTGTCTGCCAACCTCCATTTAGCTCCAACCTTCTGTACACAAAGATAATCTTTCATACTCAAGCATCCAGGGAGAATCTTGGCTTCAATAAGATTGCATTTACCTTGGTGAAAGGTGAGGCGCCAAGTCCCTTCTCCTGCTTTCCTCACAGGTACAAGTCTAGCCATGCATTAACCCCGCTTTGTACAGAAGCAGCGCTGTTCTGTGGTGGGGCTATACTTCCGGATGAAGACACACGAAAGTAATTGGAAAGGAAACTTGCTGCCACAGAGGGAGTTGGGGAGAAGCTATCCAGCACCTCACTTGCCTGTTTTGTTGACCAATGGAATCCAGATTGAGAAAAATATGGGCATGCTCTACAATACCTTGCTCAGGGTGACCCGCTTCCTTAAACCAATACTCATTGTGTGAAAGGCTGATACAGAGCGGGCACTATACTCATGAGGAGAATCCATCCAAATAGCTTTGGTAACCACCACAGAAAGGGGGCATTTAAGAAACAAAAATTATATTTAAAATGTAGAATAATGTGTCTGGAGGTAACCGCCATCTCACATGTGCAAGAAATCTGTGGTTATGCTTTGATCACAGGAAGGCTTTCTTTCTCTTTGGGATTCCAACCACTCTCTCCCTCTCCCCGATTTCTCTCTTCCTTTTCACTCACTGGCTACACCGTCGCTGCTGACATCAAAAGGCTTTGCTTCCCTTTCAAGGGAGGAATATACTCTTGAAAGATTAGAGACTTCTAAGGCTGTTGTAATCAAAAAGCATCATTTGAAAATAAACTCATATTTTTAAAAGTAAATGTGGTTGCTTTTATCTGTTGGATATGATGTTGATAATATGAAATTTTAGGATAAAATTCATACTTGGTTTTGACCCCCATAAAAATTAGGGGAAAAAATCATTTTATGATATTTCTTAGCCAGGCAGTGAAGAAACTATTCCTGCATTCCCCAAAGGGAAGTGTTTTTAGGACATGGGTAGGGCAAGTGTCAGCACAGCGCATTTTGTAATCATCACAAGTGTGACTCGTGCACTCAGGCTTGGGAGGGATGTGTGCTAATGGAAAGGGTGGGGATAGCATTTGGAAAAAGAGCTGGCATTAGCTAGGGCCATGTGCTTGAACCAAGTAGCAATTTTCCTACAAATAACTTTTATTTCTCATGATTAAAAATCCAATTCTTAACTAGAAAGAAAGGGGTTCATACTATATAAGACAGTTCACTTTATGAACAAGCAATGGTTGACAAGGACATTATTTATAAGGGCTTATAAATTATAAATGTATCTTATAAAGATGGATCAATCTGGCTCAAACAATGAAACTACTCCAGTTGTTCTCAGAAGAAAAGGTAGTGAATGTTTGCAGCATGGGTGGAAAAGATGTAGGCCGATAGGGAGTGGGGGACTTGAGCCACACAGAAAAATCTGCACTCTCCTTCGGGCCTGGCCTCAGGTCCCTCGGAAATGAGGATGCGTGACTCTGGTTCCATTGTACACTGGCTGAAGTCCAATGTAAGTGTAGTGGGAACAATATCTCTTGATGTCTGTGGAATAGCCGGGGATAGTCACTAAGTCTCCTGAACCAGGTCTGCTGCAGGGCAATCCTGACTGTGTCCCAAGCCTGGATTATACCCTGTACATGCATGTCTTTCACATCATGCTAGCTTCTCTGCTTGTAGGAAGCCAGACCACGTAAAGGCAAGTTAGCTGGGAAACACAGTGGTTTGTTCTTGCTTTCTTGCATGACATAAGGGAGTGGTTCTCAGGTTTGCTGCAGAGTAGAATTACTTTTAGAATTCAACAGACAATCCCATAATGAATTCAGATCTTCCTTGGTTTCTGATGAGCTCATAAGCCCACTATAAATTGAAAGTATACTGAGTCAAAGTGTGTTCAGTCCACGTATTTGCCTAGACATCACAGTTTAGCAATAAAGTATAATGCAGAGCACTAGCTGTTTTTACTCATGATCATGGGATGGAGAATTGTGGCTCAATGTTGAGGAAGTATTGTATCACACATCACTAGCTCAGACAAAGATACAAAATCAAAAATTGAAATATACTGTCAATTTTCTACCAACATAGAATTAAAAAAAAAAAACCCTCTTAAATAAAATCATTGGAAGTTGTGGACACATTATATAAATGAAAATCTCTGAGAATTCAGAGTGTTTTGTTTTTATTTTTGCTTTTAAACATTGCAGGTAATTCCAGTGTGCAGCCACTACTGAACCAGGGATGGATACAACATGGCCTCTCAATGCTCTTGTATACATAAGAAGCTTTTGTAGTCCAGAATCTGATTCAGATGTTCTGACTTTGACCCCAGGATTCTGTATTTCCAATAAGCTCTAAGGTGATTCTGCTGTTGGGTGTTGGCAATACTGAATAACACAAGTGGACAGCAGGAGTTCTCAAAGTTCTATGAGTACAAGGTTACTCCAGGGATCATTAACATTTCTGATCCTGTGAGTGTGTGGGGGAGCCTAAGAATTTGAGTTTCACACAAGTTCTAAGATGGTGCTCAAGGCACTGTTCTGGAACCCATAGCCTCACTGATGCAAAGCCTCTCCAAGGGGTTGGAATGAAGCTGAGTCTACCAATTGCTGCTTCTACAGCAGGAGGCCACCATGTGGTACTGTTAATGAATTCAAAGCAACTTGGACCCAACAAAGTGAGGGGGACTCAGAGAAGAAACTGAAGGATAATTATTGACATCAAGCCTTGTTCACCTTTGTCTTTTTTCCATCCATAAATTACCGATGGGTTAGCTGGAGGGACCCCAGGAACATATAGCTGGACAGCAGAAGCAAAGCAAAGAAAAAGAACACTAGTTTTCTATGTTCCAATAAATAGGACGGTTTATCTCAACACACTGGTCTTTCAAAATTAGGGCAGCATCAGAATGATAGATGAATGGCAGAATTAAACAATCTGTCCCATGGTTTCCAGGAAAAGAGATTTTGAGTGACCTCCAGCTAACTGATAATTAATTCCACACACATCAGATGTTGGGTGCTGTGTTTTAACTTCTGTTCATTCTGCAGGAACAACTGAATCCTTCATCAGCACCCAGTTTTATGAAGAAGTTTATCATGAATAAGGAAGAATGAGTATTGAACAATAATAGTATTAAATGATGTGTTTCATTTTAAATGACTATGTCACAGTTTTACTCAAAATTGAGATTTGGGGATGATTTTATACATTTCATCTTCTTATTTTTCAAACATATCATAATAATATCAACAGAATACTGGAGCCCCTAGATGAAGGTCCAACCACTCCTTATGGATCTTGCATAAGCAAAATGAGCCAGAATAAACTGTCATGAGTTGAGAATCCATGACTCACATTTATGATGAACTGAAATCAGTGCCCACACCTTGCCACCAAGGGACTATCATTATGCTATGTGGAAAGAAAGAACTAATAATTTCTGATTCCATTTTGATTTTCAATTAAAAATAATCAAAATGTTTCTCCATCAATACCTAGCACTTTGCCTGACATTAGCAGATTTTAAGTGAAAATGACTATCATACTCTTTGCCTGTGAACACCAAAACATATAGATGATAATGAGTTTTCTTTCTTTACACTATCCCTGAATGAAAGGGTTTCCCTTGTTTGTTTGTTGTTTTACTCTGCTGTTGGGAGGGGCTTGTTCTTTGTTGTTGGTTTTTCCTAGTAACCCAAGTTTCTGATTCTCTGGACACTAGTGAGTTGGTTGTTCAGTAATTCAATTCTTATACGAGCTGTTTGGAGTTAGTATAAAACTTGAAGGCTAAGAATTCAATCCCATAATACTTCCCCTTCCTTTGGGTTCCAACTGAAAAAATCCCAGTGTTCCTACAAGCCCTGATGGAATGATTACTTATCAATAGTATCAATAGCCACGTCTTCAAATTCAGCACTTGGGAAGACAGGTTTACAAGCCTTAGCAGCACGTGTTCTTCATGCTTTCTAGTTCATTATGGAGAATGTAACATAGTGCCAGTCAAATGGAAGAGCTCATAGGTCAGGATAAGAGGGTACACATGGATCTGCAAATCTTTCTTTTCCAAAATCTTCTAATATATCTATCCTTTACCAACCCCAAAGCTCCTACATTACATCATTCCAAGTTATTTATTGTTTTCATGGTGGGGGTGTCATAGCACTGGAATGATTGATTGCCTCATTTGCTACTGATGATTAACTCACTGTCTTGCCTATTTTCACTCTGCAAGGCAATTAGCCTGTGTATACCAAGTAGAGGTCTACTATGAGCTATGTCATTAGAACAACAAAAAATCCTTATCACCCTGAACTAAGAAGACTTCAAGGATATTAGTATATATGGACAAAAGCCAAATATCCTTATGTAATACCACAGACATGTCTATAGGCATTTAAAATCTTACAGCATAGTTTTAGAGGGATATATATATATATATATATATCATAATTAAAAACATAATGATTATTATCTTCAGGTTGTAAAAATCTAATATAAAAAATTAAGTTACTCAGCCACCAACGGCTATAGTTTCCTGAATGAAGCCAGCCTCATGTAGTATGTGGTTATTGAAAGTTCGCCATTGACCTGCTAGTGGAGAAAAGGACAGAGAAAACCTGGCAATGAAGTCAAGGATCCAGATTTTAATTTTTTCATTCCAGTAACAGCCCTGACCTTTGCAGGAGGTAAGCGCAACAAAAAATAAGCAGCGGGCATATTTTAGGAACATCGGATGACTAACATCAGCACGTGTGACCTCATCTTTTGACTCACAGTAGAAAGCAACTCAAACCCTTTGGAGAAGCCTCAGCCTGTGGTTTGACAACAACATGGCGTAAGACAGAAATGGTAGTGGTAGAAAGGTAAGGATGACAGTGACACAGAAGCATTTTGTCACTTCACCTCAATGAAATATAAAGCAACCCAGGAAGGGAGAGTGTGGTCTATCAGGGAACGCTAGTGAACATGGAATGGAAAAGGCTGGAGACGCACAGATAAGGTATGAGAGACTGAAGTGCTCTCCGAAGGCCAGCTCATCAGACTTCAGTGCTATCCGTTCAAGTAGCCAGGCTAGCTGTTCCTGCCTTGACAGCCGAGAGGGTCCCACCAACCATTATTCAAAGCTGATCACAAGGTTAGTGGAAAACAGCTATGCTACACTTTTAGGAAAAAAGGCTGCAGATCGGTATGTGGATAAGGATTTATCCAAATCAAAGTTAAACCTGATGCTGTGCTAATGAATGAACAACCGAAGGGACCAAGATGAGCCAACAGTATAAGAAGGAGGAGGGCTGTCAACGACAGGAAGGTGAGCAAAGGAAATCTTTACCTCAACATCTTGCCGTCGAAAACAGACTCAAAAATCAGGATGGCAGTTTGTGATTTATAAAGATGCTGTTGAAAGAGATTTCTGCTGATACCCAAGACCTATTGCCAATTCAGTGTTCACACATCAGATGCTGGGAGCTGTTATCAACACCATGTGGCAAGAAAACTTTGTTGAAAGGAAAAAAAAAATAACTTTTAATTGTATCAGCATAACGTCAGCTCATTATTTTTTAAGGCAAGACATACTCCAGGATGGAATTGTAGACCAAATCCCCTGTAAATGAGCTAAAGTTTGAAAATTTTACCTGGACACCATGGACACATTAGACTATGCTAGTGGTTCTTAACCTGTGGGTCGAGACCCCTTTGGAAGTCACATATCAGATATCCTGCATATTCTGATATTTACATTCCAATTCATAGCAGTACCAAAATTATAGTTATGAAGTAGCAAGGAAATAATTTTATGGTTGGAGGTCACCACCACATGAGGATCTCTGCATTAAGGGGTGGTAGCGTTAGGAAGGGTGAGAGCCGCCGGACTAGACAGTGCAGTGGTGTAGAGTGCTGTCATGTTACGAATGTGCAACAGCTTCTTTGGCCACTACGATCTCACATGCTACTTTTGCTCGTAACAAAACTCCTGCTGTAGCTATCCAAAGTTTGCTAGATAATTGGAATCAGGGAAGGGTGATACCTTAAGCAGGATTTTGATTGTTCAGGTTTCTTTTGGCTGTCCTGAGTCCTTTGTGTCTCCATATGAACTTTAAGATTATGTTTTCAATTCCTGTGAAGAAGAGTGTTGACATTTTGTTGGGAATTTCATTGACTTTATAGGTTACTTTTGGAAAAAAAATGGTCATCTTTTTTTTTTTTAAATAATGATCTTACCAATTCATGAGTATGGGAGTTCTTTCTAGCTTCTGGCATCTTCCTCAGGTGCTTTTCTTAGTATTGTGCTGGTTAGTTTTTGTCAACTTGACACAAATTAGAGTTGCCTGGAAAGAGAGAACTTCAGCTGAGTAATTGTCACCATCATGTGGGCATGACTGTAGGGCATTTTCTTGATTTCTGAGTGATGTGGGAGGGTTCGGGCTCCTAGAGGCAGAACCATACCTGGGTAGCATGGCCTATGCTGTATAAGAAAAGGAGCTGAGTAATGCAGAAAAAGAAACCTAGTAAACAATGTTCCTTTGTGGTCTCTGCTTCCATTCTTGCCTCAAAGTTCCCGCCTCCGGATTCTGAGGGCAGAGAATCCAATCCAACTGAGTCTTGTGGCTTTCACTGACTTGTGCTGATTCGTGTTGCTGCTTGGTATGGACCTTTGGACTGGACTGCTGGTATTCTGACAGTTGAGTTTGGTAATCCCCTGAAGACCCATTGACCATGATCAGCAGGAAGCAGGTAAAAGAGGTCTACAGCCCTTTTCCCTACTACTATCCTAGCTAAGGTCAAGAGGGGTGGTGGTGGAAGGGAGGTAAAGGTGTTTAAGAACCCTAAATAAAATAAGTTTGGTGCAAAATGTGAGACTACACAGACCCTAGGGAGATTTTCTGTGAAAGCTTAGAAAGAGGAATGCTGAAAGAGATGGAAGAGTGTGGGCTAAAGTGATGTTTGTGTTTCTAAGTTAAAAATGAGAGAAGGCATCAGAGTTAGCATCACTTGTCAACATGAAATAACACAGCATCACCCGGTCAAAAGAAGCCTTAATTGCCTACATCAGGTCAGCCTGTTGGCATGTCTGTGAGACCTTCTCTTAATTGTTAATTAATGCAGGAAGGCATAGTCGACTGTGGGCAGCACCATCCCTAGGCGTGTGGGCCTGGGCTGTGTAAGAAAGCTATCTGAACAAGCCAGAGGGAACAAGCCAGAAAGCAGTGTTTTTTCATGGTTTTTCCTTCAGGTCCTGCATCCAGGCTCCTGCTTGAGTTTCTGCCATGACTTCCTTCAATGAACAGACTGTGACATGAAAGTGTAAACCATATAAACTATTTCCTCCCTCAAGTCACTTTTGGTCATAGTATTTATCACAACCACAGAAAGCAAGGTAGAGTTCCAACACAGATTGGCTGGCTAGGTAATTGGCTAGGACCCAAACTTTACTGAACAGCTATTGCTGGTCAATGTTGCTGGTAGTGGGAAGAGGAAGAGAATTATTTTTCTTTGAGGGCATGGCTGCTGGTAGATTTCTCATGCTTTAGTGGATGACACATCCGTGGACATTTGAACAGCACTAACTGGACTTAGTACGCTATAAAAGTCAAGACAAATTGGGAAGGTGCTTGCTGAGGGTAAATGAGGAGAGTTGGAAAAGAGGAGTGGAAGCATAAATGATCATATTTTATTGCATAAATGTAAAACATCTTCAAAAATAAAGACACAAATTGGAAAAAAAAGCCAAATATTTCTTTAAAAAAACTTCATGAGGTCTTTATATGAAGCAAAGTCTGAATACAAAGTATTTTAAATATGGCACCAATACAACCTGCCTCCTTTTTATGCAAATAACATCTTAATTCACATGACAAATTATTGGAAAGGATGTCAGAATTGTCCTTACTATTTCTTTGAAATTCGACCCTACTGCTCTGACATCAACTGTTTCAGTGTGGTTTGTTTGCTTTTTTTTTTTTTTTTTTTTTTTTTTTTTTTTTAATTTTTCCTTTTTTTTTTTTTTTGAATTTCTACTTTTTTTTTTTGATTTCATTTTTTTTATTGGTTTTTTTTTTCTTTTTTTTTTTTTTTTTTTTTTTTTTTCAAGAACTCTACCAGTATAATTTCACATCAATAACTCTTGGACAGTTGTGTGCCACTGTTCTGATGGGATAATACAGTGTCCTTGATGGCCCTTGTTTTCGCTCCTCCTGCTTCTTGGTATAGAATCCTCAGGGAATATACTCAGGTAAGACTATAGAATTGAAGGAAGCTGGGAAACCTGTCTAGAAGCTACAATCATATAGAAGCCTTGAGCTCCCTAGAAGCCACAATAAAAATATCAGAAAAACAAGGTGCTAGAAGGACATTTAAAAGATGGTGGCCTGTGCATTCTGTGCAGAGGCATTGCTATCACTGATATTTGCTTTCAAACTAATGCTGTGAAGTGGAGAACCTGAGCAGCTGATTAGGATGATGTTCTAGATCCTCAGCCAGTATTCAGAAAATATCCTAGAAGTGTAGCAACTGCCTCGATTACCAGTCTCATCCATTCTTGAGATAGTCTACTGACCCAGGTGTTGTGGCTCCTAGGTTTGTCCCCTTCGATAGATGGAAGCCTATTAGAGCTTCAAATACACTCTAGCTTAAAGGATGTATAGAAAAACACAATGGGGAAATATTGGGAACTGAATTAAATTACTTTGCACAACTTCCTCAATTTTTATTGCTATTGCAATTTTTGTTTAACTAAACTAATTAATTCAAGTTTTCCTTAATTTGTTACTGGAAGTGATGGGCACCTAATTCCTGCTTCCACCTTCATGGGTACACACACACACACACACACACACACACACACACACACACACATTTCTTTAGTTTTGTTTTATGTACATTGGTGTCCTAATATGTCTGTGTGAGGGTGTTGGGTCCCCTGGAACTGGAGTTATAGACAGTTATGAACTGTCATGTGGGTCTGAGAATTGAACCTGGGTCCTCTGAAACAACATTTAGTATTCCCATGGCCAAAGTATCATGATCTGCCTTTACACATGTTTCAGACCACTGAGCTTACCAATGTCTACTCTTCCTTATGTTCTGTCCTAACTGAACTGTTTCCTATTTCCTCCAGTAGGTATGCAGGGACTTACTTATGCATTTTATCATGTTTCCTCTATCTGAACCCCCACAACTGTATTCACAATACAAATGGCACACACACATTATGGACACACACAGCATGTACATAACACACAGCACACACACATGCCCAGAACACATATCATACACACAGTGCACACATACACAAAGCACACAAATCACACACACACAAAAGCGCATAACACACACAGCACACACACACACCACGTAGAACACACACATCTCATGCACAGAACACACACATGCATCATGCACACACCATACATACACATATACATTGCATAAACATGTACACACATATCACACACTACACAGACATCATACACACACACACATATACAAAACATACACACAAATAGTGTACATGTCTGGGAACTACTTTTCTTTTTAGGAGAAGGGTCTTACTGTTTTACTCAGCATTATTTTCCAGTGTTTGATGGATTAGTGGGAGAGGAATAGGTAAAAAATTTTTTTTTTGTCGTACTGGAGAGTCAATGGATGTTTGTAGCTTTTTAATTTTAGTCTTTTTACTCCTTTTTTATTTTGACTTAGCATCCATAGTTGAAATAATAAGCTGCTTATTGAATCTCTTCAAAGGCCCCTTTCCCATCATCCCAATCCACATTTTTGCAGGCAGAAACTCCATCAAAATCACTGAGGCAATACACAGAAGAAAAGCAGGAAACAAATAATATGGAGATATAACTTTTCTCATGCAGATTGTAAAAGAATAAGAATGGGCCAGAGAGGGGAAGAAGATGGAGGAATCAATAAAGAAACACAATTCATCAAACGTCAAACTTCATCATGCAACTGGTGTAGTGGTAAGGCCAGGGTAAGCGATGCTTAGGTAGGAAGAATAGTCTCTTCTCTGAATGCTTGGACTCTATCAAGGTGGGAAATCATACACCGAGAACTCATTTCATTTTCGCTAGGATACGAAAAGAGAAGCATTGCACTGAAGTACATTAATTAGCCTACCCAACACAACCCATCCCAGGATAAGCTAATGTTCCCTTCAGAAATGGATGCCTCAGCTGAGATTTGAAAGATAATGGGGGCTGAGCAATCACACCAGGAAGAAGATTCCTACCTGTATGTCAAAAGCCTGATGCTGAGAAAGAAGAATATCAACGTGATGGGCGTGTCCACAGGAGAGGTGTGCTCTGAAGTGAGAAAGGAGGAACAGGCAGGGTCCTATTCTTCGCAGACCATGCTACAGATCTGGGCTTTATCCTACGTGTTTAAAGCTAAAGAGAAAAACAATCAGCCCTGTGTTGTACAGACTCTCATCACACTCAGGGTGGAAAATGTTCTAGAAGGGCAGAAGAACCATCGTAAGAACCCATACAGAGAGTCACAATAAGACATCAAGTGATGGCAGACAGCACAAGGATTGAAGAATGGCAGATAGGCTGAAGAGAGTTTTTAGTAACATCAACATCAGAGTCTCCTAATTTGTCCAGACAGAGGAGTAAAAATCAAGAAATATAAAAAAAATCAAGAAATATATATCCATGGAATGAATGAATGAATGAATGAATGAATGAATGAATGAATGAATGAATGGCTTTCAATATCTACTGCTTAGGCTGTTTTATTTTAAATAGAAAGCAATAGAGTCAATGCTGAGACATAGTCTTTATTTCTGCTAATGCTGGCAAACCCTGTCTGATGAAAGGAAGAATCAAGTTGTTCATTTTATACTTCTTATCTTCCCAGGTCCTTTTCTCAAGATCCACTCAGAAGAAGGAACCAAAGAGGTGATATTACCTAGGGTGGGATTGCTTGTTGCAGTCTTCTGGCTGCTGAATGCTGTTTGTCTTGCCAGTACTAAATGGCTCCCTGGGACTTTTGCACTGGAAGATATATAATCACAGGCTTCTGGGCTCCTAAGCCAAGCGTACTCATCCCCATGAGGAAACAGCCAGAGTCTTTTTGGTGTGTGATTTCCAGTGATACGATTCAGCAATGGCCTTGCTCACCAACATCCTTTTAGCCCATACCTTGCACATTCTCTATCCACTGATAATTTACTTCTGTCACCTAGGTTGCTTCTTGCCACAGATGCCAGCAAACCAAATAATCTGAGAGAAAGGTCACCTTCTTGCCATTCTGTGTGGTACAAGCCCAGGATTCTTCGTCTCTACCTGTCTCAGCTCCACCATCACCCTCTAGTTCTGTGTGTTTGGAATGTGTAACATGCCTGGGGCAGATTATTCTGATTATTCTGATTATTCAGATTATTCTGCTACATAGACCTGAGGGTCTATGACATGGAAGAAACGGTGTCTATGTGGGGAATCTCTTCAGACCGTCCTTCATTGGTTCAAGCACCCACCTTATCGCCTTCATGTGAAGATAGGCTGGAATTTCCTACAAAGACGGTGAGGTATAGCTTACTACACCATCTCCTCACAGCCTTTGGCTATAATGTCACAGGATGGTCATGGGAATGTTGTCATGGTTGTCGGGTTGATAGAGCTAATTCTGGGCCTTTCTTATTAGGCAACTTTCTTATTAAAATTGCATGGGTGCAGAATCCTTGTCATGTTTAGAAGACACTATCTAGGCAATTGCATGGGTGCAGAATCCTTGTCATGTTTAGCAGACACTATCTTAGGCACAGGCATTCTGCTCCTCTGGATCTTCCAACCTTCCACAGTGCTCTCTGAGCTTTACGTGTGGAGGTTGCATTGTAGGTGTACCAATTGGGGTTGGGAACCTCATGGTCACCTGATATCTTCAGTTAGATCAGTTGTGGGTCACTGCAGTAGGCTTTGTCTGAAAAAGAAAAAAAAAAGCTTCTTGGATGAGTGATGAGAGCTACACTTATCTGTGGCATAAGGATAAGTTTTAAAATATAGTTAGGAATTGTACTGGTTTGGGAATATGTACATCCACAGTTTTCTTCTAGTGTGAATGGCCCCTACAACCATGGGTAGCTAGCTAGGGTCAGAGTAACAACCTGAATTCACCCCTACTAAACAGTCCCTTAATTAGATGAAATAGCTGTTGGCTACTCCAAAACTATAATCGTCACTACGACAGCCCTGGATATGTCTGGCAATGCTGGCTGTTAGATTCGTAGTCTCTGTGGTTCATAGGCTTCCCTGCTGGGTGGGACGATCGATTGCTTTTCTCCCTTGGCAACTTGCATAGAACCTTCAGACACCCTGAGAGCTGATCTCTGGGAAGTGGGCTTCCAGATCAGGTCAGATCCAGCTCCGTTCCCCACGTTCTGTGTCTAAAGTGCCATCAGCAATACAGGCTTATCTTCAAGTTCTGGGATGCATCCAAGGGCAACAGCAATGCCTGTACTGCTTCGGAAGTTTCATGGTCTTCCCTGGCCAACAATTTAAGGGAGATTCCCCATGCCTGCCACTACAGTTTTGTTAGATACTCTGCACTTTCGGGAACAGCATTATCAACCCATGACTCCATTTAAACCATATATATTATTACATAATATATATTAAGTAAGCATAAAATGTTTTCCTATGATGTTTTTGAACAACCTTAATGTTATTTATCTCTCTTTCCTCCCTCTCCCTCTGTATTACCCTCCTTTCCCCTCTCAAGTTAAAGTCTCCTCCACAGTTTTTCCTCATTTTCCTGCCATATCACCTTTATCCTCTGCCCCTCTCTAGAGCCCCCTCCCTTGCCCTCACCACACTGTTTCTTCCTGTTTCCCTGGCTTTTGTGGTTACTTGAGGTTATATAATCAATCTAAAGAGTAAGAGCTGGGATCCACAGCTAAGAGCAGAATATGCCACATTTGTCCCTCTTGGCTTGGATCAACTCACTCAGGATAATAAAATGAAATTATGAAGTTAGTCTGTATATGGAAGAAAGAGCCTTTTTATAGACTGCTATGATTTTAAGCTGCGATATCCTTTAACCCTTCAGAACGTAAAAGCTGAGGTAGGTCAGCAGACAGCGGACTGGAAGGTCATGGGCACAGTGACAGTGTTAAGAGGTCCAGAGAAAAGCACCCATCCTTCCCTTTCTAAGCATGCTCTCTTCCACAGCAGTGTGACATAAGATTCTCTCTCTGAAGTCCTAGGGTGAGCCCTGGACTGTGCTCTAAGTCCACTTTACAAGCCATCCTAGGAAGCTGGGATCAAAGCAGGGTGATAGTACAAAAGGCGTGAAGAGCAGGAACAGGCCAATGACGACCAGTGGTCACCCAGATGGGTCTCCAGAGGTGCAATGCTTCTTGGAGAGTCAGTCGGCAGAGACCAAATTATTAGTCCTGGTGACCAGGCATATGAGGAAACTGGAGAAATGTGACCATTTATAATTTTAATGAGAACAAGTTGAATTTCTTCAAATTTGAGGAGCTGTCACTTTTGTCTGAATTATTTTCCTTCCAATTTGAGACATCTTGAACAATGTCTAATTGCTGTTTTCTGATAGAATATTTCTTTCTCACAAAAAGCCTCTTCCATGGAAATCAGCAAATAATCTCCGAGTGCTCTCAGTGGTAAAAGGGATGGAAACGGAAAAGTAATTGCGTGCCTTGCACCTGCCTCCTGAAATTCATTAGCAGCATATGCTAGCCTGAAATCCTCTTTGAGAATGTTAAAAACAACCACACAATTGTTCTGTCTCATCCTGTGTTTTATGATGCCGGCACTTAAGTGGCCCAGACACTGAAGGGGTTTGAGATACACGGGCTGTTCTCAGACACAGAATAGGTCTCTGCATGCCATTCATTCTGAATTCTCATCTCTTCTCCAAAGCGAAGCACCTGTTTTTGCTTCACAGGGCCAAAGCAACCCAAAACTAGCAAATTAATTATCACATGAAGGGAAAGGCACTCTGAAAACTGATTGTACTTTTAAAGTAATTTCACAAACAGAAGTTTGTTATGAAAACCAACCTGGGTGCCGTCATTTATCTAGAAGAAACAGTTGACTGTTTTACAGAGAAATGACAATTTCAAATTGGGAGGTTGAGCTTCATGGGAGGAAAGAGAGAGAGAGAGAGAGAGAGAGACCCCTTTCCACAGGCAGCTCTACTGACTTCCTCGGGTAGTGTGTGGATCCCGTTTCCAAATGAGCAGGCCTCCACTGGTTAACGGTAGTGGTTGTTGACTTGGAAGATCTAGGGTCACCAAAAAGACAAAGCTCTGTGGGTTTGTGTGGGGTTCATATATTGGGTTAGTGGACATGGGACTGCTCAGCCTATGCGCGGGCAGCACCCTTCCTTTAGCGGTCATCCCAGACTGAGTGAAAGTGAGAAAGTAAGTGGAGGCCCAGCATTCCCTCCTCTCTGCATCCTGACTGTGAAGATGGCATGACCAGCTGCCTCACGCCCTTCCCACCATGCTCGCTCCGTAATGCTGGACAGTCCTCGAACTCTGACTGAAATACACCTCCCCGCCTAGTTGCTCTTGCCGCGTAGTTTTCCTTAAGAAAGAGGAAAGAAATGACCGCAGGGTGGTGTTGCTCAGTGACGATCTGGCAGTTCTTTGATGGCGGGCCTCAGTCAGCTCACCCCACCGTCCTCCCGCAGCCTGCCTGGAAGCTGCTTCCCTGCTCCCTTCCCACAGGCCTTTGCAGGCGCATCTCTTTGTGAACAACAGTTTCTACGTGAGTGCAGGGCAATAATCTCTACCACCACACAGTGCTGTATGTTTTAAAAATACAACCCATTAAAAAAAAAAAAAAAAAGGATATTGACTTGAGCACCCAATTTATAGTGAGAAATTAAGGTTCAGAAAAACTGATAAAAAAAAAGCATGTCTCTTTTCATTTCAGCTATATTAAAACAAAATTGGTTTGAAGATCACATGATAAGCTATGCCAAGAATCCTATTAAAAAAAATCTTAGAAAAGACTAGATTATTCATATCAAGGGTTCAAGTAAATTCAGCTAATACAACAGAATGTAATTTAAAACTTAATGTCCAAGTGATGAGAGGAATAAAGAATAAGCATTTGATATCTTCCTATCTCTGGTAATATTCATTTCAACTACAGGGAAGATTAACCTGTAATAAAGGAAATCAGATGCAGTACCTCAGGATAGTAAGAGAGAGAGAACTGAGACGGGCTTTGAACAATCACTCTTATTTCCACAAAGGAACAAGAAAACAAAAGGACATTCTGATGGAGAATCCACTGTACTGCTGAAAGGGGGACTCGCCTTCCCCTCTTCATCTCAGAAGGATGCTTAATGTCCCATCTGTGAAACACAGCGTTTCTCCAGGAGTCAGCCGGAAGTGGCTTTCCCTGGGCTCTCGGTAACTGGTCAGCTATCTGGTGTTATTAATTCTATCTTGGCTTGAACTTTTGTATTAGCCTTTTAAAAGCAAAGACTAAAAGTGGGCAGTTCTATGAGCATTTCCCTGTTCAAGGCACCCTCCGACCTAGCACTGATCATCACTGCTTGGAGAAGGTTTCTCAAGGGAACACCTTCGTCGTCTCCAGCTGGGCTTCTTGGAGACAGCTGTTTTTGAGCAACCATTTTTACTTAAGTAGAATGTCTACTATATTTCCTACTCACCATGGAATGATGGCCCCTCTCCCTTTTACCCTAAACGCATACAATTTCAACACTACGATGACTCTGCAATTCTTTTCATCCTCGTCTCTGCTGTGTAGTAAGTGTCCAGGCACTTACAGGTCTCACTCTTGCCTTTGTCTTCCCCTCCTGCAATTTAGGGATGAAGGTACTAAAACGCACAGAGATTAGAATTGTAAGTTAGATCTGAGGCGAAGACTGACTTGGTTGAGTTGAGTTCAGACCGGCACTCATGCGAGAATCAGGCACGACAGCTCAGATCTGTAACGCCAGTGATTCGTAGGCAGAGACAGGAGGATCCCCGGAGCCTTCTGGTCAGCTGGCTTTAGCTGAGTTGATGGAATCCAGTCTCCAAAACTAAGGTGGAGAGTGATCAAGGAAGACAATGGACATCAACCCCTGGCCTATACACACACAGGCACACACTCATATAGATTTGAAAAATTGGCCCTAAATGAGAAATATGACTGGTGCAGAACCTCCCACTCCTATTAGTCCCCTTTGTCCCCCTAAATAGTTCTATGTTCACAGTGTGCATACATTTGTCACTACGTATCTACGTAAAATCTAGGCATCATACGTATGTCAGCCGTCTGCTTGAGACCGGCTGTCTTACTGTGGCGACGCCTGGTGCACGGATGCAAATCAAACCTCCCCCGTGTTCTCATTTTCTTAGACTGTCCCTCACTGGTTCCCTGTGCTGAGTCTCTCGCCTCCTGTCTTTCTTCTTTTCTCACTCCTTCCACCCTCCTGTATTCCTCTGTTTTACTTACTTCCTCTGTTTTCCTCTGTTTTGGAGTTATGCAACATACAGCAAAGTTGATCCATAATATACACAGTCAGAAGTTCAGTTATAGAGTCACCAGCGCCATCGACATAGAATGTTTCATCCCTAGAGAGCCTCATTTTGCCCCATTTTCATTAACCTTCTCCAATAATTCCCTGTCTCTTGCATTTAATTTTCGAGTTTATAATTTATACATAATTTATAATTTACTTAATTTAAAAATTAACAAAAAATGATTTCCCTTTTTGAAAACATTATATACATATTGTCACACAGTATACCGATGTGTAAAGACTTGAAATAAAATTCACTCTTTGCTAGGTGCGGTGGCTCACGTCTGTAATGCCAACACTTTGGAGGCTGAAACCAGAGAAATACTGAGTTAGCGATGAGACTACTCAGGAAATTCCAGGCTTGTTGGAACTACAGAAAGAGACTCAATAAAAATAATAATGAAGAGGAAAAAAAATGTGTGTTGGGCAGTAACACAACCTATTTACTAGACTGTGCTGTCACTACTGTTATGGATTTTTAGAATAATTCCTTCAACCCACAAAAATTCTATTTACACTTACCCCAACTGTCTTCTCTTCCTAGTCCCCAGAACCCACTGCTCTCTGTCACTATCCATTTGGTTACACTAAACATTTCATATGAATAGAATCACCGAGTACATGGTCTTCTGTATTTGGTTTCTTTCACTTTGCATCATGCTCTCAGATTCATCCATATTGTAGTCTGAATAAGTATTTCATTCCTCTAAGGGCTATATGATAACCCATTGCCTGGAAACATATTTTGTTTCACCTATATATTAGGTAAAGACATTTTTGTTGCTTATGAGTTAAATTGGGCTTCTCTGAACATCCTCACACCATTTTCTTGTGTGTGTGTGTGTGTGTGTGTGTGTGTGTGTGTGTGTGTGTGTGT
>NW_026586463.1:1650153-1665940 GCF_907164565.1 Psammomys obesus
TGTGTGTGTGTGTGTGTGTGTGTGTGTGTGTGTGTGTGTGTGTGTGTTTGTATGTGTGTGTGAGCAAATGTTTCACATTCTTCAGAGTGTATTTATTTTTTTGGGCAACTGACAAAATTTTCAAAATGCTTGATTACTTCATACTTTCATCAGGAAAATAGGTTCCTGATTTTCTCCAAATAGTTGTTCCATCCTTCCTTTTACCTTTTATATTTTATGTTGCCATCCTTCTTTTACTATAGCCATCCTGGTGAATGAAAGATCATATAAATGAAACACGATTTCATTTATATTCACCTAATGGTCAATATGATGTCAAGCCTGTTTTATGTCCCAACTGGCTATTTATATACCTACTTTAAAGAAATGTGCATATATTTTGTTCATATTATAAATTGGACTTTCTTTTTCTAAGCCCCTTTTTCTGGCTTTCACATGTGTAAGGCTTGAAAACTTCCTTCATGCTGTATTTCTGTTTGTTATTGAATACTAACTCATGAGTAAATATATTTTAACTTTTTAATCTATGTCATTTGAACATTTGTAGTGCATTCAGTTTAAAGCAATCAGGAACAAAGGTACTATAAACATTTTTGCACAGTTTTTGTTTATGCATGTTTTCATTTACCAATGCCAATGGCTCAGAGTAGGATTGGTAGTATATATTTCCTATACATATGGTATGTATATACTGAGCTTTACCAGAAACAAACTGATTTCCAGAGTAAATGCACCATTTTTCACTCTCACCAAGAATGTGAGAAAAGTCATTTTTTTCTTGCCAGGACTCAGTAATTCAAGGTTTTAAAAATTCTGGGCACTAAGGGACACTGATATCAATGTGTCATTGTGGTCTCAATTTGACTATGCAAATATTTAACATTATTGAGACTGCTCTTTTCTGCATGTTCACTAGAGAATGTTTTTTGCTTATGTTGTGAGACTTGTTGGAGTTTTATGCCTGTGGAGGTTTGGCTGAGGTGTCCATCATAAGCCTGAGGCACCTGAGTCTTAGTCTTCATCTAGTGAAGCTGTTTAGGAGCATGGAGATGCTGTGGACTTGTGAGAGGTATGTCACCAGATGCTGGCCTTAAGGTTTCAAAAGACTCAATTCTTTTTCTGTGTATTCCCACTACCTAGTGCTTGTATATCAAGATGTGAGCTCTCCACTGTCCCCATGGGTTTGCTAGCTCCATAACAGACTCTAACCCTCTGAAACCATAAGCAAAATTAAACACTTTCTTTTATAAATTGTCTTAGTCATAATGTTTTGCCTCAGCAATAAAAAAAGAAACTAATATAGTGCTTATAGGAAAGCTGGGTATAAATTAAATTGACTTCCTTTCTTCCTTTTAGTACCTCTATTATTCTGGTTTCATCTTGATTGATTCTATTTATTTATTTATTTATTTTTACATTTTATTGTAGAAAGGTTATTTGGACTATTGTATGCTTCTCTATCCTGGCCAGTTCACAAATAAAGACAGAGACTTCTTTAAGACACAGTGACCAGCAGGTATCAAACCCTCTGGGCTATTTTGCTGTTTAACAGATACTCACTCCAAATTACTTGCCATAATAGTTCCTGCCTGGATGCTCTTTTCCATCAGTCAGTCCTCAGGGCAAACTTTCTTTGGCCTGGTGCTAATAATCCTTATTGCCCCATGGTGACTTTCTTTCCTCCTAGTTTCCTCTCTTCCTGTTAAATCTTCTCATTTCTCTCTCCCTCCTCCCAGCTTTGTGATAACATCCAGACCTCAAACATGGGGAACCTAAGCTCTGCCCAGTCCAAGCCATCAGCAAATTTATTAACCAATGAACTGTAAATTAGGTAGAGCAAGATTTACAAAACAAAGACAGATGTACATGAGAATGTGCTCATGAAGACCAACCCCAACAACATTTATTACAACACCACTGTTATCTAGAGTCTACAGTTCAGGTTAACTCTTTGTTTTATACATTCTACAGGCTTTTATAAATATGCATGGCATACTTATAAATATAAACATTACAGTACCATAGAGAAGTTTCTCAGTCCTTGAAACTTTTTATGCTCTATCCCTCTCTTGTTTGTTTGTTCCCTCCTCTCTTCATATACTATCTCAATGGATTCGCTTTGTCCCAAAATATAGTTGATATTATATGACAACTACCCTGTTTGGGTTAGCTTCTTTCATTTAGAAACATTTGTTTCTTCCATGTGTTTTTGTGACTTGATGGGTCCTTTGTTGTTATTGTTGAATAGTACATACTGTGTGGCTAAATAAGTTATCCATTGTGTATTAAATGATATTTGTTTGCTTCCAAGTCTTAACGATCAAGAATTAAAGCTGCAATAATCATTCATGTGCTTACTTTTCAGCCCATTTAGATAAATAGAAGAATAAATATTGGATCACATGATGGTGTCATATTAATTTTGAAGGAAGAAAGTCTCCCAAAATGGCTATGCTATTTCACATTCTCATATCAGTAAATGAGGGTTTCTGTTGCCATGTAACCCTACCAACATGTATTAAACTGTCAGTATTTTAGATTTTATCCATGCAGGCAGGTTTATAGGGGTTTATTGTTTAATGTACAACTTACTAGTGATCTACAATGGGGCATCCCTTATCTGAAATGAAATGTTTGAGACCTTGGATTTTATTTTATTTGTTGTTTGAAATATTTGCCCATTTGTAATGAGGTATCATAAAGATGGGTGTAAGTGTATGCATAAACTCATTTATTGCTCATTGTTTTAGCTAACAGTTATATTGATGCTGTAAAACTCCATGATTAAGACAAGTTAGATAAGAAAGTATTTACTTGGGGGCTTGCTCACAATTTCAGAGTATTAGCCCATCACCAACATGGTGGGGAGCAGGGAGCAGGACATGATCCTGGAGCTGGAGCTGAGAGCTTGATCTATAACCAGGAGGCAGAGAAGAAAACAATAGATCTAGGGTGGGCTTTTGAAACCTCAAAGCCTACCCTCAATGGCCCAACTTCTCTAGCAAGACTCCATCTTCTAATCCTCCCTAAACAGTCCCATCAAATGGGAACCAAACATTCAAATATATGAGCCCATTGGAGTCTGTCTTAGTTAGGATTTCTATTGTTGTGAAGAGATTCCATGACCATAAAAGCTACAACTCTTATAATGAAAACCTTTAATTGGGGATGGCTTATAGTGCAGAGATTTAGTCCATTACTGTCATGGCTGGAAGCATGGTGGCATGTAACCATCGTGCTAGAGAGGAACTAGGAGTTCTGCTTCTGGAATGGCAGGCAGCAGGAAGAGGGAGTGAGATGCTGGACCTGGCTTGAGCATCTGAGACGTCAAAACCCACTCCCAGTGACACACCTACTAACAAAGCCACAGCTACTCCATCAAAGCTGTATCTCCTAATAGTGCCACTTCCTAGGCTTGTGGGGGCCATTTTCATTCAAACCCTCCTACAAACATACATATAGCCTACAATTAAAGTAATATAATATATACAGTGCACATACATTTTTCTTTCTTTTTTATTGTTATCATTTATTACAATTTATTTAATTTGTTTCCCAGTTGTGGCCCCCTCTCTTGTCTCCTCCCAATCCCACCCTCCCTCCTTCATCTCCTCCTGTGCCCTCCTCTAGTCCACTGATAGGGGAGGTCATCCTCCCCTTCTATCTGATCCTAGCCTATCAGGTCTCATCAGGACTGGTTGCATTATCTTCCTTTGTGGTTTGGCAAGGCTGCACCCCCCAGGGGGAGGTGATTTTGAGACATCTCATACAAGCGACTTACTGGCATGAACTCAGTCCATGTACATGAGGTTAAGTGGCCTTCCATGTTCGGCAGTAGCCTGGGCTGTCCCATGGCAAGGCTGTTGTACTGCATTTCCTGCTGGGAGAAAAATGGATGGGTTCATTTCTCCAGAAGGCTAGTCTAGGTGCTGTTTGTTTCTGGACAGGAACAGAGGAAACTCAGAGATCCAAGGTTCCATTTCTCTCAGTAACAGTGGCTAAGCAAGACTCCAGGTCTCACCAGGAGGAAATGAGTTTTCCACTGGGTGTTACCGTTAGCCCTTTTAAAATGAGATTGCCTTTATCAGAAGGAGGTGGAAACTCAGGAGTTCCGAAAGCCTATAATGATATCGCAGTGTTGCAGTCCTTTGGTTAAGCCACTGTATTAATGGCAGGGGTGTGGGGTGAAAGTCTGAAACCTGCTGGGAGGTACGGCCGGTGAGACACAGTTGAGTGGGATGCTGGTCAGCGGCTGCCAAGGCAGTTCTGCATGCCAGTGAACAGAGGAAGCTCAAGAGAGCCAGGCCTTGGCTCCCTAATTGGCCAAGCCTTGCGGGGGCAGGGGGGGTTCATCCAGAACCACTGATTTTTAATGGAGCCTTTACCTCTCCAGGATAAATGAAAAATCTCAGCCAACCAAGGTGGGGGATTGGAGGGATAGAGAGCATTTATTTCGTGAATCAGGGACATAAACCTTGGGCAGTGGGAGGGGTTCCGAAGGTGAAAGTGTTTGATTTGCTGGGACTAGGGATGCCAGGGATTCTTGGTTTACAGGTAGCAAAGCAACCATATTCTAAGGGGGCGGGGAGCAGTATTTAATTATCCTATGGGTGTGGGAAGAACTCCAGGTATGTTAAAGGCATTGGCTTGAAAGTCAAGACACTGTGACATCTCATTAGCATAGGATAGGTGTTTCCAGGAATCCCCAGGTGATTGCTGAAAAGGCTATTTATCAGGAAAGGGTTGGCTTGTGATCCCCTTGAAGGCTAGGTGACATTCCTCAGGAGATCTGGGTTTCCCCAGATCAAGTAGAAAGGGAATGTACTATGAAACACAGAGGCAGTCTGGAAATGCCAGGCTTCAACCTTAATAGCAGAGTTTCTCGGTTAAGGGTGAAATTTTCCATGTGTCAGTGCTTAGCAAGTGTCATTTTTAGAGAATGTGGATTTAGGACATCAAATCAGGAATGCTGTTAGACGCTGAGCATTGCTCTGGATGCTTCCTGGACACTTGTTTATCTTCCGTGCTTCAGCATCTGTTAAATCTTTGGCCCAGATTTTAATTAGGTGGTATGTTTTTTCATTGTTGAGTGTTAGGAGCTTCACATAAACTGAAAACTAGCCTTTTGTCAGACACGCCTTTTATAAGAAATTTCTCCCATTCTTGTGGCTTGTCTTCTCATTCTTGAAGGCTTGAGTTTTCATCAAGATTTTTCTCTTTTCTCTCATGGAACATACTTTTGGTGGTGTCTCTAAAAATCTGGCCCCAAAGCCAAGGTCACCTGGACTTTCTGTGGTTCTATTTGGCTGGACTCGGAAATTTTGTAGACCTAAAGTGTACATTTAGCTCTATGCATCCTGAGTTACCTTTTGTGAGTCACCATTTCTCTATCTAGATCCTCTTGCGCTATTCAGCATTCCTCCCCTGATTTGCTTTTCCTTCTTATCAAAGATCAGTCTTTTTGTCAGTTCCATTGCTAATTCATCTTTGTTCTACATTACTCTACTCTCTGGATTACTGTTGGAAAGTGACTCAGGTGTCCGAAACATTTTATCTTTCTTTACAAACTTCAAAGTAAAATAAGTAATTATCACAAAGTAACATGCTAGGGTTTTGATTGAGACATGTTTTTATTCAAATTTATAGATCAATTGGCAAAAAAATTCCGACATTGGTAATATTGAATTTTATTTGAAGTGTGTAGAATGTGTACTTGAATGTATTCATTCAGATTTTCACTTTTTTTTAAAACCAGAGAGTTGTAGTTTTTATTACACCTATCCTACCGTTATTTGTTAGACTTATATCTAAATATGTAGTTTTTAAAATTCTAATTCCAATCTATTGCTGCTATGTGAAAGAGTAATTGATTTCTGTATATTTGTCTACAGTTATTGATTCTAGAAAAAAAAATTTAAATTAATTTATTCACTTTGTATCCTACCAGTAGCCTCCTCCCTCATTCCCTCCTAACCCCATCCACCCTCCCTCATCTCCTCCCATGCCCCCCTCCAACTCCACTAATAGGGGAGGTCCTCTTCCCTGACCCTAGCTTATTAGGCAGGACTGGCTGCATTGTCTTCCTCTGTGGCTTGGCAAGGCTGCTCTCCAATAAGGGGAAGGTGGTCAAAGAGCCAGATACTGAGTTCTAGAAGACATTTTTAATGGCTTGAAATTAAACAGCCATGCTATATACAAACAATGACAACTTTCTCTCTCTCTCTTTCTCTCTCTCTCTCTTTCTCTCTCTCTCTCTCTCTCTCTCTCTCTCTATATATATATATATATATATATATATATATATAATTATCTTCTTATTGCCTCAACTATTATGTCCAAAGTATAGTGTCCAAGAGGAATAGCAAGACCAGATTCTTTGCACTGTTCTGTATGATGCAAGGTTTATTTTTCTGATTATATTCATTATAAAGTTCTCTATTTTCAGTTTGCTAAGAGATTTTAAATATTGTCAGTCTGTTTAAAAACCATAAATGGCACTTGGATTTTGGCAATTGTACTTTCTGCATCTATTGAAATGATCAGAAGAGTTTTTTTCTTTAGCTTTTTGTGGTAATGTATAACATTAATTTTTTTAATGTTGAATTAGCCTTGCAAACCTATAATAAATATCACCTGGTCATTGTGTATAGTGATTTTCATATTTTGTTGACTGTAGTATGAGTGTTTGTTTATGATATGCATTTCCATCTCTTTCATTTAATATCTTGGCATGATTTTAGTTTCAGATAATGACAAAATAAGTCAAAAAGTAGTCTTTATACTTCTTTTTCTGGAAGAGGGATTAATGAGGATTATTATAATTTTTTCTTTAATTATTTGCTAGAATTCACTAGTGATTCTATCAAGTTTGGTACTTTTTTCTTCAAAAGCTTATTAACTATTGATTCAATTTATTTTAATAAATATTGATCTATACAAATGATCTATTTCTTCATATCTAAGTTTTTATACTTTTTTAAATTCAAGAAATTGATCCATTTCATCTAGATTATTACATTTGTTGTTATACAGTTGTTTTTAATAGCTTTTTATAGTCTTCTAATGTCTGTGTGATCAATACTTATTATACTTCTTTCATGTCTGATATAGTAGATTATATTTTATATCTAAGCTAACCTGGCTAGAAGCATATCAATTTTATTGATCTTTTGAAAGAACCAGCTTTGGTTTGGTTTACTTTCTCTATTGACTTGTTATTCCATATTATATAGATTTTCACTCTCATTTTAATTATTTCTTTTTCCTTGCATACATAAAATTTAATTTGCTCTTCCCTTAGGCTTATTTTTTTTAGTAGAAACTTAGACATCTAATTTTTAAATACTTATCTTTCTGTGATCTGTTAATTTCATGCTAGTAATTTTCCTATAAGCACTGTCTTCAGCTCACCATGCATGATGATAAGTGTTACTTTAATTTTATTTTAGTTCAATGTATTCTTAAATCTCTCTTAAGACCTCAATGACACATGTGTTAGATATGTATTGCTTAATCCTCAAGTATTTGGGGGATGCTTAAATATCTTTTCATCTTTACTCAATTCCAGGATAGTTTGAGATTCTATTTGCTATGATTTATATTCTTTTCAGTTTAGTGTGTTTTATGGGCCAGCGCATAGTCTACCTTAGTGAATGTTTTATGTGAGCCAGAGAACTCAAAATAAATGATGACATGTGCATACATAGTGCTACTTGCAGTGGTGACAAGTTTGTGTGAATTGTGCTTTATAATGATTTTCATTAAAATATAATATACACACAGTAAAATTTAAATACCCTAAATGTATATATCAATAAACGTTTATAAAGTGAGCACACCTGTAGAAGCAGTATCTATTCCAAGACAACATTGCTAGAAATCCACTAGGAATCATAGGAAATTTACTACTTACTGATTCCTTCTAAAAGTTGGTTGGGAGAGGCGCCGGGAGGCCTCTCATTCTGAGCAGCAGCACAGCAGGATCAGCACAGTGACCAGCAATCAGAACTCGCGGCCATAAAACACAAGCGACTGTGTTTCCCAGGTGAGAGGATACCCTACGGTGGGGGATTCAATCAGCTTTTAATTCACCGGGCTAAACCTGGGAAGAGATCCTAGTTCCGCCAGACGCTTGGACACCAGCCCCAGCCCAGAGCCACATGCCATTGTGCTCTGGTCACTGTCCCAGACTGAACCGTGTGCACCACACTATCAGAGACTAGAATTTTCAGTCGAGAGATAACCCCATGGTGCAGGAAACGATTGGGACCGACCTTAGGACATCCCCTGGAAAAGACTCGGGTTCAGTCCAGAGCCAGAGCTGGGGACCCAGGCGCCTGCACAGAGCCCCACCTGCACGCCTGATTCGCCGCCTCAGATAGAACTGTGGGCCCCAGGGAACCAGGGCACCAGAGACTGAGTTTCACTGTCAGGTGCAAACCCACAAGGAGGGAAATGGCTGGTCTCATCTCAGAGCACTCAGGCGACACCCACCCCGAAAAGGTCTCGGGAAAATTACCCAGTTTAGGCAGATGCCCAGGCTCCCAAAGGCCAGAGAGGCAGACACAGGCAGTTTCTGCACACCAGCTAGCTGGCAAGACTGAGCAGTGCGCCCCAGGGAAAAATAGAGACTGGGAGTCCCTGTCTCCAGAGAATCCACAGGGAAGGAAGGAAACTGTACTGACTTAAATCACCCAGTCCTTCCCTGGAAAAAGTCTCGCAGACTGACAGGGCTGAGCCGCCATCACTCAGCTGTGCTCCAGACACAGGCACAAACAGTTGCTGCTCACCAGATGTCCAACTGTGTCACAGCAGCTGATCATTAAATTTACAGCAAGAAACCCAGAAACAGGGCAGCTGTCCTCAGGACTTTCCTGGGTGAGAGGAGAACCCTCTCAACTAACAGAGACCACAGTTCCCACTCAAGTCTCTATCCCTGAGGGGAGCAGCAGCAACTCCTGAAAAAACACCAGCAATCCAGAGACTATACCCAAAAAGCTGAGAAGCCTTCCTTCAAGAAAAACCAGCTTTCTGCCAAGGGGATTCTCTCCACCACAGGATCCCCAGGAACCACCAGAAAATAACCCCAAACACCTAAGATAGCCCAATGGATAGAGGCCAGCATAAAAGCTCAAGTAACAAAAGACAGAGCAATATGGCATCTCTAGAACCCAGTTACCCAGGGGCAAGTAGCCCTGAATACCCCAGCATAACTGAAATCCAAGAAGATGACCTAACAACTATGCTCATGAAGATGATAACAGAGGAAAAAAATAAGATACATAAAGACATAGAGGAAGATAAACTCAAACAGAATATTGCCATCCGTAAAGAAATAGAGGAAGTTGCAGCCAAACAGTTTGTGGCCTTTAGAAAGAAAATGCTTAAAGCACTGAATGAACTAAAAGAAACACAGGTTGGTTCAAACAAACAGCTGAAAGAAGTGATGGAAAAACAGGAAAATACAGTCAGACAGGTGAAGGAAATCAACAAAATGGCTCAAGATCTGAAGATAGAATTGGAAAAATTAAAGAAAACACAAATGGAGGAAATTGCAGAGAGAAATAACTAAGGGAAGAAAACAGGAACTACAGAGGTTAGCATAACCAATAGACTATAAGAGATGGAAGAAAGAATCTCAAATGTGGAAGATACAATGGAAGAAATCAATGTGTCTATCAAAGAAAATGTTAAATTCAAAAAATTCTTGACACAGACCATCCAAGATATCCAAGACAATATAAAAAGACAAAACCTAAGAATAATAGGTATAGACGAAAAAGAAGACTCCCTTCTCTAAGGCCCAGAAAATATTTTCAACAAAATCATTGAAGAAAATTTCCCCAAGTTAAAGGAAAGACCAATAAGAATACATGAGGCCCACAGAACACCCAACAAATTTGACCAGAAAAGAAAATCCTCCCGCCACATAGTAATCAAAACAGTAAGTATACAGAACAAAGAAAAAATACTAAAAGCTGCAAGGGAAAAAAGCCAAGTAACATATAATGACAAACCCATTAGAATCACACCTGACTTTTCAACAGAGACTATGAAAGCCAGAAGGGCCTGGACAGATATCATACAGACCCTAAGAGAACACAGATGTCAGCCCAGGCTACTATACCCTGCAAAACTCTCAGTCCTCATAGACAGAGAAAACAAGATATTCAATGACAAAAACAAATTTCAACAATACCTACACACAAATCCAGCATTACAGAAGACACTGGAAGGGAAAATACAACCCAAGAAAATTAGCTTCTTTCAAGAAAACAGAGGAAATAATTAACCCTACTACAGTAAAACAAAAAGCAACCAAACACACAACCTTATGACCACAACCAACATCAAAATCAAAGGATCTAACAGCCACTGGTCATTAATCTCTCTCAACATCAATGGACTCAACTCTCCAGTAAAAAGACACAGATTAACAGAATGGATACATAAACAAAACTCAGCAATCTGTTGCATACAAGAAACACACCTAAGGCACAAAGATAGACATTACCTGAGGGTAAAAGGTTGGAAGACGACTTTCCAAGCAAGTGGACGCAAGAAGCAAGCAGGAGTAGCCATTCTAATATCTGATAAAATAGACTTTCAACCAAAATTAATAAAAAGAGATGGGAAGGACACTTCATACTCATCAAGGGAAAATTCCACCAGGAAGACATCACAATCCTGAACATCTATGCCCCAAATACAAGGGCACCCACATTTGTAAAAGAAACATTGATAAAACTTAAACCATACATAGATCCCCACACATTAATAGTGGGAGACTTCAACACCCCACTCTCAACAAAGAACAGGTCAACAAAACAGAAATTAAACAAAGAAACAATGTCTCTAACAGGGGTCATGAATCAAATGGACCTAACAGACATTTACAGAACTTTACACCGAAACACAAATAAATTTACCTTCTTCTCAGCACCTCATAGAACCTTCTCCAAAATAGACCATATAGTTGGTGACAAAGCAAGCCTTAACAGATACAAGAAGATTGAAATAATCCCTTGTTTCTTGTCTGATCACCATGGAATAAAGCTGGACCTCAACAACAACAGAAATAGCAAAAAGACTACACACACATGGAAACTGAACAACTTGTTACTAAATGACAGCTGGGTCAGGGAAGAAATAGAGAAAGAAATTAAAGTCTTCCTAGAACTCAATGAAAATGAAGACACAACATACCCAAACTTGTGGGACACAATGAAAGCAGTGCTAAGAGAAAAGTTCATAGCACTAAGTGCCTTCAAGAAGAAATTCGAGACAGCTCATTCAAGCAACTTAATGGCTCACTTAAAAACCCTAGAAAAAGAAGAAGCAGACACACCAAAAAGGAGTAGACGGCTGGAAATAATCAAACTCAGGGCTGAAATTATTCAATTAGAAACAAATAAAACAATTCAAAGAATCAATGAAACCAAGAGCTGGTTCTTTGAGAAAATCAACAAGATCAACAAACCCTTAGCCAAGCTGACTAAAAGGCAGAGAGACACCATCCAAATCAACAAAATCAGAAATGAAAAGGGGGACATAACTACCACACTGAGGAAATCTAAACAATAATTAGGACTTATTTCAAAAGTCTATATGCCACAAAATTTGAAAATCTAAATGAAATGGACAATTTTCTTGATCGATTTGACTTACCAAAGCTGAATCAGGACCAGGTAAATCAATTAAATAGTCCTATATCCCCCAAAGAAATAGAAGTGGTCATTAAAAGTCTCCCATCCAAAAAAAGCCCAGGACCAGATGGCTTCAGTGCAAAATTCTACCAGACCTTCAAAGAAGAGCTAACTCCAATTCTCTTCAAACTATTCCACAAAATAGAAACAGAAGGAACATTACCAAACTCATTCTATGAAGCCACAGTCACCTTGGTACCTAAATCTCACAAAGACTCAACAAAGAAAGAGAATTTCAGGCCAATCTCCCTTATGAACATTGATGCAAAAATACTTAACAAAATACTTGCAAACCGAATCCAAGAACACATCAAAGATATTGTCCACTATGACCAAGTAGGCTTCATCCCAGGTATGCAGGGGTGGTTCAATATATGGAAATCCATCAATGTGATCCACCATATTAATAAACTGACAGAAAAAAACCACATGGTAATCTCCCTAGATGCTGAAAAAGCATTTGACAAAATCCAACATTGATTCATGTTTAAAGTATTGGAGAGATCAGGGATACAAGGCACATATCTAAACATAGTAAAGGCGATATACAGCAAGCCTATAGCCAACATCAAACTGAACGAAGAGAAACTTAAAGCAATCCCACTGAAATCAGGGACAAGACAAGGCTGCCCACTCTCTCCATATCTCTTCAACATAGTGCTGGAAGTCCTTGCTAGAGGAATAAGACAGTTGAAGGAGATCAAGGAATACAGATGGGAAAGTAAGAAGTCAAATTATCACTATTTGCAGATGATATGATAGTATATGTGAGTGACACCCAAAACTCTACCAGGGAACTTCTACAGCTGATAAACACCTTCAGCAAAGTGGCCGGATACAAAATTAACTCAAAAAAATCAGTAGCCCTCCTGTATACAAAAGACAAAAGGGCTGGGAAAGATATTAGGGAAACAACACCCTTCACAATAGCCACAAATGACATAAAGTACCTTGGTGTAACCCTAACCAAGCAAGTCAAAGACTTGTATGAAGAAAGAATTAGAAGAAGATATGAGAAGATGGAAAGATCTCCCATGCTCATGGCTTGGCAGGATTAACATAGTAAAAATGGCCATCTTACCAAAAGCAATCTATAGATTTAATGCAATTCTCATCAAACTGCCAACACAATTCTTTACAGACCTGGAAAGAAAAATTCTCAACTTCATATGGAATAACAAGAAACCCAGAATTGCTAAAACAATCCTCTACAATAAAAGATCTTCTGGAGGTATCTCCATCTCTAATCTCAAGCTGTACTATAGAGCAACAGTTATAAAAACTGCATGGTACTGGCATAGAAATAGAATGGTGGATCAATGGAACTGAACAGAAGATCCAGAAATAAACCCACAAGCTTATGGACACCTGATTTCGACAAAGATGCCAAAACCATACAATGGAAAAAAGATAGCATCTTCAACAAATGGTGCTGGTCCAACTGGATGTCTACATGTAGAAAAATGAAAATAGATCCATACTTAACACCCTGCACAAAACTAAAGTCCAAGTGGATCAAAGACCTCAACATAAAACCAGACACATTAAATCGGCTAGAAAAAAAAGTGGGGAATACCCTAAAACTCATTGGTACAGGAGAAAACTTCCTGAACAGAACACCAATAGCACGGGCTCTAAGAGAAACAATCAATAAATGGGACCTCATGAAACTGAAAAGCTTCTGTAAAGCAAAGGACACAGTCATCAAAACAAAATGACTGCCTACAGATTGGGAAAGAGTCTTCACCAACCCTTTATCTGACAGAGGACTCATATCCAGTATATATAAAGAACTAAAGAAGCTGAAAAGCAGCAAACCAAGTAATCCACTTAAAAAATGGGGAACAGAGCTAAACAGAGAACTCTCTGTAGAGGAATATCGAATGGCAGAGAAGCATTTAAAGAAATGCTCAACCTCATTAGCCATTAGGTAAATGCAAATCAACACAACCCTGAGATTTCACCTTACACCCATCAGAATGGCCAAGATCAAAAACTCAAGTGACAACATATGCTGGAGAGGTTGTGAAGAAAGGGGAATCCTTCTCCACTGCTGGTGGGAATGTAAACTGGTACAACCACTCTGGAAATCAATCTGGCACTTTCTCAGACAACTAGGAATAGTGCTTCCTCAAGATCCAGCCACACCACTCCTAGGCATATACCCAAAAGAGGCTCAGGTACACAAAAAGGACATTTGCTCAACCATGTTTGTAGCAGCTTTATTTGTAATAGCCAGAAGCTGGAAACAGCCCAGATGCCCCTCAACTGAAGAATGGATGCAGAAATTGTGGTACATCTATACAATGGAGTATTAGTCAGCAATGAAAAATAAGGAAATCATGAAATTTGCAGGTAAATGGTGGGACCTGGAAAGGATCATCCTGAGTGAGTTGTCCCAGAAGCAAAAAGACACGCATGGTATATACTCACTCATATAAACATACAACATAGGATAAACCCGCTAAAATCTGTACATCTAAACAAACTAAGCAAAAGAGAGGACCCTAACTAAAATGCTCAATCCCCATCCTGAAAGGCAAAAAGGATGGACATCTGAAGAAGGAGAAAACAGGAAACAACCTAGGAACCTGCCACAGAGGGCCTCTGAAAGCCTCTGCCCTGCAGACTATCAAAGCAGATGCTGAGCCTGATGGCCAACTGATGGGCAGAGTGAATGGAATTTTATGTAAGAAGTGGGAAATAGCAAGAGCTGGAGAGGACAGGAACTTCACAAGGAGAGCAACAGAACAAGAAAATTTGAACACAGGGAACTTCCCATAGACTCATACTCCAATCAAGGACTATTCATGGAGATAACCTAGAACCCCTCCACAGATGTAGCCCATGGCAGTTCAGTGTCCAAGTGTGTTACATAGTAATGGGAAGAGGGACTGCCTCTGACATAATCTGATTGGCCTGCTCTTTGATCACCTCCCCCTGAGGGGGGAGCAGCCTTACCAGGCCACAGAAGATGACAATGCAGCCACTTCTGATGAGAACTGATAGACTAAGTTCAGAAAGAAGGAGAGGAGGACCTCCCCTATCAGTGGACTTGGGGAGTGGCATGCATGCAGAAAGGGGAGGGAGGGTGGGTTCAGGAGGGGAGGAGGGAGGGGCTTATGGGGGGATACAAAATGAACAAAGTGTAATTAATAAAAGTTAAATAAAAAAAGGAAAAAAGTTGGTTGGACACAATATCTTCATGAGGTTAGACACTGTGAGAAAAACACATCAGGAGACAAACCCCAGACTTCTGACAAATCTGAGCAGTGAACTAGGTCTAGCTCCCCTGCCCCCTCGGCTATCAGTTTAAATGATTTATCTAATCATACCGGGCATACCCAGCCACTAGCTGTGCTTTTAATTAAAGTGCTTTCCAAGTCTGATGATTTCTAGAATATCTGTAGTAGGAAAGTTGACCATGGGTTATTCAGCCGTATCTTATTCACCCAAAGTAATTCTCCTGATGTGAAGTAAGGTCAATTAATCAAATATTCTAAGTGCCTTGATTTTGGTGATGGCTTAGAAACCATGTTAGGGAAAGGCAATCCCACAAGTAGAAGTCAGTCACATCCTACATAGGACAATTCATATACTATTGCATAAATGGTCTAGTCACATTGTCATCAAGGGATATTTTTATTGAGATATATTATTATATCAGGAGCTAAGAATGACTCAGCTGCCAAGAGATTGGGCGTTCATCAATAACAGCAGCTAGGTCTTAAATGGTGTAAAAAAAAAATTGGTCTCTTGTGCCCATATGACTATCCTTTCTTTACAGTGGGGAACCATTTACATAGTTGCATTGATTTTTCTGTAAGAAACAGAGTACAAAGCCTGGCTGCAGACTACTAGATGATGCATCCTTTTGAGATATTGTTTTAAGTGATATTTTAAAATAAATTTTATTGAATTTCTTTTTTTGACAATTTCATCCATGTATAAAGTATATTCTAATTAGTGTCCCACTTCTCTAATCTCTCTTACCCTTAATATTCTCCCCAACTCCTTCCCACAAGTCCTTCTCCCGTGTGTGTGTGTGTGTGTGTGTGTGTGTGTGTGTGTGTGTGTGTGTG
>NW_026586463.1:1665950-1815759 GCF_907164565.1 Psammomys obesus
TGTGTGTGTGTGTGTGTGTGTGTGTGTGTGTGTGTGTGTGTGTGTGTATGGTTTGTGATTGGTGCCACACCTCTGGATTGGTCTTCCAACAGTCTAGTTATCACCTGGTTTGTGGGACAATGCTGGCAAATTAAATAACAGTATTAATGCCTTTTGTCAGTTTAAGCCCTTGTAAATTGCAGTATTCTTTGCCATTCCACTAAGAAACACTTTCTGTTTTGTTTTGTTTTTAATTTGCTGTCTTTACAAAGGAAGGGACATATTCAGGATCTTTCAGGTAAATATATATAGTGACTAGCACATTTATTTTTTTTACCTGTGGAGAACAGTAGAAAGGACCAAGATTTTTATAGGCTACTGTGAATAGGATTGTTACCCTGATTTTATTCTCAGTGTGTTTGTTGTTTTTCTGAATTTTGTGTACTACTTTTGTATTCCGTTTCTTTGCAGAATGCATTTGTCAACGGTATCGGTTTTCTGGTAGTTTGTAGGGTCTTTTATACATAGAATCATATAATCTTCAAAGATACTTAGACTTCTTTCTGTCATATTTGTATTCCCTTTTCTCCTCTTACCTTATAGCCCTAGCTAAGATACCAAGCACTGTATTGAACAGGAGTGCAAAAAGTGGGCATCCTTACCTTGCTCCTGATTGTATTGGAACGTCATTGAGTTTTTTTCTCCATTTACAGGATATTGGGTATAAGCTTGTTGTATAGTTCCTTTATTATGCTGCTATATGTTCTCTGTATTCCTAGATTCTTTAGGACTTTTATGATGGATGTTGGATTTTGACAAAAACCTTTCTGACAACCAATGCAATAACACTCTCTCCTAGGTTGATGCTAGCATTAAAACATGAGGGGGGTATGTGTTTAAATTTGTGTACCAACAGAAGTCAGAGAACTAGTAAGGAACCATGGTGTGAAGTTCAAGAGGAAGAAGTAAAATGCAGGTGGTACAATGGGAGAAAGAAGAATGATAAACAGGAAGAATTAAATGGGGGGTGGAAAATGTGAGGGTAATATAGACTAGAGGGTATGGGGGAGAGAGACCTAATACTCAAAAACCCATGAAAAAAATGCCATATGGAAATCTATTGCTATAGAAATACTCATACACACACACACACACACACACACACCAGTGCATCTTCAAGACACCATAAACTATCCAATAAAAACCCAGTAAACTGGTATAGGTAAACCATTTTTAATTTGTTAGTCAATGCAGTCCCACTGACACAGACAAACATTACACTCTATTGCCATTGCTCTTGGTTACTCTCTACAACACATACTCAACTCATGCTACATGAAGAAATTAGGCTAGTAACATCAACTGGGGCAAAAACCCCATGGTTGATTAAGTCCTAGGCCCTAGGGGAGAACCTGGTACCATTATTCTGCTAAATGGACATAGGAATAAATTGCTGTCTGACCCCAGGTTCTGTAGATTGGTGCATCTCGCCGGCCTCATCTCAGAAGCTTCTTCATGCAGCAAACAGTGATTAATAATAGAAATCTACAACTGGTCAAGTTCAGGGATTAAAAGACTTTGGGGTGCTATACCTTGCCTCCTCTCTGCAAGGCTAGGGGCATGACATGAAAGAGGCAGTGTAAGGACTGGTAAAGACCAAAGGTAGTAGCCATTTGCATCAAAATGGTGTTTACCAGCCATCATCACACTGGCACACGTGACCTCACAGCAACTGTCATAGACCTCGGGCACAAAACCTACATAAAATCAAGCCAGCAAAAATAGAGCATGGATTTGGGAGGAGCTCATGAAGCCCCATCCCTAACTGTGGAGCTATTGGCAATTGATGGCTGCTGGAGGAGGAAGAGGTAGTTTCTTCAAGGGTGGGGCCCCAGTATCTACTACTCATACTACAGTAGATGGTCCTGTACCCAGGCCCACACAGGAAGCAGGAAGCAGAAGCAGTGGATTTCTTCTTAAAAAGAGCATGTGATGTTGGAAAAGAAAAATAGCAGTAAGGAATAGGGAAGGAAGGGGGGTGCATTGGCTCTAAGTACATTCTATGTGTTCATGAGATGCTCAAACAAAGAAAGAGAATGCCCACTGTGGCTTGGTTTCTCCACTTGCCCTTCTACTTCCCCAGGCAGTTCAAAGCCCTTGTTGGCATCATGCTCATGGTCTTCACAGCTACCAGAACCGTGAGACAGAATAAAACTTCTTTCCTTTATAAATTGCCACCTTGGGAATGCTGTTCTCACCACAGGAAATGAACCAAAGTACCTGACAAAACTGGACATAAGGTGACTTGATTATCCACCGTGCCAAACACAATTATCCTCAAACATGAAGCTCAGGTCAGCTTGTCAACTTGAATTCCTTTACGAGACCCCACTGCCTGGCAAGGGGCAGCAGGCATGATTGCTGATTTCACAGGTTGTTTGTAACCTGTACCATTTGGAAAAAGCTGACCTATGCCCCTTCTCAGGTTTGAAAATCTTAATGAAGTGTTTGACTTTAAATGGGATCCCTGGAGCAGGAAACAACCTAAGTTAGAGAGTGAGCTCATGTCCAAAACTAAAGGCTTCTCTTAAACAACTAAACTAGCTGGAATGCTTTCTAAAAGGCTTTTCTAGAAAACAATCATCTGGATAATTCTGAGATGATCAAACTATGCGCCCAAGAAGGTTGGGGGAGGGACTTAGGTGGCTATCAGCTCGAGTAATAAATGAAAAAAAATGAATTAATTAGTTCATCTAGACACAACTTAAATAGTTCAAATACGAGAATGTGGTATCTTCTGTTTACTGTGGTATTTTACCTTCAAATCTGTGTTTTTATAGATTAGTTTTAATAATGAAATTAAAGTATTCTCTTTTTTCTACTATTCAGGCAGCAACTGTGAGTGTACTCGCAAGCACGGCAGAGCCTCTCCTGTACACGAGGTTCTTCAGCAGTTATAGCTTTCTAACAGTGAGGGGGGGGGTGATCAATCAATGCCAACACTTTTGTTAATAGCAGAAAGACCCACAAACCCTTCCTGTCATATCCAACTGGCTGAAATATAAATAGCTTGTGCACTCTACTATGTAGAAAACCAAACAAAGGCCAAAAAGATGCTGTCTAAAGGTGATTAGAATGTATATGTTTATGGGAACAAGATGTGGCCACTCTCTGGCTTAGGATTCATCTGATTTTGTCTGTTTACAAATAGAATTCTGAAGTGAATGGACCACTTCCTGTTAGTCTCACTCTCTCTTGCTTTCTCGCTCTCTTCCTTTCTCATTAAAGTACAGGTTTCCTAACTGACCCTGTTTAGAAGGAGAAAATGCTGCCAGACGTTTATCAAAATCTAAACAGCCACAATCTAACAATGTTAGTGTAATCTTAATATTACGTAAATAAATGTGAATAGTGATTATATTACACAAACATGTGGACCTGAAGTTTAAACTCAATGACTTCCATTTTAATCTTCTTACTTTCCTAAGGTGTGTGTGTGTGTGTGTGTGTGTGTGTATGTGTGTGTGTGTGTTTTCCAACTTTGCTAGGCTAGCCCTTTAACTCTTTTCAAACCTGCTGTGATAAATTTATTTGAATTCCATACTTTTTCCCCTTGAAAGTTTGAAATCATTTTCTTTTGGATCTAGCTTGCATTATTTGAAAATTAGTAGCTTGAAAACCGAGGAGTGATTAACAGCACCTATTATTATATACTTATCATTATATTTTCTACATCAGATATAAAGTGGACCAAAAAACATGTACGAGTCTGTAATTCCACCCACGTGACTCATCTTTAAACCACGGTTAAGTGTTCCTTTTAGACGTGCTCCACTTGCTAGCCAGTCATGTAGATGCACTTGCACTTTGCATCAAGCTGCGGGTCATTTAGACATTTAATGGAGACCGGGGTATGAATCTCTCTTGTATCTAATGAGAACGTTCATGGCCATTAATCAACAGTGTTTATTATAACCCGGTGTTGGCTCTTAAGAGTTGGTTGCTCACCAATTAAAATTTTTTTTCATACTTTTTAGGTAGTGCTCATGGGCCCATTAATAATCCAAGGCAGCACCTCTTCATACATTAGGTTTCTCTACATGGAGCAACCTCACTTCCAGAGACACCACACACTTTGAATTCAGGACACAGAGAAATCAATTTTAAACAGACCAGGAAACATTTTCCCTTCTGGATAGTTTTAATGATGCTAGAAGTTGCCATGCAGACTTCTAGAGGAGCAAAAACAGGAATGACTTTAGCCAGCATAGTAACCTACAGGCTTGAAACTGATCTGCCAGTAAGGATGTGCCAAGCAGTGTGGCAGAGGCATGACTGTTGTAATGGGGCAAATAATTGCTTTGTATATATTCAGAAGAAATGCAGTATTTTCTTTCAGCTAAGAGTATTTTAATCAGGGCCGAGAAAGAAATTAGGGAAACAACACCCTTCACAATAGCCACTAATAACATAAAGTACCTTGGTGTGACTCTAACCAAGAAAGTGAAAGATCTGTTTGAAAAAAACTTCAAGTCTCTAAAGAATGAAATTGAAGAAGATATCAGAAGATGGAAAGATCTCCCATGCTCATGGATTGGTAGCATTAACAGCAAAAATGGCCATCCTGCCAAAAGCAATCTACAGATTCAATGCAATTCCCATCAAAATACTAACACAATTCTTTACAGATCTTGAAAGAAAAGTTCTCAACTTCATATGGAGAAACAAAAAACCCATAATCTCCAAAACGATCCTGTACAACAACGGATCATCTGGAGCTATCTCCATCCCTGATCTCAAGCTGTACTACAGAGCAATAGTAGTAAAAACTGCATGGTATTGGCATTGAAACAAAATAGTGGATCAATGGAACTGAATAGAAGACCCAGAAATAAACCCACACACCTATGGATACTTGATTTTTGACAAAGAAGCCAAAACCATTCAATGGAAAAAAGAGAGCATCTTCAACAAATGGTGCTGATCCAACTGGATGTCTACATGCAGAAAGATGAAAATAGATCCATATTTATCACCCTGCACAAAACTAAAGTCCAAATGGATCAAAGACCTCAACATGAAACCAGATACTCTAAATCAGTTAAAATAAAAAGTGGGGAATACCCTAGAACTCATTGGCACAGGAGACAACTTCCTGAACAGAACACTAACAACAATCAATAAATGTGACCTTATGAAACTGAAAAGCTTATGTAAAGCAAAAGACAAAAGACAATGTTGTCAGAACAAAACGACAGCCTACAGACTGGGAAAGGATCTTCACAAACCCTATTACTGACAGAGGGCTAATATCCAGTATATATAAAGAACTCAAGAAGTTAAAAAGCAATAAATCAAGGAATCCAATTAAAAAATGGGGTACGGAGTTAAACAGAGAAATCTCTGTAGAGGAATGTAGAATGGCAGAGAAACACTTAAATAAATGTTCAACGTCCTTAGCCATCAAGGAGATGCAAATCAAAACGACCCTGAGATTTCACCTTACACCCATGAGAATGGCCAAGATCAAAAATTCAAGTGACAACACATGTTGGAGAGGTTGTGGAGAAAGGGGAACCCTCCTCAATTGCTGGTAGGAATATAAACTTGTACAGCCACTTTGGAAATCATCTGGCCTTTTCTTAGACAATTAGGAATAGTGCTTCCTCAAGATCCAGCTATACCACTCCTAGGCATATATCCAAAAGATGCTTAAGTACACAACAAGGACATTTGTTCAACCATGTTTGAACAGCTCTATTCATAATAGCCAGAACCTGGAAACAACCCAGATGTCCCTCAACAGAGGAATGGATACAGAAATTGTGATATATTTACATAATGGGATACTACTCAGCAATTAAAAACAAGGAAATCATGAAATTTGCAGGCAAATGTTAGGACCTAGAAAAGATCATCCTGAGTGAGGTATCCCAGAAGCAGAAAGACACACATGGTATATACTCCCTTATAAGTGGATACTAGACCTATAAGATAGAATAAACATAATAAAATCTGTATACCTAAAGAAGCTAAACAAGGAGGTAAGAAGATCAATCCTCACTTAGAAAGACAAATGTAATGGACATAAGAAGTAGGAGAAAACAAGAAGCAGGATAGGAGCCTACCACAGAGGGCCTCTGAAAGACTCTACATAGCAGTATATCAAAGCAGATGCTGAGACTCATGGCCAAACTTTGGGCACAATGCAGGGAAACATATGAAAGAAGAGAGAGTTAGTAAGACCTGGAGAGAACAGGAGCTCCACAAGGACCAAATATATCTGGGCACAGACGCTTGTCTGAGACTGATTCTCCAACCAGGGACCATGCATGGATATAACCTAGAACCCCTGCTTGGATGTAGCCCATGGCAGCTTAATATCCAAGTGGCTTCCCTAATAAGAGGAACAGGAACTGTCTCTGGAATGAAATCTGTGGCTAGCTCTTTGACCTCCCCACCACCTGTGGGATTAGCAGACTAGCTAGGCCACAAAGGAGGACATTGCAGCCAGTCCTGGTGAGACCTGATAAGCTAGGGTCAGATGGAAGGGGAGGAGGACCTCCCCTATCAGTGGACTTAGAGAGGGGCAGGGAGGAGATGAGGCAGGAAGGGTAGGATTGAGAGGGAATGAGGGAGGGGGCTACAGCTGGGATACAAAGTAAATAAACTGTAATTAACATAAAAAAATAAAATTTAATAAAAAATACATATATCTGCTGCATACATTATATTAGAAAATACAATAAATCTCTCTGATTAGAAAAAAAAGAGTATTTTAATCAACTTCTTATTCAGAATAAATGCATCATTTTCTGTTAGCTCGAAGTATTTTAACCGACTTTCTAAGGCTGATCAGAATGAGTGTAATAACTAATGTGTTACTACATTTCTACTTATCCACCAGTTCCCTGTCCATGGCAGCTGGGTTTGTTTCTTCAGTTTCTCTAGTCCCGATTCTGTCACTAGGCTTCCATCCTCAGAAAGCTGGAAAGGAATGAAGCTTTCTATTTTACCATCTAAGTTTTCAGACTGTGCGAAGCTACATCAAAACGTCATCTACCTTTCGTGGAACCCTCTGAGGGTTACTGACTCGTCCGTAAAAATTTGCCAAGTTTCATCACTGAAGCCACACAGCCCCAGGCTTTTCTCTCTGAAGACTGATTGAATAGGTGTTTTAATCTCATTGTGTCATATGTGTCTCTTCACATTGTTGCTATCATCCTGATTTAATTTTGGTAGGGCATAAATGTTTAGGAATTTATTCTTTGCTTCTAGAATTCCCGTATTTTTTAAAGCTAAGTTTACAGTATATTCCCTAATAAGCCTCTGATACTTTTTTGTAAGATCTACTGTTCCATCTCTAATTTTATAAACTTAACTCTTTTTCTTTCCTTTGCATGGTTTGACCTGGGACGTTTTGTTCCTATTTAGATTTTTCTGAAAGGCAACTCTTTGATTGATTCTATGTGTTTTTACTTTAGTTTCTGTTTCAATAGAAATAGTTCCATCTCTCGTATTCTGTTGGTGATAGTTTTGTCTGTAGTTCTTGTTCTCTTCCCTAGGCTTTCCAACTCCAGGATTGCCTCAGATTTTGTTTTATTTCTTCTATTTCCATTTTCAGGTTTTGTACAGTTTTTTTCATTTCCTTCTCTCGTTTAGTTATATTTTCCTATATTTCCTTAAGAGATTTGTTCAGTTCCTTCACCTGTTTGATTGTATTTTCCTGTATTGTGCCCGAATCACAATACCCCAAAAGACCACCACCAGGAGCCGAGTCTGTTGCAAACCACATGAGGATTTTTTATTACAAATTACAAGCTGCGGCTCGGGCTCACACACCCCACCGCCAAAGCGGTGAGAGCCGAGAGCCGAGCAGAGGTTAGTTGGGGGATTTAAAGATTCTGGTCCCTTCCAGCATGTTCAAGGCAGGGGTGATTCCTGCCTGGCAAGCATCTATTGGTCAAAATGCTACATTTTGAAAGGATTGGCTATAGGAAGGTCCCCAAACCATTAATGACCTGGTGTCCCTCCTTAGGGGGATGGGCCAGTTTCCTAGCAACTGTATCTCTAGTGGGTGGGGAAAGAATGCAGTAAGGTGGTCCTTCCCCTCAGGGCATTACTGGACCTCACCCAGCTAGTTTAGGCCTTAAACTTTTTGGTCTCTTACCTGCACTTCTTTGAGGATTTTTCCCCTCTTTTAAGGCCTCTATCATTTCCATAACCTCAGATTTAAGATCATGTTCTTGCACTCCAGGTTTGATAGCATCCCCAGGGCTTGCTGTGATAGGATAGTGGGGTTCTGTTAATGCCATACAGCCCTAGGTTTTGTTCCTTGTTTTCTTACACAGACCTCTAGCCAGCTGGTTGTCACTGGTATTAGCAGGCCTGGTGGTCTCTGATGATAATAGGTCTCTGGGGTTGTAGGTAGAGCTCGTGGTCCCAGGTGGCCATAGTCCTCTGGTTTCCCTGCTGCTCCTTGATCCAAGCTGATCTCTGGAACTGCAGATCAGGGTAGGTCCTGGGAAATGGGATGTGGGGCACATTGGGGAAATGGATCTTAAAGGGCCCTGGGCAGACCTCCCCAGTGCTGCTGGCAGGTTCTGGCAGGCCAGGAGCTGGGGGAGGGCTCTCACCTGCTGCTCCCTGATCCCTGCAGGGCTGCAGATTGGGGTGGGGTCCAGAAAATGACATGAACTCAGGTTCTGGGGTGTGGGGCATGCTGGGGAAGTGGAGAGCAGAGGGCCTGGAACAGACCTCTTTACTGCTGTTGGTAGGATGTGGCAGGCCAGGAGCTGAGGGAGGGTTTTCACTTGCTGGGAAGACACACCTTTAATCCAGATCTTTTGAGGTGGGAAGATCCATCTTAAACCTTGCCTTCACCTCCTACTGGGAGCCTAAATAAAGGATGCAGAAGAAGGAAGCTCGTTCTTTTTGTGTTTGCTTTTGCATTTGGTGGCTAAATTCCTCAATTCCTTCTGTGGGGGACATACATACTTCTTGGAATTCCTGCATATACTGAAGACCAGCTGAAACATGCAGCCTCATGGACTGAACAATGAATAGATTTTTGGACTTCCTGTTGGTAGACAACCATCATTGGATTACTTGGGCCACAGTCCACCATTCTAATAAACCTACTTTTCACACACACACACACACACACACACACACACACACTATCAGTTCTGTTCTAGACAGAACTGACTAATACAGTCAGGTTGGTCTAGGTGACTCTTAAAACAATATGGACTATCGATGTATCCCTTAGTTGTCTCTCAGGGAGTAAGGGTATGCTGCATTGCTAAAAGACACCGTATACCTAGGACACAGTGCTTGAATGATTCCAGCTGCATCTAGCCTGAAATTTTCCTTCCAGCAGTCTAGCTTCCATGGTACCAGAAAATACTATGGAAACTGCCAAGGGATGGAAGAAATTAATAGCCATATTCAGCCACAACATCTACAGGTCAAAACTGTGAATAACAGGGCAAGATATCTGTAGGAATACTCACATACTGGAGGCAACCAGCTGCTGTATAATTGGATTTAAGGCCCTCTAAAAAGAAGGAAAAGAGGGATGCCACGCCTAGTACTACAAACCTAGACAACTTCACAATGAAGAGATCGACAGATGATGGAAAGCCAGGACCCAAGGGGTACATATGTCCACATCAGAACCCCTGCATCAATGGCTCAGGGAATGTCATGGAAGAGAGTACAAAGTGACTATAAGATCCTAAATACCAAACATCCTGCTGTGAAACAGTCTTTCCTAGAAATGACTGCATGAACAAGATGAAGGTGATGTCAATATTAATAAACACTCCAAAATGGAAATGGGGAAATTTCATGGCGTTCCAGCCATACACAAAGAACCACAGCCAACTAACGACTGCTAGGAGAGGGAGAATTTAATTAAAATTTAAAAATACATGATAAATTTAAAAAAAAGATGATGTGATATGTATATACAGTGGAATTTTATTCAGCTATAAAAATTGAAGTTACAACTTTTTAGGAAACTACATAAAACTGGAAACCATTATGGTAAGAAAAATAAACCAGATCCTGGAAGGAAAGAAAGAAAGAAAGATATTTTCTCCTATGCAAATTGGAGGTTTCAGTTTATATATAGGTGAAGGTAGGAGATCAGCAAGACGTATAATGGAAACAAGGAAGAGATGTGGGAGATTGGGACAGACAAGGACAAAGTCCAAGTGTGATGGCATAATGAATGAAACCCATTGTTTTGTGTGCTAACTTTGAAACCTCATGAAAGGTACATTCTACTGCCATATACCAATGGCATGCACTTGAAATCTCAGCACTTGAGAAGCACACACACACACATATATATGAATATATATTCGATTATTATGTGTGTATGTATATATATATGTGTGTGTGTGTGTGTGTGTGTGTGTGTGTGTGTGTGTGTGTGTGATAGAATTCAAATAGCAAATTGCCAGTTGTATTAACTGCATGCATTTTGAAATCATTGCTGTTTGGGAAGGTCCAGAACATTTCATATAAATCTTATATGTGAAAGAATTTCTGATTACAGCCCTTACTTAACTTAAATAACTAGAAAACTGGACTAGTTTTAAACATTGGACAATAAGCAATACAGTGTAACGCTACTTAGGAGTGAGAAAAGAAATTAAATCCTATGAATACTTCATCTTGCAGCCTGAACATTTTCCAGCCTGAAAAACAGGAAGGGAGAATGCAATCAGAACATACTTTCCCTCAGTTAAGAAGACAGACTTCAGAATTCATGTAGGGATTAGACTTTCCAAGGCAAACTGCTAGCAGAGAGAGAGTTGTGTTAGAAAGATGTCAAAGTTTACAGAGAGTAAACATAAACTCTTTATCCACAAGTTGACTTGTTGCATGTATGTAGAGAAAACGCTTAAGTATCGACTTGCACATGCATCTAGGAAAAATGCTTGGAAATTGAGTTGCCTATGCCAGTAGGAAAAATGGTTGAGTATTGAGTTGTGCAAACCATGCAGGGAAAATACAGAGGCTGAGTGGCACCCATCAGAAAGAAGTTGCTACCATGACCAAAGCTTGTCCGAAGCTTGGAACAGTTATTTCCAGTACCTAGAAATTAAAGACCTCTGCCACATAGAGCATTGTGCAGCATCCTGTACTCACTTGATAATATCAACCCCCCAAAACCAAACTGATTCCAAATAATTTTATTCCTACAACAACAAATCCAAACAAACAACTCCTTAAATACTATACTCAGGAAAACTGGGCTTTTAAAATGAAGAACACATGTCTACCTTAACATAGGTACTAAAGAGAGTTCTTTGAGTCAAAATGAGAGGTTATTAAACAGCAGCAGGACGCAATAAAATGTAAAGATCTCGGTAATAAATAAACAAATGCAAAGCAATGCAATTCTTCTGTGTTATTTGTAAGTCATTTTTAACTCCACTGTAACGGTGCATAGTATTAAGACTAACTATAAACACAAAATTTTTAATGTCCACATAACATTGCAAGTCAATTTTTACATCAATAACATAAAGTATGCAGGGGGAGTGAGAGAGTGCAGTCTGTTAATATATTGTGATTTAAAACGTTTTACGTAACTGTCATACCAACTACCAATAAAAACTGCAATGCATACAAAATGGATAAACGGAAGCATATGAGCTTATCACGGTGAAATCATCAGATCACAAAGAGATTCAAAAACAAGATAGTAGCATAGAATAATTAAAAAACAGACAAAAAAAATTAACAAAGTAACAATAGCCAGAGGTCACCTTTCAGAGATTATTTTCTTTGAGTAGGAGTACATTACTTCCACCTAAGATTAGTTTAGTGAGTTTTAAAAGATAAAATTACGTGCTAGGTATAAGAGACTCACTTGGATTTCAGGACACTAGGGAGATGAAGGGGGAGGTTCCCAAAAGATCAGGAGGAGACGTATTAATTTGGGGAAAAGCAAATCCTCAGTCAAGTCAAAGTTGTAATAAGGCTAAGATTTCAAGCAGAGGCAACATCTATGGATATGTGAAATTATTGATAGTGAAGAACACAAAGGGAGGTCTAGTAGTGGCTGCTTCTTCCACCTACTAGAAATTCCTCAGAGCCTAGTCTGCGGGGCAGTGGCACTCCGCTTTACTTAGACACAGAGGCGAAGTCCTGGATGTCTTGGATGTGGATCCCCGTAGGTCCCATAGGATAAGGGCTCTGCATGTGTGGATGATCGGGATGCTTTTCCTCTGAGACAGATGTTTATTTCTGGCACTTAAGGTGCGTTCTATGAGAAAATTTAAGGATAATTAAAGGAAAATCTTCTAGACTATAGAGCACCATTTTGCAAAAGACTTTCTAAGAGAATAAAAAAAAAGAAAAGAAAAGTCCTACATAGTAAGAGCTCTTTGCTCTAAAACTTGATTCTATAGCAACATGAAAATAAGACATCAGGAGTAAAAATTCTTAACCTGTGACCAGAAAAGGTTGACAAGGAGACAATGAGAAGAGTATTGGAAACAAAAATGAGGTTGGAGGTAGGTACATATGTTCATATTTCATTGCACACATGCCTGAAATTCTCAAAAACAAGGGGGAAAAGAAAAGCAGAGCAAAAATACAGAGCCTAGCATTTTTTGGTTCATTTACTTAATACATTTTGAGCTGCCAAATGAATCACGAATCCCCTTAGCTCTGGATAAGGTTTTAACTAAATAGGAAGTATATGTCATATACTTGGGTTTTTAAGCCATCAGCCATCAAGTTCCTGGTTCTAAGGACCAATTATAAACTACAACCTTAGAGATGTCTTCTTTATGAGGATGAAAGTCCTTCACCATAAACGTCCCTCTGTGTCCTCTTTTCAGCCTCTGCCTCTATGTTCCAGTACACTAGACGAATGCATCTATCTCCCTGTTGTAGCAATGTGCAGACCTTCTCTAGGGCCCTCTTTTCCTGTCTCCCTTAGAAGATGTGTTTAAATACAGCATTTTAAACTACCTTCTTTCCATTGCTTTCATGGCTCAGCTCTTCCTTATCAATTGACTTTTTACTGGGTAGAAATATCTCTTTCTTTCTCAAATTAGGGATCTATTCATGCTATTTCCTATGCCCACACATCAACTTGTTCCTTGACCTTTGAAATGCTCAGTTTGTGCTAATTCTTCTTATAGACCTTCAAATACTAGCTTTTATTATCCAAATTTCCATATATGTACAGATGTATATGTTCCTTTGATTTCTCCAATGTACAATTTAAAATCTAAAACACCCAACATTGACCTTCATGATATTTTCATTCTGAATCTTTCATTGCTTTTCACTATCACCAAGAATATAGCATTCAATCATATGTCTCTCACTGTATTTCTCAAAAAAAAATCCCTGTTTTTTGTCATCCTGCTCTTTTTCCTATATTGATAACAAATACAATTAATTTCCAATCTATAACTCTAGCCTCATCCTCTCAAAATCTGTCGTAGTCCAATTGCATTTAGAAAATCATTAGTCAGTATGTTCTGAAGTCACCCAATCCTCATTCCCAGGCCTGTTCACATATACTGTGTTTTACATCTCTCAGTGGCCTTACCATTATACCAGTCATTATCCTTAATGCTTTAAATTCACCCTTTGTTACTCTCTATATATTATATAAATATTATATTAATATAATATTTAATATTAATTTAATCAATATATTATATTTATTATATTATATAATTAATGTATAGAGAGTAACAAATTCATAAATTTTACATTTGACATCTCTTAACATATTAAAATTATTTCTTATTTCTACGTATAAAATCTAAATGTAATAGCACTCAAGTGATGGCTTCTCTCTTCTTTTATTAATCTTCAACCTGAAGGAACTTGTCTATTTCTATGATCATAATTATCTTTTCTACATCCATGTTAGCTCACAAGTCACTTTCACAACTACCTCCAGTAGTTGCCAATCTAAAAACTTGGAACAAGAAAGGGATAAGGTAGACAAGCTAACAGACCTCCTTCCGCAGAAAGGCTGTCAGTTCCCAGTTTTGTCCCAAATACCTAGTCATTCAGCCAATGCTCGTTTACTCCCAAATAGAGAAATCACAACTTTGACACTGTTCTTATAAGCGAAAAGCTTTCTAATTAGAAGATCTATCCCGGAGTCATATGAAAGGGGAGAAGGTCCTCCCCTATCAGTGGACTTAGAAAGGGGCAGGGAGGAGATGAGGGAGGGAGGGTGGGATTGGGGAGGGAATGAGGGATACAGCTGGGATACAGAATTAACAAAATGTGACTAATGAGAATAATAATAAAAAAAAGAAAAAAAAAAAAAGAAGAAGATCTATCCCTATGTCCTTTTGCAACCTAGGACTCTCTGCAGAATAAGAATAAATGCCCTCACATATGACAACCTTGTAAATACAGTCATTGTCTCACTTTTCTTATAGTCTGTTATACACAATTTCTGTTTATGTGTCATTATTCTAATCTTTTTTATTTCAATTTTTCAAGACTGAGTTTCTCTGTGTAGCCCTGGATGGTCTAGAACTCACTCTATAGACCAGGCTGACCTCAGACTCACAGCGATCTGCCTGCCTCTGCCTCCCAAGTGTTGGGACTAAAGTCCTGAGCCACCACCATCCGGCGGCTATGTGTCATTATACTTATAATTCTCTCCTAAAATGTGTATTATACAGTGGTCAGAACTGCCATTCTGTGCAAGACTATGAGACACTAAGTAGCAAGTAGGAGCTACACAGTTTTTCATTCATATGCCAGAAAATGGAGAACTGTAACAGGTTTTATACAGGTTGTGCTATTCCCAAGGTCATCACAGCCTTTATCTCCTCTGCAAACCTATGGGCTTGACGTAGCAGCTAATCCAGGTTTCTCCTGTAATATCCAAATAATCTCAGTGTACCCCCACAAACCCTTTCCTCCTCAGGAGCTTCCATATTGCACTGACATACTGACATGATAGATACTGACAAATCTTTCCAGTGCTCTGTGGGTAAATTTGTTACCAAGAAGAAATAGAATTTGACCTGCAAATTCATGTTTACTCTACAGCCATGCTCTACCTTCATTGGATTCCTGAATATAAATTGTCTTCATGGACACATAGATTACAGCTGATACTTCAGTGTAAACAATGGGAGATAGAAAGAAATGGAATGGTAGTTTTAAAGTGATAATAGATAAAAGTTTTGTCATGTTTATTGACAACAAAAATATTTTTCAGAAAAAAATATTTTCGGCTTGTCCCTTCAATGAATTTGAATTGGAAATCTAGATTTCTACACCGAGAAGCATGAAAACAGGCTCTTTTCTCCACTCGAGCCTGTGACAGTCATGGAAGAAAACATTGAGGAAAACTGTATCACTGGTCTGGGTGACAAATGTTTAGAGATGATGTCAAAAGCAAAAGCAACAAAACTAAAACCAGACAAATGGCTTTTTGCCAAACTGCCATTTATCTGGCTTTAGTTTTGTTTCTGTACCCACCCCACAAAAGACAGAAAACAAAGTGCAGAGACAACCCACTGAAGATACATTACTTGTAAACCTCAACTGCAACAAAGGATTAATATTAAAGATATGTAAGGAAGTCAAACATTCCAACAGTAGGAAAATAAAAGCTCAACTTAAAAATAAACAAAATGAATAAATATAAAGACATTGGCTATAGAACTGGGGTCTGGGACAAAGTTATAGGTAAAAAAAATTCAGTTACTTCACATTTATTTATTTATTCAAAATTATTTATTGAACACCTGTGCTAGGCTAGTCACCTTGTTGTGCGTATAGATATAGCGAAGAATAAAATAAAACACCATTTATGTGCAAGTAATTTATACATAGCAGATGAGGTAAACCTCACTCCTTTCTTGTGAAAATTCCTTATAAAGCCAAAATCAAGTAGTAACTGTGATGTGTGAAGCGTGATAACCTTGTTCAATAAATACTAGTTTTGCTTTAGCAAATAAACAGAGAACAACAAAAACAAGTGGAGCAAAAGCTTTTGATACAGTTTGTAGAAAGCTGCAATTCCTGACTGTCTCTCCATCAATGAGCTTCTCATGACTTCTCCCCCAGTTGGTTTCTTTTTAAAAATTTTTTCTGCCATTTGATATTCCTCAATCGAGAATTCTTGTTTAGCTCTGTTCCCCATTTTTTAATTGAATTACTTGATTTGTTGCTTTTCAACTTCTTGAGTTCTTTATATATACTGGATATTAGCCCTCTGTCAGACAGAGGGTTGGTGAAGATTCTTTCCCAATCTGTAGGCAGTTGTTTTGTTTTGAGGACGGTGTCCTTTGCTTTATAGAAGCTTTTCAGTTTCATGAGGTCACATTTATTGACTGTTGCTCTTAAAGCCTGTGCTGTTGGTGTTCTGTTCAGAAAGTTGTCTCTTGTACCAATGGGTTCTAGGGTCTTCCTCACTTTTTCTTCTAACCGATTTAATGTATCTGGTTTTATGTTGAGTTCTTTGATCCACTTGGACTTCAGTTTTGTGCAGGGTGATAAGTATGGATCTATTTCCATTTTTCTACATGTAGACATCCAGTTAGACCAGCACCATTTGTTGAAGATGCTGTCTTTTTTCCATTGTATGGTTTTGGGATCTTTGTCACAGATCAGGTGTCCATAAGTGTGTGGGTTTATTTCTGGGTTTTCTATTCGGTTCCATTGATACTCATACTCCAACCAAGTACCATGCATGGAGATAACCTAGAACCCCTGCACAGATGTAGCCCATGGCAGTTCAGTGTCCAAGTGGGTTCCATAGTAATAGAAACAGGGACTGTTTCTGATATGAACTGATTGGCCTGCTCTTTGATCACCTCCCCCTGAGGGGGGAGCAGCCTTACCAGGCCACAGAGGAAGACAATGCAGCCACTCCTGATGAGACCTAACAGACTAGGATCAGAAGGAAGAAAAAGAAACCCTCCCTTACCAGTGGACTTGGGGAGGGGAGTGTGTGGAGAAGGGGGAGGAAAGGCGGAATTGGGAGGGGAGGAGGGAGGGAACCAGAGGGGGGATACAAAGTAAATAAAGTATAATTAAAAATAAATTTTTTTCGTTTTATGTACATTGATGTTTGACTGCATGTATATCTATGTGAGGCTGTCAGATTCCCTGAAACAGGAGATACAGACAGTTGGGAGCTACCATGTTGGTACTAGAAATTGAACCAGGTCCTCTGGAAGAGCAGCCAGTGCTCTTAACTGCTGAGCCATTTCCCTTCTACCAGATGTTTTAAGCCCCTGATTTGATGGTGTTACCTCTGTTTATTTGCTCTCAGAGTGCTCCAGTCATCTCTGATGAATGTTGCAACTCTCTGATGAGGTGATATTTTATTAACTGCTGCTTCATTTACCTGCTACTAGCTATTTGTTCTTGTACGTTTCCTTGCTAAGTGCTAAATAAATTCATCCATTTGAAACTGAAGGGAGAGCTATCACAGATCATTCTCTGGCTGTATAGAACATGTGTATCTAAGTATAATTTGCCAAGTTAAAAAACATTCAAGTTAGCATTTATAGCTTAAAAATATACTTACATAAATAAATCTGCTAATTGAATAAAAAAGTTTATAGTCACACCATGTTCACAAAGTAGAGTTTTGAAATCACATTGCTACATGTAGATAGGTCCTTGAAGTTTTCTATGGGCTAAGATAGACACACATCTAACCTCATTGTTGGCATGGAGTCAATACTGAAAGCATTTCGGGTAATTGTGATCCACAAGAGGGAGATGAGGCCTGGAAACAAGGAAATTCTAACTGAGCAGGAATGGCTAATAAGATATTTTGACTATATGATGACAGCTTAACCAGCAATGAGTTAACAGGAACTTTGTGCCTAGTCAGCAAGGCCTTGGAGGTTAAAAGGTAAAAACACAGCTTTTTGACATTGGTCTATGAGTGAAAGGCCAACACAGAAATGATAATTAATCCAGGATTCAGCCAGAGCTCAGGGAAGAGATAAGGTCATGATATTCAAGTTTAGATTTGACTTCCAAGTTTATACTTAATGGAGAAATCCTGTTTCATATGCAAGTCCACTGGAAAGTTATGGTCTTGATTAAATGGAACACAACTTAACTCCTCTCTTCTCCACTATATGCTGAGAACATATGAGGCCAGAACCAGAAGCCATGCAAAGAACATATTGTTCTGACATTAAAATGCCAGAAAAGTGCAGGGCCACACAGCAAAGACAAGAAGTCCTTCCCCACATGTACACAGCTTGAACTGAACTTCCTGCACAGGTCACTGAAACCCCGTAAAACGTCCAGAGCAATGGAATGGACAGTCTCCAAACTTGTTTGAAGTGAACTTTAAGTAAATGTGTGGGCAGAAATACTTTCCGTAGCCTCGGGAACCTCAAAGGGAGAAAGCGGTGGGGTTCCAACAGAACAAGAAGATCTTGGGCTATGCAAAGCAGGAAGCATGCAGCCTGGAAATATGATAGAATCTATTTGTTATAGTAGACATGCCAGACTGGGCTTTTCATGAGGTGGGGACACGTATTAGCCAAAAGTGTTTCGATGTGTATTTAGTGAGGAAAAGATGCACACTAACGTGTTTATACGTGTCGTCATTCGTTATGGTTCTGCGTAAGTGACATCCAGTAGATATAAATTACTTAACACATTGTGGCTTCACTACCCATTGACTAACCCCACTTCTGTCTTCAAAGAATTGAATAACCAGCCTAAGACATGGTAGAGACAATTTGGCTTGAGCTGATGTGTGTTTTTGACACAGTATGCCGAAAAGAACAACCAAGAGTGGTTAAGCTATGGCAAAAAGCCAACATCTAATGCTTTCTGATCTGTTCTCACACCTTCTCAAGCAACAGGTTACCAACCTGGCTACCCACCATCTTCTCCAGCCTTGGCATCCCTGTTATCAAGTCCCGGCCCCATCAACCATACTTCTTTCATACCTGCTTAGCAAGCAGCCTTCTGTCCAGTACTGTGTTGTCCTGCCATCCCTTTCCTTTGCACTCATGGATAGTCAGCATATTCATGTTTATTTTATATGAATTTACTGAAATATTTCAGTTATGATCCATATTTTGAAATGAAATAAGGTATGGAGAAGAGAGAGAGACCAAGAATGAAACAAACAAACAAAATTAATCTACCTGGCAAGATGGATTCAATCTCTGTTCTCAATCAGTTTATAAACCATTAGAAACCATATATGCAAATTGTTATATTGTACAATTGCTCCAAGTAAAGATTCACAATGCATAGTCAAGCACCAAGGCTACTGGGAGAAGGTAGAAAAACATCATGGAGAGCTTTGAGATGAAACAGAACAGGTAGGAACTGTGTCAGGTAGACTGAAGGTATTTCAGACAACATGGAGACAGACACTCTAAAATATATCTTGTGGAGAAATGCTAGAGATGTGGGGCCAGGCTATTAGGGTCAAAGTCTGCTATTTCTGGATAGCTGAAGAACTTGGAACATAATGCCAGACTCCCTTTCTCAGCTGGGTTTCCTCTTTGCCTGATCTGGGGAACCCCAGACCTTCTAAGGAGATTACAAGCCCAACCCTTTCCAGATAAGAAACCCACTCAGCAAGCACCTGGGGATTCCTGGGAACTCCCATCCTAGGCTAATGAGATATCCCTTGGTATCTTGTCTTTCAACGAATGGCTTTTAGCAATACCTGGAGTTCCTCCCACATCCATAGGATAATTAAGTACCATTTTCTCCTTCTTAGGATAGGGCTGTGTTACTGAATATAAATAAAGTATCCCTGGTAATTCTAGCCCCAGCAAATCAAACACATTCACCCTCCATATGCCTCCCACTGCCCAAGGTTTAGAACTCCCTGATTTGACATGAAATAAATGTGCCCTGTGCCACCATCAGCTTTTCATCTTGAAGCTCTGAGAATCAGCGTGTATTCTGGAGAAGGAAGAATACCACTGAACTCCGTAAACTTGGCTGCCAGCCAGGCCAGCCAGGCCAGACATAGCTGCCTTGGTCATCACTGGAGCCTGTCTAACTGAGACCACTGAGAGCTCAGTGTTGAGTGCCGGTAAAGTACCCACCAGGCCTGGACCTGCCTTCAGGCCCACTGAGCCCACCAGGCACAGGCTATCCCTTTCACCCCCGCCATTAATACAGTGACTTAGCCAAAGGGCTGACACACTGTGCTATCATCACAGGCTTTTGGAACTCCCGAGTTTCTACTGCCATCTGATACCAGTAATGCCATTTAAAAGAGGTAACTAAGGGGGACATAACTACAGACACTGAGGAAATCCAAACAATCATTAGGACTTACTTCAAAAGTCTATGCTCAACAAAATTTGAAAATCTAAATGAAATGGACAATTTTCTTGATCGATTTGACTTACCAAAGCTGAATCAGGACCAGGTAAATCAATTAAATAGTCCTATATCCCCCAAAGAAATAGAAGCAGTCATCAAATGTCTCCCATCCAAAAAAAGCCCAAGACCAGATGGCTTCAGCGCAGAATTCTACCAGACCTTCAAAGAAGAGCTAACTCCAATTCTCTTCAAACTATTCCACAAAATAGAAACAGAAGGAACATTACCAAACTCATTCTATGAAGCCACAATCACCTTGGTACCTAAACCTCACAAAGACTCAACAAAGAAAGAGAATTTCAGGCCAATCTCCCTTATGAACATTGATGCAAAAATACTTAACAAAATACTTGCAAACCGAATCCAAGAACACATCAAAGATATTATCCATTCTGACCAAATAGGCTTCATCCCAGGTATGAAGGGGTAGTTCAATATACGGAAATCCATCAATGTGATCCACCATATTAACAAACTGAAAGAAAAAACCACATGATAATCTCCCTAGATGCTGAAAAAGCATTTGACAAAATCCAGCATCCATTCATGTTTAAAGTACTGGAGAGATTAGGGATACAAGGCACATATCTAAACATAGTAAAGGCGATATACAGCAAGCCCATAGCCAACATCAAACTGAACGAAGAGAAACTTAAAGCAATTCCACTGAAATCAGGGACAAGACAAGGCTGCCCACTCTCTCCATATCTCTTCAACATAGTGGTGGAAGTCCTTGCTAGAGCAATAAGACAGTTGAAGGAGATCAAGGGGATACAGATGGGAAAGGAAGAAGTCAAATTATCACTATTTGCAGATGATATGATAGTATACATGAGTGACCCCAAAAACTCTACCAGGGAACTCCTACAGCTGATAAACACCTTCAGCAAAGTGGCCGGATACAAAATTAACTCAAAAAAATGAGTAGCACTCCTGTATACAAAAGACAAAAGGGCTGAGAAAGAAATTAGAGAAACAACACCATTCACAATAGCCACAAATGACATGAAGTACCTTAGTGTAACCCTAACCAAGCAAGTCAAAGACTTGTATGAAAAAAATTTCAAGTCTCTGAAGAAAGAATTAGAGGAAGATATGAGAAGGTGGAAAGATCTCCCATGCTCATGGCTTGGCAGGATTAACATAGTAAAAATGACCATCTTACCAAAAGCAATCTACAGATTTAATGCAATTCTCATCAAATTGCCATCACAATTCTTTACAGACCTGGAAAGAAAAATTATCAACTTCGTATGGAATAACAAGAAACCGAGAATTGCTAAAACAATCCTCTACAATAAAAGATCTTCTGGAGGTATCTCCATCCCTGATCTCAAGCTGTACTATAGAGCAACAGTTATAAAAACTGCATGGTACTGGCATAGAAACAGAATGGTGGATCAATGGAATCGAATAGAAGACCCAGAAATAAACCCACACACTTATGGACACCTGATCTGTGACAAAGATGCCAAAACCATACAATGGAAAAAAGATAGCATCTTCAACAAATGGTGCTGGTCCAACTGGATGTCTACAGTAGAAAAATGAGAATAGATCCACACTTATCACCCTGCACAAAACTGAAGTCCAAGTGGATCAAAGACCTCAACATAAAACCAGACACATTAAATCGGCTAGAAAAAAAAGTGGGGAATACCCTAGAACCCATTGGTACAGGAGAAAACTTCCTGAACAGAACACCAACAGCACAGGCTCTAAGAGCAACAATCAATAAATGGGACCTCATGAAATTGAAAAGCTTCTGTAAAGCAAAGGACACTGTCATCAAAACAAAGCGACTGCCTACAGATTGGGAAAGAATCATCACCAACCCTTTATCTGATAAAGGACTCATATCCAATATATATAAAGAACTAAACAAGCTGAAAAGCAATAAACCAAGTAATCCACTTAAAAAATGGGGAAGAGAGCTAAAGAGAGAATTCTCTGTAGAGGAATATCAAATGGCAGAGAAGCACTTAAAAAAATGCTCAACCTCATTAGCCATTAGGGAAATGCAAATCAAAACAACCCTGAGATTTCACCTTACACCCATCAGAATGGCCAAGATCAAAAACTCAAGGGACAACACATGCTGGAGAGGTTGTGGAGAAAGGGGAACCCTTCTCCACTGCTGGTGGGAATGTAAACTGGTACAACCACTCTGGAAATCAATCTGGCGCTTTCTCAGACAACTAGGAATAGTGCTTCCTTAAGATCCAGCCATACCACTCCTAGGCATATACCCAAAAGAGGCGCAAGTACACAAAAAGGACATTTGCTCAACCATGTTTGTAGCAGCTTTATTTGTAATAGCCAGAAGCTGGAAACAACCCAGATGCCCCTCAACTGAAGAATGGATGCAGAAATTGTGGTGCATCTATACAATTGAGTATTACTCAGCAATGAAAAATAAGGAAATCATGAAATTTGCAGGTAAATGGTGGGACCTGGACAGGATCATCCTGAGTGAGTTGTCCCAGAAGCAAAAAGACACGCATGGTATATACTCACTCATATAAACATACAACATAGAATAAACCCACTAAAAGCTGTACATCTAAACAAACTAAGCAAAAGAGAGGACCCTAACTAAAATGTTCAATCCCCATCCTGAAAGGCAAAGAGGATGGACATCAGAAGAAAAAGAAAATAGGAAACAACCTTGAAACCTGCCACAGAGGGCCTCTGAAAGCTTCTGCAATATAGACTGTCAAAGCAGATGCTGAGCCTGATGGCCAACTGATGGGCAGAGTGAATGGAATTTTATGTAAGAAGTGGGAAATAGTAAGAGCTGGAGGAGACGGGAACTCCACAAGGACAGCAACAGAACAAGAAAATTTGAACACAGGGAACTTCCCAGAGACCCATACTCCAACCAAGGACTATTCGTGGAGATGACCTGGAACCCCTGCACAGGTGTAGCCCATGGCAGTTCAGTGTCCAAGTGGGTTCCATAGTAATGGGAAGAGGGAATGCCTCTGACATAATCTGATTGGCCTGCTCGTTGATCACTTCCCCCTGAGGGGGGAGCAGCCTTACCAGGCCACAGTAGAGGACAATGCAGCCACTTTTGATGAGAACTGATAGACTAAGATCAGAAAGGAGAGGAGAACCTCCCCTATCAGTGGACTTGGGGAATGGCATGCATGCAGAAAGGGGAGGGAGGGTGGGATAGGGAGGGGAGGAGGGAGGGGCTTATGGGGGGGGATACAAAATGAATAAAGTGTAATTAATAATAATAATAAAAGAGGTAACTATAATACCCAGTGGAAAATTCATTTCCACCTTCTCCAGTGAGACCAGGAGCCTGGCCTAGTACATGGGTCTATCCCTGAGTGCTCTGCTCTAGCCATTCCTGAGAGAAACAGAACCTTTGATCTCAAGGTTCCTCTGTTCCCATTGGAAGCCAACAGCCATGCCCCAAGACAGCCCAGGCTACAGCTGGAAGCAGGACAACATGGTGACACTGAGTGGAAAGGGAAATGATAGGGATGAGAGAGAGGGTGAAGCAAAGGTCATGAGAAGCGAGGATGAATGTGTGATACCAATCGAATGGGCTATGGATAAATGAGCATATTCAGTTTGACCATATATACAAGGCAGGCTTTAATGTTTTAGAATCTGTCTTATTTATTATTCACAATTATCTTCCTTTATTCTGTTCTTAAGATGTACTACATAGTATAAATGTGAATATGTGACACAGGATCAAAGCAAAGGTTATCGTAGTACACCAGCCCACACTAACCTGGCCTGAGAAATGTTGCTATTATCTGCAATGCCCCTCCTGGCTCTACTCCCTGTCTTCCTCTGAATGAACAGGCAGTGTTCTTACCTACTGAGCCATCTCTTTCTGTTGTGTGATTTGCATACCATGAAGTTTCACATTTTAGAAGTATTTTTATTTTTATTATTTTGAAACAACTTCTCCCACAGCTCAGACTGGCCTCAAAGTTACTAAGCAACTGAGACTGTTCTTGAATTCTTGATCCTTCTCCTCTAAGCCACCCAACATTGGGATTATGAGCATGGGAAAAAATGTTCAGTTACATTCCCCTTTTTCTTAAAATTCAATCACACCTTTACCTATTTACTTTGTGTACACGTGTATGTGTAGGCGAATGTATACTAATGCACAAATATTAAAATCAGAGGAATCTGTCCTTTCTACAGTGTGGATCCCTAAGATTAAACTTGGGTCATCAGGCTTGGGATCAGAAACTCCTGCCCACTGAGGGTTCTTCCAAGCCATAGATTTCCTTTTTTGTCCTTTGAATTTAAAAATTATGTCCCTCCCTGTCCAAATATGTATGGAACTGAGACCAAGGCCAAGTCAGACTGGATTAATTCCAAAGCCCGCACTCTCTCTACACCCTGTCTCCCTCTAAAAAATAAACTTTTCTTCAGAGAGTAACACCCTTTTCTAAAAAAATTAGAAAGATGTTTATATCTTTTAAACCGGGAATGGCACTGTATGTTTTCTCTTCCAGTGTCTTTCTTTACCATTAGAAAAGTTGAGATATGAGCAAGTTGAGTGGTGCTAACAGCTTTTCTCTGCCCCACCTCTCAGGAACTGGTAGTCTTTTTATGACCCTGGCACTCCTTTGAAAGGCTGTAGCTTGCAGCACAGAGAGTCTTCAAGGAGCTGCTGGAGAGAAAAGCACTGTAATTGGGACCCTGGCATTGGTGCAACCTTGTGAGGATTATTATAACATATTACATTTTCTTTCTTGCTGCTGTACTATTTATTTTGGGGGGCTTAGGGGCATATAGTTTCTTAATGTTTAATGGACTAATTATCAATAGTCTGAGCCAAGAGATGTGTCCAATTAAAGTGTGAGTCACTGGGAGCTCAATTTAAAATTCAGGAATCTTGTTGGCACTAGATCAAGGGCACTGTTTCAAGGAACTCTAAAATGGGAAACAACCAGGACAGAAAGCCTAGCCTTTGTCTTCTCTAAGAATCCAGAGATTGCTACAAAAATTAAAGCACTGTAAACAAGAGCCGTGAGAGGCAGAACATGAAACAGAGAGGCTGAATTGCTTTCTGCAGAGGCCTATTATAGTTATAGCCTTATTGAAGAAGGTGTCTCAGGCACCAACATCGTTATTCAGTGACTGACTTTCAGGCTTTAAGTGATTAGCTATTCTTTCCTCCTCTGTGTCTTATCTGTTTGGCGTTAGGAAGGAACCAACTATGGAGACAGAACAGAGTACATAGCCAAAGGCCATTGAATTACTAAATGTCCCAGTGGGACAAGACTTCAAAGGCTGTTTAACCTAACTCTGTATTTACAAATTACAAATAAGGAAACAGAGACCCATAACTTACTTGTTAAAGGTCATGGGTAAAGAGAGTTGACACACACTTTATTATTCCTTGTATTATAGAAGTGCTTTTATTAACCAATGGTTCATACACAGAATGTTCTAACTTTGCATGGAGATAGTGTCTGTCTGAACATTTCCTTAAATCCACTGATGTATGTAGTCTCAGCCTTTGACTTTGCTTCAGGGCTTTGCTAAGAAAAGAGCAGTAAGCTTTGTTTCACACAGTCTCCTTTTCCCCAGAGATTACACAGGCTTCCAAAGTGAGGCAGGTATATCAATCAGTCCCGTGGGATCCTGGGATAAGGAGTAAGGTGGGGTAAAGAGGCAAATTTGTCATCAAATACATGGGAAAGGGGCTGGAGTGATGGTTCAGTGGATCGAGAACACTTGCTGTGAAAGGATCAAGACTCAAGTTCAGATCCCAGGACCCCTGTTAGAAATATGCCAGGTGTGGCCAAGTGTCTGTAACCCTAGCACTGTGGGAAGAAGAGACAAGAGGATCATTGATGCTTGGTGGCCACCAGCCTAGCTCAGTGAGAGACACTGAAAGGAATGAGTGATAGAACAGAAAGCTCAAAATGAAAAAAGAAACACATCGGGAGAACTAGTAATTTTGCCTCTCCGTAGTCTTAAATGGGTTGCCTAACTTTATTTGGCCAAGGGTATCTCGAACTAACTTGATCAGTTTTCTGTCTCTTTCTCCTTTGTACATTATCCATCAGAATTGTATGATACGGAACAGATCCGAGAAAAAGGCCGCCGAGGAATTTCTTCTGCACATGGCTAACTGGACCAGCTTTCCACAAAGGACCCTGTCCTGCTTAGCTGTACCCAGAAGAGCCGAAGCACACCAGGGGGAGTCCGTTTTTTCACCTCAGAGTAGATGACTGGGCATAACAGTGATTGGGGAACATGGCAAGTCCATGATACTTAAACATCTAATAGAGCCTTCACAGAAAATTTGCCACTAAGTTTATACCAGAAAGTTTGACACAATGATAGCATTAGCTCTTTATTGAATGATTTCTTTCTGAAGGCAGTTCTTTTATTCATTTATAGTCTTTTAATGATATGTATTTAGCCCACTTTGTTTACTAGATGTTATCCTGAGAACTGCATGTGGCTGTGAACACACCAGACAAATAATTACACTATACCTTTACACTCCAGTAGGGGACATAATGACCCAGTCAGCCAATAAACAAGCAGCTAAACCAATGTAAACAGAAGATCATCTTATGTACACACCTAGGTAAACTTAGATAATTCCAAGTGACAGTTAGGACAATAGAATTCTAAAATGTACACAAATATGATAGGAATTGAGATGGTGGTATCATTTTAGATAAAGTGACCAGGAAAATTTTATTTACATTTTTTATAAAAGAACTAGAAAATCTTCAGAGCACTTTATCCTAAATATGACTCTCTAAATGTTGGGAGAGGAAGGCTCGGGGTTATGATGTTTGAGCTTTGGGTTAAGATAAAGATGTCTGTCTTCCTCTGTCACCTGTTCATCAGCACTTGCTTAGGTCTCAGCCCTCCTCCCATCAGCCATGGCTTTGTTGGCACCTGTGGTGCATTAGTGGTGGCTGTGGGATGGGTCTCTGTGGACAGGTCATCTGCTTCCCTCCTGTATGTCTCAGTTCAGTGTGTCACATGAGATCACACTGATATTGCCCCCTTCTCTCTCCCCTCTGGTTTTCCACACTATAAAGGCCTTTCCTGCTGGTGCTAGGGACCATCTTGGTGCTGTGTAAGAGCTTGGAAAGAAAGGCAGGAATTTGGCAAGAAATACAACAGCTGTTGTCATTTGGTTTTCATGTGATTGTTCTCAGTCTGTCCAGGAAAATGTCTCAGTTTAATGGCAGCTTCTAACAGAACAGCAGACACTTAGGTAATCACACCTAGCCAGAAATTAATAGTAATGTTTGGTTCTCCTCAGACTTATGTTGCTTTACATAAAGGAAAGCCAATGGAGATATTTAAAGAGAGACTCTAGCAAACAGCAATGCAGATGATCTTAGAGGTGAGAAGTGCCAAAGTAGATTCTGAACTGCTGTGGTCAGGAAATTATCCTAGCCTCAGAAATGCTGATAGTAAACATTTGACTTCCTCTTCCTTTTACAGACAACTATCCCTAGATAATAGATTTCTCCAAAAATCCATTTTTCTTCCTGTTTTCCCTTTGTGTGCAGCAGATGAATATTTCTGCCTGTGTCTACATACTTCCTCATAGTAATACTAGTCTTTTATTAACCAATTTATGTAGTTCAAGTCCTCCCTGAACCTTCAAGCTTCCTTTAACTTCTTAAAATATTTCATGAAAATAAATAAATAGTACCTTGATTGTGTTATATTCCCATAGTTGTCCTTTCAATAGTATTGATAATACTTGTAAGTTAAGTGCGAGGAGCCTTTATGGTGACCAAAAGATGTTATTGTAGTTTTTATTTTACTAAAGGACAAAAATTCTAATGAGAATCCTCAAAGCTGTTATTTCTTTCCTAGAAGTGGTTGAAAATTCCTTCTAAGGCCAAAGAATTGTAAGTGGGTCAAGTTTATCAGCTGAACCAGCCTATCCCTTGAGTCTTGTGTTCACTGATAGAGCACAAAATGTGCTGATGTCAAAGTTATGTTATATAAAATATTTCCCCGGAGTATCTATCCATCCCTCATGCCTCATACTCCTAGATGAAACACTAGATGTACTGATGCTATGATGGCATTGAAAATAACATTAGAATGGCTAAGATAAAAACCTCAAGTGACAGCGCATGCTGGGGAGGATGTGGAGAAAGGGGAACACTCCTTCATTGCTGGTATGAGTGTAAACTTGTACAACCACTTAGGAAATTAATATGCTGCCTTCACAGACAATTGGGAATAGTGCTACCTCAAGACCTAGCTATACCACCCCTGGGCATATACCTGAAATATGCTCCATCATACAAGGACATTTGCTCAACCATGTTCATAGCAGCTCTATTCATAATGGTCAGAAACTGGAAACAACCTAGATGTCCCTCAACTGAAGAATGAATAATGAAACTGTGGTACATTTACACAGTGGAATACTACTCAGTCATAAAAAACGGTAATCGACTAACCATCTTACATTCCCCTTCATTTCAACATAAACCCCCAGAGATGGTTTTTCCATAGATAATCGATACTTTCAACAGTAGTAGAGAAATTTTTAGAAAAAATAATGTAATAATAACATCTATGAATATTTCTAATGTATTCCCAATGAAGCGAGGCTGGGTTAAACTTTTAATGCAGCAAATCCATTAATGGGTGGAGCTATAAGCTGGCATATGAGGAACGAGGAGTGGGTCATTCACCTGGTTCCTTTGTCTAACTAACATCTTCCCCAAGTACAGTACCAATTAGTTGTCACCAAGGCCAATGAAACTTCAATACCTCTCAGCAAAAGAACCAATCTTTCCTCCTCCTTGTCCTCCTCTTCCTCTTTCTCTTCCTCCTCCTTCTTCTCCTGACACATAGATTCTTGTTGACTCACTTTTTATTTGATTTGATTTATGATTTATTTATAACTGTTATCGTTATTACTGTCTTTTTCTATTGGGGTTTTTGTTTGTTTTATTTTGGACATCGGGTCCTGCAGCTCATCTCCAGGACATGATCCAAAGGAAAATTGGAGGTTTTGGACTAGTTCCACATGGGGTATCTACAAAGGTCCACTGTCACACATCTTGGATGGCTTTCAACTTTTCCCAAATCCTTCTGGAGTCTTTTAAACCTGTCATTGTTTAAAGAACCTGCAAAGTCAGGAGAGAACATCTCAAATATCAGGAGAAAATAAGCCATAGGAGCGAAGGCACCTGATAGATGTGGTGAATCCAGCACCCTGTTCCCAGCACCCAGCTCTACCTGCTTTCCCCCTCCTGATGCTACTGCACATGCGTGGGCTGCAGCTGCACGGTCTCTGGGAACGCCACCTGCCTTGACTCTGTGCTAGCATTTTCTCCTTCCCTACAACTCTGTCTTGCCAGTTAAGCATACATACACAACAGCTCTTCCTCCTCCGTATTTCTCCCAGTCTTCTAGGTGTAAATGCCAAGCTTAATTCTGAATTTATGACAAGGTAACTTTTAGTCCTCCAAATCTGTCTTATACAAATTCTGGTTGCTGTCACTATTTTCCTAGTGGTGTCTGTGGCATGTTTATGCTTTTACTTTCCTTCTTTCAGAGGAGCCCTTGCTCTGTTTCACATCCCCTTATTTCCCATTTCTGCAGTGTCTTTTCTCACCTCTCATCTCATGCTCAGCGTCTATTTGCTGTATCCTCCTTCTCACTCCCTGCATCCCTTCTGCATCTGTCCTAGAACTGATTTCTGTTTCACCAGCATAAATGAGGAGTCCTCATATTTCTCTTTTCAGCCTTCACTAATTTTGTTCTTTTAGCAAATGGGTATTTTACGAAGGAAGATATGATTTTTAACCAAAATTTCTTGGTAAAACTCAAAATAAAAGCGCAATTCACAGAAAACTCAAGGCAGTTTTAGCTAGCCATGTTTCTCAACGATCTCAAGTATGGGGTAATTCACCATGGCAGAACATTCCAAGGATAAATCCTGCCATGAAAGCCCCAGAAGTACTGCTAGGTAGTAGAGGGTACATTCAGTTCAAATTCATTCCTATTTAGATAATGTGATCTCAACTGGCAGAGGCTAAAATTAGAGGTCTCAGGTTCCTGGAAAGATTCAACTGCAATTTCTGTCTCCAAGGAATTGGAAATGAGGCATCAAAGGGTGAAAGCTTCCTGGGAACATTCAAAACAATAAAAATAAAAGCACAGCCTATCAGCAGTTCTCAAACATAAAAAGGCTAATGAGCATACTTACATTTTTTAAACATTTCCTATCCCATTTGACACTTATAGAAACACATGGGCCCCACTATAAAACTGAATATATTTACCAGCCTTGAGCTGTTACAGTAAGATAGTCAAAGTCCCAACTTTGGGATGCAGTCTTCTGAAATATAAGGTTGTATTGTCAATGATTAATTTAGTTATCATTTTTAAATCTTCTCGAGTGTTCCTAGAAATATTTGGAGTTATTTTATATTCAGTGGCTTCATTGAGATTATTGATTATGTAATCTGACCACTAGATGTTCTTTTCATGGCCAACTGCATAAAAGAAACAAAAGTTTGAGAAAATCTTGTTTCTTAGTCCTCAACTGATTTCTACTATCATAATTTAAATATATAAAGTTAAGAAAATGGAAGTTCTGAATGTGGCAGTTTTACAGAGATGTGCATTCAGGTTTGGAAGTCATGTCCAGTATTCTGGGAGAATGACATCTGAAGAGGAAGGTCTTGCTCACCATGAGTGATGCTCATTTTGTCCTACCCCAAGTCTGAATGAGTCATCTGAACAAGTGTGTGACTACCCACACACTCCTAGAAATTACTCCATGCTCTTGTGGCCACGTAAAATTTGACTATAGCTTTTTAGAACACCTGAAGTTAGATGCTGTAAAAGCTCAATGTATTTTGTATTTCAGTCTTCACATACACACACACACATACACACACACACACAGAGAGAGATGGTCCCCTGGTGGTGAATAAAACATCTCCACATTGTCTTCAAGGCTAAGCAGTAACAAATACCTGTGATTACAAGGCCCCACAAATTCCCCAAGAGTGGAAGATAGATTTTATACTTTGTTATACTGATATGTCATTAAGTTATTTTTTACTAAGGGTCTGAGTTACTTTTTAAAGATAGAATCAAGCCAATGACATTTTTTTAATTCTACTGGGAACCTTACAACTTGATTACTATTAAACAGTAAGGTTTGTTGGGGGGGGGGGATGAGGAGCCAGCTTATACTTATTTCCAATTAACAATACTTATTCATAAACACAAAATCTCATGGATCTAAACTCTATTCTCTATACACAATAAGAATCATGGATGAGCTGGTTTTCTTCAGAAGAAAAAACAAAGATTAGCTGGTGGTTAAAAGGCACACAGAATGACACTAACACTGATACTTACTTATATCTCAGTACTTCTCAAATCTGCGGTCCATTTCAGTCACCAGCGATGCTGCACATCAGGATTGAACATCTTGTACCAACGCAAGCTGAGACTGTTAATCACACAGATTCTCAACCCTAGACCTAGCGAACCACAATCTGTCTTTCCCTGTGTTGTCTGGATGACTTGACTCTGTTAAGTTTGTAGCATCCCTTCTGAGAAACTCCACAGATCAGGTTTCTGAATTGACGTCTTCCATTAACATTTGCCTGCACTGTTAATTCCTTAACCCTGAGATTAGTATATTCATTGAGTGGAGTTTGTTTCTTTTTGCTTTGGAGTATTAATATTCAATGATAATTCACTAGAGGAAACAGTGAATGGGAGGTAACTGGTAATGGCAATCTGGTATATAGTAGTTTTTATCTTACCACCAAGTTTATAAAATATACTTTAACTTTCATCCTTTTCATATTATTTCATGGTGCACACATTCTTCTTCATGTATAGAACAGTCTTATCCCACTGTTTACTCACAGGTCATCAGGTCTCGGATTAAAAGCCATTTCTTCAGCTGGGCATGGTGACATATGCCTTTAAACTCAGTATTTAGGAGACAGAAGCCGGTGGATCTCTGTTCTATATCGTGAGTTGCAGGACAGCCAGAGCTACACAGTAAGACCTTGTCTAAAAAAAAAAAAGAAAAAGAAACGCTATTTCTTTAAATACTGTTAAATTTTCCATGTTAGGTTAGGCTCGCTGATGCCCTAGCTAAGGTTGGTTGTCAATTTGACATACCTGTGAAGGGGAAACCGCCATTGAAGATCCCCATTTTCAGAATGGCTTATGGGAATGCTCTGGGGCGTTTTCTTTATTGCTAATTAATGTAGGAGGGGCCAGCACACTGCCATCCCTAGGCAGGTAGACATGAGCTGTGTAACAAACGTGGCTGGGCATGGGCCTGGAAGTTAGCCAGTGAGCAACATCACTCATAGTTCCTGTTTCTGCTCCTGTTTGGGTTCCTGCCTGACTTGGCTCAGTGGTGGATTGTAACATGGAAGTATAAGCTAAACGAAGCCCTTTTCTCCTCAAGTTTGTTTCGCTCTGTTCTTTATCGCAGCAATTAGAGGCAAACTGAACATCTGGCATATAAAGACCCACTAGCATCATGTTCCTCAGCGAGCGTGTGCTCACTAAAGGTCTATGAAACATATCAGCTAATTTCTGTTGCAAGATACACAAAAATACGTTAAAAATCAAGTTAATTAATCATGTTATCTATCTTTTTCTTTTGTATTTTGTTTAGTTTTGGTCATTGAACTAAAGACTAAGTTAAAATCTTGTATTACACCTCTGCTTTATGATTTTGTCAGCTTCCCTCGTTTCCTAATAATGTCTCTTTCCTTACCATCTAGTCAGGCAGCCAGTCTATATGGCAAGAAGGCAAGTGCATTCAAAATGTATTTGTTAGTGAAGATTGCCATGTTTTATTATATAAAATCAATATAAAATATATAAAATCAATATGCAATATAACTCGCAGCAATTTATAATAATCTCTACCTTTTATGCTACGACAGCCATTTTCCCTTGTTCCTGTCATTTGTCTGTACAGCTCTGCCTTTCTTTCGTTTTTTTACTGTCTTTGCTGTATTTTAATGAGTGCCCGTGTCTTTTATTCATGAAGTTGTTATCATTCGCAGTTGTTACTACTATCGATAGTTGAGCTAATGCTAAATATAATGTTACTATATTAATAATTTATTAGAGAAGATGGCAATAGACAAATGAACATAGCCTGTAAAGAAGATTAGGCCTGGAGAAACAGGATATGAAGGAACCAAGGATAAAGCATGCAGTCAAAGATGAAAGTTGTTAAACAAGCTTAAAAAGCTACAAGCAATTGAGAGAAGATTGGCTTTCAACTCCTAAGTCAACAGCAGTTCTACATTTCCACCAAGCTGGGGAAAGAACAAAAAGGAAAATCCAATGCAAACGATGTATATAATTTCCTAAAGAGCTCTTCCCCTCCACACTCCGTTCTCTCTTTACACTTCCATTCCATTCATTTCCTCTTTCTTCCCCCAGTTTACACATACCCATAAAGTTATCAACACTTGTATTTGGAGGAATCTATGCATACAACAAACCTTCGTTCTCAGTCAAACATCTGTGGCCTGCTGGTCCTCAGAGTTAATCCCCAAGAGCAGCCTGCCCTTTGAACACACTGCTCAACCCCTAAACAGATCCCTGCAGATGCCGGCCTGCATACACGTGTGGTTCACCCTCTGAAGTGCATTTGACAAACTCAAGCATTTTTAATACAGATCTTCCTTTTATTGCAGTGTATTCCGGGCTTACAAAGAACCAAAAACAACCTCAACAAAAATCCCCTAAAAAACAAACAAACAAGAAAGCCCAAAACAACTTTTACTGTGGATTCCTTTTTGCTTCACATTAATTCATGCTGTAGAAATTTAGCCTTTGAAGGAAATCTTTCTTTAAAAGCCAATGTGATTTTGGTTTGTTTTTTTTTTTTTAATTTTACTAAAACTAAACACAATGCTTCCTCCTCCTAATGGTTTGATTACTTTTGAAGGGAGAGTCCTATTCACTACTTACGCACGCATTTTATCTAGCGCTGCCTTTCCATCTCCAGCCTGTTGGCCAGAATAAGTTCACATAGCGGAAGCAACATGGAAGGGGAGCCAGATAATTTCAGTACAGATCCCAATTGTGCTTTGTCTCTGCGTGTGAATTTAGGGAGGACACTTGGTCCCTTGGACATCAGTTTCTTAATTCCCCAGTTCTGCAGCACAAGTGGTGTCTGCAGGGTTGTGTAGGGCTCACTGAGGCAGTGGGTTGTGCTCGGTCACTGTGGGGAGATAAGATATGATTATTTACCGTAGAGGAAAGCAGCACTCACAACAGCAGCGGAGCTGGAGCCAGCCTGAGTGCTCACATGACCATGTTATCACTTGCCAGCTGCATGAGCCTAAGCTCAATCCTTACTGCCTCTGTGATCTGTCCTCTGACTTCTGAACACACAGGGAGAACACAGCCAACCAGCTGGAGAATTCTTATTAAGGATTAAAAACTCATGTATGCAAAGCATTTGATAATGTTCAATACAAAGAATACGCTTTGTACATTTTACATATTAACTTCATTGATATCACTACAATTGGAAAGACCCAAACACTTTTTGGAGTGAAATGTAAGTAGAGCATTATTAAAATTTTTTAAATTCTCTTCCACACTGCAGGACAAGAGTAGTGAAAACAAAGATGAATTATTTTATACATCCAGTCTAATGTCCTGGCTCATTTTTCAGAATATTTCATTTAATTCAGCTTTCCTGAGTTTTTCACCAGGCTCTTTATGGTTGTTTGGGAGAGGAAAGGTCCCTTATCATCTTCGAAGATCTCAAAGCCTTTTTCTCCTCCTGTTTTTGTTTAACTGTAAGAAAATCACACACACACACACACACACACACACACACAAAAGCACACACACAACATGTTACACATTGACTTAAATTTCGTGATGTTAGTTTTTTAATTTTCTTTGATTTTTTCATGTTCTAAGCCTAATGCAGTGAAATTCCCACATGAAGTGATTTTATTATCACATGTTACACAAAGAAACTATTTTATCTTTGAGAAATATTACCATAGAAACATGTTGTATTTCAGAAAACAGCCTTCCTTACGGGTGCTGCTTGGTACAGCCCAGCAACCAACTAGAGTCTTACAAAGAAGGGAGAAGAAGCAAGAATGTCCTCAATGCTTGGAATAAATTGTACCTCTGTACAAATCAATGCACTTTTGCTGAGTATGGCTAGAGTCCGTCAGTAGCGAGGGATGAGAACGCTCGCCTGTCATCCCTCCCAGCAGTCAGGGGGATTCTCAGCTAAATACTGGCTCCGAAGTCATTAGCTAATTAATTACTTATAAAAAACAAACAAGCAAACTCCTTCACTTCAACCCATGGCATCCACTTGGCCATCATCCTATGTCCGACCCCCTTCCCCCACCCCCTTTAAAATACTTTCTTTCTAAAATGCACAAGAGATTGGATCATCTCTCCATAATTCTAAAATTATAGTCATATGTTTGATGCTAAATTCTGGTTAGATCTCTTATTCCAAATTGAGCTAGTTCTCAAAGGCGATTCCAAATTAGTGATAACCATATGTTCGAATCTCAGCAACAGGCACGCAAAGCTATTTCTAGGCTGTTACTTATCATGCAATCACCAGCGATTCCATTTGGGGTAGGGGCCGGTGTTCTCCTATACCATAACCACGCCCAGAAAAATCTAGACTAGTGAGCATGACATCGGACATAATTCCTGGACAAATTATATCAGTAACACCTGCAGATCATATATAAAAACACCAAGACAGAAGTCAGAAAGGGGCCTTGGAGCGCAGCCAAACTCTACTCTCACAGGCCACATTTAGCGCAAGCGGAGCAGCGCCCGACCTGAGTTTGCACGTGATGGATGAGCCCCACAAGGCACACTCAGATCATCCGTCACCACTGTTGTTGTTTGCAGGTGCCTCTTGGTGTGGCAATGGGGGGGTGGGAGGAGAGGATAAATTTCCAAGTCATTGAAATCTATTAATACCTCTGCTTATTAAACTCTTATATTTTCCCTTCTCTTAACATTAACACATAGACCCAAGTGGTCCAGCGGCGTCTGTACACACAAGGAAAACCCTGTGAAAAAGCAAAATGCAGATAGCCGGCCAAGACAAAGAAGCCAAACTAGGTAGCCAGGAGGACAATCGGTGCTCAAAAAGAAACGCTTTTCTATAAAAAAAAAAAAACAAAAAAAAACCACGCACTGTAACCTTGAGGCTGAATGCCTGTTAGATCCCCCAAAGAAATGTCATTCTCAGACAGGCCGAAAGATTTACCCAGCTTAGTATTGTGCCTGAGACAACAACCCTAAACAAGTTTTCGATGGAGGGTCTTACTGTTGCCAGGGCCAGCAACCTGAATTATGAGAAAAGTGGGAGGCATCAATTTCATTTTTAATTTTTTTTTTTTTTTTTTTTTTTTTTTTTTTTTTTTTTTTTTTTTTTTGGTTCTCCAAGACAGGGTTTCTCTGTACAACCTTGGCTGTCCTGGAATTAATAACGTTATTAATCCTTTTTTTTTCTTATAAAATGTATATAGCAAACCTAGACCATTACAATAGGTTCAGAGAGGGAAAGAGTATAGTTCTGCCTAGGCTCCATTTTCGGTGTGCTAGGAAAGGCGATTAGTTCACCATGCCGTAACTCAGCGCTTCTCAGCCTTCCTAAGGCTGGGATCCTGTAATGCTCATGTTGCGGTGACCCTCAACCATAACATTATTTTTGCTACTACTTCATAACTGTAGTTTTACTACTGCTATGAATGGTGACGTAAATGCCTGCATTCTCTGGTGCTCTTAGGTAGCCCTCAAGAAAAAGGCAACTCAAACGGGTCTCCTCCCACCAGCTGGTGGAGGGTCATACTGTTGAGGACCACTGCTTTAACTGATGGGGGGGGGGGGGGGACAAAGCGGAGTGTGGCAAAGCTCTCTCACAGAAATGAAAAACCTGAGCGATGCAAAAGGCATTCTAAGGGAGCAGCTGCCTCACAACACCCTCAGAACCAATCGCAGCTGGATAAAAGGGTAGAGTAGACAAGGCCCACCTATAAAACTATGCGAAGAGTACATGCACAGATGGAGCAGCCACCACCCCGCTCCAAGTTTAGATTAGCAACTCCAACCCAGTGAAGTCCCTGTGCGCTTTGGTCAAGTGCGCATTTTCTCCTCCTTTCTGCCCTTGGCCTTTCATCACTTTAGATCTGAGCTCTTAGAGCGTCTCGGTTCAGAGAACCGTATGGTATTCAGCGGCGGGACTTCCTTTTCGCCCTTGGCACCGTGTTTCCAGCGTTCACTCAACATTGCAGCGTGCAGCAGTAAGTGTGTTCATCAGGCTTCTCACGGCTGTGATGGACGCCCAACAGAAATAGAGAGGAAAAGGAAGGGTCATTTTAGCTCATTGTTCCAGTGGTTTGATCCCAGGATCTGCCGGTTTCATGCTTCGAGGCTTGAGATGAAGCGGGAATCACAGTGGAAGGATACAATAAAACAAAGTTCCTTACCTCGCGGCACCCAGAAAATAGAGAGGGGACAGGATGGCCTGGAGACAACCTAACCCCAAGATATGTTCCTACTATTAACTATTTCCTCCAACTGAGTTCTGTTTCTTTAAGTCTCTCTCATCTCCCAAAATGTCATTACCAGCTGGGAACTCAGCCTTCAATACATGAGTCTATGATAGACATATTGTATTCAGATCACAGCAAGTCATTCCTTTGTGTAACTTTCTGTATAGCATACGAATATAGGAATATGTATGTATTCATCCATCATTTGATAGAGATTTGGGTTGCTTTGCTTTTCAGCTGTTGTAGTTACTGTTCCTGCGATCATTCATGGAAGGTTTTGAACTAAAATGTTTGATTTTTGTTAAGGCTTCATTACCTGGGACTTTAATTGTTGAGTTATAGGGTACCCTTAGAAGAACCGCCAAACTGTGTTCATCAACTTTCTACCAGCAATATAAGAGGCTTTCACTTTTCCATAACTTGTCAACCCCTGTAAATCATCTGTTTCTTAAACTTTGTAAAAAGCTTCAGTTTCATAGTGACAACAAAGCACTCTCCATTGGCTTGGTTTGCATTTTTCTGAACCTTAACCATATAGAGCATCTTTCACACACTTAGTGACCATCATCTCTGAAGAAATGCTATTCAAATCCTTTCCCTACATTTAGAAGTTGGGTTACCACTTTTTATCTTTATCACAAAAGATAAGAGTTGCCTGCAGTCAGATATACAACCTTCACATTTCTCCACTAGCCTGTACCTTTTCCAGCTACTTTCATGATTGTCTCAACAAAGCACAGATGTTTTCAATTCTGATGAAGTGTGATTTTTCCCTCTTTGTGCTTTTTATTTGTGTTCAAAAAAAAAAAACAACAACAAAACAGTCATTGAACAAGAGTCATGAAAGGTTTACTCCCACACAAGTATCTGAGAACCTTGGAGATGTAGCTCTGAGAGCTGTGTCCTCTTGGAAGTTGACATTTGCATATGATGTGATGCTGGGTGTCATGTTTGTTCTGTTGGACACGAATGTCCAGTTTTTCAGCCTCATTTGTTGACAATTCTGTCATCTCTTCACTGAATAATTTTGACACCTTGTTGAAAATAAAATGTCTGTAAGTGTTAGAATTAATCTCTGTACTCTAAACCTCACTTCACTAGCTATATTGTATGGCAGTACTGTATTGCATTATTTATTGCTGCATTTGACCGGGATGGCTTGATAGTGGCTTTATACAAGTCCAAGGTTTTACTGAGACTTCTCACTTTCAAAAGTATCTTGGCTGTTCTGAGTGTATTGAAATTAAATGACTAGGTTTCCAATCCCTACTGAAAAGGCATCTTGAATTTTGCTGGAAATTTCCTTCAATCTGTAGACCATTTCAGGAAATATTACCACTTCAAAAATATTAAATCACCCAGCCCATGACCATGGAAAACCATTTTGCTTTTACTTCTATCCTTTAAAAATTCTTTTAATAAATTCCTATAGTTAGGCATGACCTACACTGCTCTTTTCAGACCTATTCCTGAATTTATTCTCTCAGCAGTGCTGTAAATACAATTGTTTCCTTAGTCTCGTTTCAGATTGCTCATTGTAAAAGAACCATATAACATATTGATCTTCTATTCTGAACTGTTGGCATTTCAGCTCATTTCATAGGATTTTAAAACCAATTCTTCCAATTTTGTATATGGGAGATTGCCTTATTTGCAAAAGGCAACGGCTTTGTTCGTTTATTTATTTTCCAATTTCATTACTGTGCTTTGAGTGTGAAAGATCTCCTGCAAGCTCTTGTGTTTACACAACTGCTTCCCAGCTTGCAGGATTTTTTTAGAGTGACCCTTGCTGGGTGCTAGCAAAGGCAGATCAGTGGTACCGGACTTTTAGGGAGATGCCCTAGTCTTTCCTCCAGCCTCATCACTGGGTCTGATCTGCTAGACCATGAGAAGCTTCTGTCCCATGCTCCCACTACTGGGACTTTTGTTTTGTCTTTTCTGCTGTGATGGAATGAAACCAGGAACCAAAATCAGTCTGTGTCCCCGTAAGCTGCTTCTGTCCAGTATTCTGTTCCAGCTCTGCAGAACCACTCACAGAGCGGGCTTTCTGCTCCCATTGCTTACATGCCTTGCCTACATGCCTTAGTCGGAACCTCCACCCGGCAAATACGAACGTTAGTGTTCTTCTGGTCTTAAAGTGAAAGCTTGCAGCATCCCATCATCAAATCAGCTGCCACATATGAGTTTCTGCAAAAGCCTTTCAGCCTATGCAGGGGCTTTCCTTTTGTTTTTAAATTTTTGAAGATCTACAAGGTTTTTCAAGAAAACATAAATTGTAGTAACAAGGCCAACTGAAAGAGATTCAGGTTTCTGATCACTGAAAGATACCGCATAAAAAAGGAACTCATGGGCTCTTTGAAGATATCTGACATGCATGCTAACGAAAAATAAGGTTGCTTCCCCCCCCCCAGATTTAAAAGACTCATATATTCTGTTTTATACCTGTGGTTTAGCCAAGTCCCTTCTCTTACCAGAAAGATGTTTGTAAAATTTAAAGGCTTTGAAATGGCAAACATTTCAATGACTCAGCATGTAAAGCAGATAAAATCTACATTTGAAGCAGGACTGGGAAAGTCGAGGCCTGGCTTGCTTGGGTCTGCTCTTTATGTGTGCCTTTCCCCCAATCGAATGATATCTCTGTGAGATTCACAACTCCAGGTGTTGACATTTGGAAGACAACAATAAGACAGAGAAAGACTTTGGGTTTAGTTCACCCCGGCTTCTCATTTTACGGAGGATTCTCATGATGGCACAGCTGCTTTCATACCACGTGTGGCTGTTAACAGTACATTTATTTTCACAGCTTAGCTTTTCAGTGAATTTTGGGATAGGAATCACTAACCCATACCTTCTGTCTTCCAGAATTTTCTAATGCCAACTATGTGAAAAAAACAAAGAGCTGCCTATATTTCAAGAGGTGTGTATGTGTGTTCAACATAAAGCTAGAGCATATAAATATTTATAATAGGTATATTTATACTTTATGTAATATGTTACACTCATAGCCATGTACTATATCATGCATCTTTATCATTGAAAATCGGGCCACTATGTATAGTTAAAGGAAACTGGGCCACGTTAGCATCCATAATACAGTGAACAGTCACAGGCTGAGGGGGGAACATGCTGTTTCTTCTCCACTAGACTCAAGCAGGGATGAGATGGTTTTAACAGATCAAAATGAGAGACTTAATACCACCATTGCCTACCAGAAAAATTTCCTTCTCTTATGAAAATTAACTGTGCAAATAAAATGAATCACCTCTCCTGTGGAAAAGGTGATTCTGAAATTCGCTTCTGATGGCTTTTAGAGCAGCTCAGGCTTCTGTGGGTTTGAGAGAGCAGCTGGAAGGACTGAGCAGTTCCTGCACAACATTTTCCTGCATGGTGATAGAACTCAAGCTGTTGGGGGCCGGGGGGGGGGCAGGCATTCCAAATGTGGACATGGGACCTTTCTCTTAGTTTAAAGATCTCATCAAGGTCTGGTAAGGAACTGTTATTTTTCAGCATTAGTCACAACCGTGACATTTTCTCTGGTCCCATTGGAATGGAGAATGTGGTAAAATGTGGTGGGGGGGTGAAAAGGCAGCAGCTACCTGGACCTCACCTTGTTTTGTAAATTGTCCCCAAATCCCACATAGGGGACAGCTCTTCCTCATTTTTCTATACCCCACAGCAGCATGGTTTTATGGCTTTCATGTCTCTTTTCCAGGTACACTGAAATTGTATCTTGTTCTTGTCCTTAGACATCTTTGTGTTCCGGCACCCATTTTCACAGCAGAATCATGTAATGTGTGAAGTGATTCAAGAAAAAAGGGAGAGAAGAAGAAGGGAATAAAATTTTCTCTTCCCATTTCAGTTCAAGTTTGACTAAAGGAAGAAACAGAAAGATATAAGTCATTGTTTCTAAATATTTTTTCCTATAGATAAAGAGACTTTTGCAATAATGTCTTTAGAATATTTATTTTCCAATCCATAAACACTCTAAAAAATCTAAACTAGAAAATGCTTTTAAGTAAAACAAAAATACGTTCAATCAAAACAAACCTTTCTACATTTTCAAAAATAAAACAATAATGGTCAATTTCTGTGAGAAGGCAGAGATTTCATTTTCAAGGTTCATGTTGTGAAATTAATGTTCTATCATGAGATTTCATTTAACTTTCACCCTTACTTCTTTACTATTTTTTCACTGCAATCTATATTCATGTAACACATATTTTCACTTAAAATTGTCATGACAGCCTGCATTTCCTCATCAGTTCTTTCAGGTTGACTTAAAACACACTCAGATATCTTGTGGGTGAAGCAATTGCATTGAAATATTGTAAAGTAAAATTTTCCATCAAGAAATGTTTAAGATTGTTTATGTGAAGTATTTGATGATTTCTCCTGCAAGACCTTATGATTAGAAGAATAATTTCTTCTCTATATAGAATAAATCAAATATACACTGCCAATACACAGATACTCAATCTTTCCTATACAATAGGTTGACTCACTGGAATTTATACTTATGATAAAATCATTGGGAAAATCAAATTCAAGCTATTTTGAGCTGACAGTTAATCCCATATTCAAGTCAGTCCATGAATGGGCTGCACCATCATTGCTATGAACATTCGATCATGTAAATGTTCCTCCCAAAGGCTGTGCTTGACAGGCTTGATGGGAAGGAAGGGGGTGGCTGGGGCCAGGCAATGTTGTACCAAATGTGGTGACTAAAGAGAAAAAGCAAGTTTGTCTGAGACCCAGAGCCCCTGGCAGCTCTCAAGGGAGCTTCTGTCATTGGTGGCAAAACAAAGTTTGGGTTTTTATTTTTCATTGTTTTTTTTTTAAAGAGGATGAGTATAACCGTGTTTTTTTTTTTTTTAACATTGGCTCTTTTGTGTAACAGGCAGTCTGTTAGCACACATTTTCAGATTCCCTTCAGAAGAAAAACTAAACAGAAATGTGGCTGCATGCTAATTACGCAAAAACATGGTGCACCAGATGGCCCCCAAGGTCTGCTTCAGTTGGGTAGGTAAATAACGCTTCCTGGCCCTTTTGTCCCCTCTGTAAATCCGATTCTAACTGCTTCCCCCCTCCTCCATTACTGTTAATGCAGAAAGTAAACAGGAAACTGGAAAGCCACATTTTATAAGAGCAGACCATAGGGATGACGGTAAACATTTTTTCCTTTCTTGCTAACTCCTGTATCCAGAATTATTTTGTCCAGAAAAAGTAAAGAAAATATAATGTTGAAGTATGAGTTGGGCCTTCAGCCAAAGCATAAATACCAGAGGGTTTATTTTTCCAAAGATACATGATGTTTGGGCCTTGTGTATCTCTCTGAGAGGTGTGTCAATTTTAAATTCAAGATTCTTCTAGCTGAACTGTGTAATGAGCCTTCTTTTATTACTTTAGGGAGATTTTAAAATTCATTAAGTCAGTAAATACAGTCCTGGTCAGTTCCAAGAAAAACAAAACTCACACTTTTCAAGTTTCGCTCTGCTGAGTTGCATATACATGATAAATTCAGCAAGACATTTCATTTACAGCATATGACCTCAGTACATGCCACAGAGGAGAATATTAACATCAGTATTACATATACAAACTGGAAGGGCATAACAGTCACCCAAGACTCTGGCCTTGGGGGTTCCATGTCTTGCAGTTCCCCTCTCTTTTCCCTCACCAAGCCGGTCACTGGATTTGCAATTACTGCTTCCAATGAGAGATAAGAGAGATGAGGAAATGCAGAGATAATGTGCAAATACTCAGGATTTGTGTTCTAAAAACCTCAAGTCATTAGAGAATCTGGAGGTTCAGGAGACTGATAAACAACTTGGACACGCTGGCAAGAAAACACTGCTTCTCTTCCAGAAGGAAGGAGTCCTGTGTCCTAACTAGACCATTCAAGAAATATCAGACAAGATGGGACTAGACAAAAAGAATCATGGCTTCCCTGTAGGACTGCTGATGATGGCTGAATAGACCAAAACATGGACCTTGAAGCCACTCCATGCATACATGAGGACAAATGTATCTCTTATTTATTATTTATTTGTTTACTTATTCATACTTATGGTATTGGAGAGTAAACCCAAGAGTTTTCACAGACTAGGCAAGTGCCCTTCCCTAAAGCTACACCCGAAGTTCCAATTGCTAGATTTGTATTATATCTGTTTCACACCCTTGGAACCCTAGGGGAAAGAGAAAGAAAGGTCAGAGGAGAGACATCTAACTTGATAGTGACCAAGTTTCCAGCCTCTCAGGACAGTTCATCTCTCAAAATATGATTCAAAGAGAGTTTGAGAAAAACTATAAATCTGCTTGCAAACAAGCTTGTTCATGGCAAGTCATAACCTGTAACACTTGTAAGGCCAATGTGATGTTTGGGAGATCTGGGGGAACAGAAGAGCATTTCCTAAATGACTCTAACAACTGAATATGAACAGATTGAGAATTCTATGAAGGGGGCTGTCTCTTGTTTAAGAATCTTGAATGAGCTTTATGAGTTTCCTTTGTGCCAGGAGCTGTACCTATGTGGACGTCTCCTTACAATTATTGTGGATGCAGGGACTTTTCCAGCTAAGCTCACATTTTGGGAGTTCATAGAACTAAATGCTTTTCTTCTACTCAAAATAGCCCAGTATGAGAGTAAAGCATAAAACAGAGGCCCTTCAACCTTTGCTCCACTGCATCCTGAATGTGCAGACTGTATGTAGACTGACTGCACGGAAGCATCTTGCTCTCTCTCCCTCCATCACTGTGTTTCAGATTCTAAACAGATTGGAGCTTTGACTCTTGCCCTTTGGAATGCAGGCATAAGCCTCAAATTCACTGTGTGATACGTTCACTTCTTTCATTCTTCAGTCTCCCTGTGGTATGATTAGGATTGATTGCGTTATTTCTTCATAAAAGCTAGCATTTTTGAGAGTATTTCAGTAAAAAGCTATGTAACTGAAAAACAGAGTTCAGGCCAGAAGCCCTCTCTCCTTTTGGGAGTTTTCCAATAATATGAAATATAATACCCATTTTTTTAATGGGTAAACTCTTGATTCTTGTCTCCTCAAGACAAAGAATTTAGTGAAGCGATGATTTAAGGAGATGTCTGTCGAGCAATAGAAAGCATAGATTCCAAAGAAAGATAGGATTGGGCTGCCCCAAAGAAGGGGACCATCATAGATTCTATGTGGTGAACTGTAAAGACATTTTGGTGAATAGTTAAGTGGTGGCATATTTGCGAGGGTCATATGACCTTTTCTTTTTCTGAAATAATGGCGGACCTGAGCTTCCATTTACAGTATTTCTTTCCATGATCTTTTAGGAAAGGTCACACAAAGGGGTGCTCAGCCATGAGATAAGTGGTATTCTAATAATGTCAGGGTCTGTTGAGGATGAAGAAGATCTGTTATTAGCTCGTGTGTCTGGCAGTCGGGAAAGTGTCCCAGAGCCTTAGTTTCTGTTACAGTGAGAGTAGCCAACTGCTGCTTGGAGTATGTTGCCCTCTAAAGTTGTCTTCTAACCATAACAAAAAGACACAACTCCAAAGATTCCACGGCTGTTTTCCTTGAAATTTTCAAATCAAATGCACTAACTACGAAGTAACTCTTTACATTTCATTGTAAAACTGAACAAGAATCATCTCTTTTATATGAAGATCAAAAACCATCAGTTTTTCAACTGACAAAGGGAATAATAATAATAATAATAATAATAATAATAATAATAATGGAATAATAATAAAGGGAAGTGTGTCAAGTTTTTTATAAAAAGAAAAAAATGAAAACTAGATTTGACTTTCTATACATAATAATTTGGAGAACATGAGGAGACAAGATGAGCTTGCTTTTGTTTTTTGTTTGTTTGTGTTATGGCATCAGCAACATCTTTTAATTTTATGCAAGTCAGCCCAGTCTTAAATGTCACTTCTTTACAGAAGAAGGGTCCATAAGAACTGTGGGTCTCACTTACACATGGCCAGCAGCATAGCTCAGGTTCCAGAACAAAAGCTAAGATTTGATTTAAACAAAAATGAGAAAATTGAGTCCAACATTTGCTGCCTGCTTATCCAAAGACTCCAGCTTAAGTGTTTCTAAAGTTTGTCCTGTGGTTGTCCACTTACTAGAGCTTGCAACAGCAATGTCCTACCTCTGCTTCCCTCTTCCTCAAAGATGGTTCACCTGGTCCACATGGGCAGCTCCTCCCTCACTACCCCAACAGAGATTCAAATGATTCATTATTCTCTGCTTGATCTTTAATAGTTGGGCTTACTAAAAGCTTATCTCATAAATAGATTTTACCCAATACACTCTATCCAGATCATTTCGTTGACTCTCCATTTTAACTATTGAAGTTCTGATGATTTTTCAACTCTCCAGCGCATATTTCCAGAGGAGAGATGTCTTTGAATGCTGGGTCTCTATGTCTGAACAGCTAACATTTATATTCTGCTTGCTATGTACTCTACTGAGGGCTATCTGTGGGTGGGTTTTATTTAAACTTTTAGATTTTGGTAATAACAACAAGTAATAACTTAAAAGCATCTATAAATAACTTTCAAAGCATCTATAAATAAAACAGAAAATCATTTCAGCCTTCTTCCAGTTCTCCCTCCTCCACTACCTCATTCTGTTGTATCACCAAGACCTATTCTTAAAAGTCTTGTGTCCTCACTTAATTTTCATAGTAGCTCAGTATAATAGTTCATGCTGTCATAGCTCTTCATACAAAAGGGGACTGCTACACAAAGATTTTGAAAACTCTGTCCAGAGTGTCTTAGATAAAAAAAAGATAGGAACTCCAAGATGCTTGGCTGATTTTACATCAGCATCTCTACTTTACCTTTCTTTTGCCACAGTTTGACATATCTCTTGGAGGTACTCCAAGTTCAGTTGGCCAAACCTGAGTCATAGTATTTTTTTTCCTCACACCTATTTTCAAATTATGGTTCCCTTCTTCTTTGTCTTCTTCTTCTTCTTCTTCTTCTTCTTCTTCTTCTTCTTCTTCTTCTTCTTCTTCTTCTTCTTCTTCTTCTCCTTCTTCTCCTTCTTCTCCTTCTTCTCCTTCTTCTCCTTCTTCTTCTTCTTGGTTCTAGTTTTTCTTTTTTGGTTTGGTTGGTTGGTTGGCTGGTTGGTTTCTTTGTCTTGCTTCAGAATTATCTGAATTTTGTGGAGGCATTATGTATTTTTTAATTTTTTTATGTGTTTGAGTTATTTGCCTGCATGGGTGTATGTGTCCAATGTGCATGCCTGGTTTCCATAGAATTATGGATAATCTTGAACTATATGGTGGTGCTTGGAATGAAGCCTAGGTCCTCTGCTACAGCAACCAGTGTTCTTAATTGCTGAGCCATCTGAACAGCCACGGTTATTTAGATTTCTTAAGTTATCTGAACACCCATAAAATAATACAATGTATACTGATTATGTCTATCTACTACTATCTTTTTCTAACTCTTCTAGAGTCCACCTTCCTCTCAAATTCAATCCCTCTTTGTGTATTTTTTTTCTAATAGCTCCTGAGTCCAATTAGAACTGCTCATATACATGTAGGTGTTTTTAATGGCTACAAAACTACAACTAACTATCCACTTGGTTCTTGATAAAGCATGAGATCACCATCAACACCACTTAATCCTTCGTGATTTGTATCTAGCCAAAATCTTGACCATGTGATACTTAGCTACCCCCCCCACTACTGCCACAGCATTTCTGCTTCAACTTTTGTCATCCACAAAATCAGCTTGTGATGTTTAACCTTCATTGTCAGCTTGGAATTTAGGATGGAGTTTAGGAGACAAACTTCAGAGCATATCTGTGATAAAATTTGCACGGCGATGAACGGAGGTAGGAAGACCTACCCTAAATATGGACATCACCATTCCATGAGCTCATGTTTCAGACTGAATAAAAAGGAAGCGACCCCAGTGCCAGCATCCATCTCTAATTGCTCCCTGACTGAGGGTGTAAAATGACATGACATTTCACGTTCCTGCTGCTATCATGACTTGTTCCTTCTAACCATGAGCCAAAATAAACCAGGTGCTAGAGAGTTTGTAATGCCAGGATCACGGGAACCCCAGAGAGACGACTCGATGCAAGAGAGCTTTATTAGGAGAGCAATCGAACTCGGGACCCAAGTCTCATTGACACAACAGTAGAGAAGTGGGACCCTGAGCCCTGAGTGAGCAGGGTTTTTAGAGGGAAAGACTGCATGGGGTTTCCATGACAGCAAGTGGGGAGAGGAGGTGTTCATGTTTCCATGAGAGAAAGCAGAAGGGTTCATGCCTTGACATTACAGAATTGGGTAAAAGCCATAGGGGAGAGGGACCATTTACATAATCACAATTGCCAGGGAGATTGTCTCTATTTTTTACTAAATATTTTTTCTGTGATATTTTCTGGAGGCCTTGCTTGGAGAGCTAACTTTGTTTTCTGCCAGGTGCACATTCTGTGATATTTCCTGGTACCTGAGTTCAGCTCCTGGTCAAGATGGCTCCTTATTTCAAAATGGAGTCACCCAGGCTAATTTAAACTTTTCAAGTTTTAAGTCAGCTATGACACAAGCTAAAGTCACCTAAGGAAGGAACCTCAATTAAGAAAATGCCTCTATAAGATCAGGATGAAGGCAATTAAGAAAATTTAGGTCATTTTCTTAATTAGTGACTGATGGGGGAGGGTCCAGCTCATTGTGGATGGTACCATTCCTGGGCTGATGATCCTGGGTTCTATAAGAAAACAGGCTGAGCAAGCTATAGGAAGCAAGCCAGAAAGCAGCACCCCTCCATGGTCTCTGCATCAGCTACAGCCTCCACGTTTCTGCCCTGCTTGAGCTCCTGCCCTGACTTCCTTCAAGGATGATCAGTGACATTGAAGTGTAAGCCAAACAAACCCTTTCCTCCCCTAGTTGCTTTGGTCATGGAGTTTCTTCACAGTAATAGAAACCCTAACTAAGACGTCTGTTCTTTCCTTACATTGTATTTGTTAGGTATTTCATCACAATAGTGAAAAATCAACTTACTGAAAACCAATCTCCTAAACAACCTGATCCCACATTCACCAAACGTACCATCCAAGAGTGCTCATGGCAGATCACAGCACTTGGCTCTTTAAATTTTTTTATTTTTTGTTCCTCTAATAAGCTGAAATACTGTTCATAAGACTTACATGGCTCCCTGTCCAATACCTGTGCTTAGCACTCCAGACTACAGTCATTCCAGTTCTCTCTGTTTCTCAGTGACTTTTGGTCACTATACTGTCCCCACATGATGGAACTCCTTTATCCTCCACCTTATTCTCCACAACTCTGTTCATGATACATGAACTCTTGAGCTCATGGCTCAGAGCCTGTGTCAACACCGTAAGATATTTCTAGTCCCACATCTTCTTCGCTTGCTTTCACATTTCTGCTTACTTTGCATATTTTACATTGAGCATCATGTACTTATTTCATTGTAATGTATGTTTTTCTACCAGAGAAAAATCCCCAGGAAGGTATAAACAGTGTCCCCCTCAATGACCTCTGTGCCTAGAACATAGCAGACTCATAAACACTTATGAAACGAAACTCAGTGTGACTTTCAGTAAGTAACCTACTTAGTTGACTCTCAAGTTTTCGTTCCTGGAAAATAGGAATGTTAGCACTAGCTTAGAGTCATATTACATTTTTCAGGCAAGTAAGGATTCATGTCTGGCTGGCTTCTGTGGGAGTATTCAGAGACACTTAAAATAGTTCAAGGAGCTAAGGCTGTTTTCCAGTGGAGCATCCCCAGGGGACAGCAATGAAACACTTAATCTCCTGGCCTTCTCCCATCCTCCTCTCTGGCCCAAGAGTCCTCAGAGAAAGTCTACAAAGCAAGATGACTGGAAAATCTTTTTCAAACCATTTCTCTGTGTATTTCCAAACAATACTACTTTAATTGATTTGCGTTTGCAGGATTGAATTCTAATTTCAAGACAACTCCCCAAACAATTCACCACAGAAAAGACCATTAAAATTATGGTAGGTATAATTAAAATGCCATTGCATTCTAATATTGTCTCTCCCTCCCTGGCTCCTACTCACAATTGGTTTTCTGTACCAACAAAGAAACAGCTGTATGATCAGCAGGCTTCCATCTGGGAGCTTCCATCTGTGGTTTCGTTTGCACGTGTGCCAAGCAGATCTGGAAAACTAAAACACACCCTATGCCTGATTTTACTCTCTTCCAGTATTCTGTGTATACCCAAACAATATCTGAAAGATCCTTAAGCTTTTCTCTCAAATTAGTCTCACAAATTAGTGCTTCCTAGAAGTTCAAGGGTGAGCTGGGACACCCTCTTAGGCGCCTGACTAATGCTCTTGTCAAGATTTCAAAAGCAGTTGAGTAGTAGGTGCCGGCAAGAAGATAATCCTCAGCATATTATCTGGGGATGAGTTGTCAATGTTTGTGACAATACTTCAGGTCATATAGAAGAAAACAGTAAGAGAAAAAAATGACAACAGTGAGGTAGGGTATCTTAGAACAGTATCGACCAAATATTCCTGAGACCCCTTTCATTCTCCAACATCAAACTTCTATCACAGATTCACAGAGCAAGTTCATTTCTGGTCATTTTAGCAAACTTAGAGGCCCGGGGGATGGGAAACACATGAAAGTCGCCATGTTCTACCCCTGATCACTCTGACACTGCTTCTCACTGATTTCTAGATGTTTGTTTCTGGCAGCTGTTTTCTGAGACCTTTGCTGGAAGATATAGCCTCTAAGCATTCTACCAGGCTCTTACGTCGAGTTCAATTCCAGTGTCCTTCTCATCCTTCAAAAATGCAGTTCAGTTACCACCTTTGTATACAGCCTTCCCTGATGTCACCAGGAAGAATCAAGCACTTAAATAGTCCATCATTTTTCTTATTATTTTTACATGTCCATTAATAAAATGCACTTCTGTCCCTAAAGCATAACCTTTTTATAAGCCTAAATGCTTAATTGACTATGATTTTATTCATTTACTATTTTAGGTTGGCATGTGATTCAATGCTCCTAAAACATGAAAGACGAATGAATGATGTTTGTTTCTTAGTTTTTACTAATTTCTTGATAGTTCAGTGGCATATACCAACAGAGAAGTTTTATGTAACAAGGCATGACATCCATTGACCATCCAAGAACCTGAGCGTTCTTTAAAACCTGCCAGTGGTAGCATTACCAGTGGTGATAGTTTACAGGGGTAGAAATCAAGTGCAATGATAAATTCAAGTTCTCAATTTGTTCCATCATTTCTGTCTTCTCTCTGGTCATTTTTTTTAACCACTTTAAGTATAAAAAACCAGTTTAAATCGTATGGGTGTGCAAGTTTCCTCTACTTTCTCTAACTTTAATTTGCCCAAATGAGGCTGCAGGATTGGTATGTCGATTTCCAAGGACATTGAACGGTGCACATGGCAGTGTTTTTTATAATGCCTAACACATAGTAAGTGTCAAACACTACTTCTCTACTGTTTTAAAGCTATTACAAAGCCGACGTTGCCATTTGATTTTTTTTTCCACTGTTATCCCTATATCTTTATTCTTATAAAGCTGTTAACCATAAAGAAATCATCAGAAGGCAGGAAATGAGAGAGAATTTGTGAAAGAAAAGTGGCCTAAAACCAGAAAATTTATCTTTGAAGAACACTAATATATTTGATTTCTATCAGATGCACGCGCGGCCCTTGCAGAAGAACCTTCATTACTCACAATGTGTCACTTCTTTGAAAACTAATGGTCTGACATATCTCTAAGCTGAAAAGACTTATTGCCCTAATAAAGAATGTCTGGGGGAGCCCGACACGAAGGAAGCTTGGAAGATGAGACTGCTAGCAGCTTTCCAACACTGCCACACTTTGTTTATACACATGCACAGACAGATACTGTATCTGCTCATCTCCGGGAGGGAAAGAAGGCTTAAGGACCTCAGTTACATGCTTCATTTCCTAAGTATAGTTCTCTAGTTAAAGTTAATAGCCAAAAGGCTATCAAAAAGTGGTCACATTTATGTATGCTTTTCTATTAGCGATCCAACTGGTCTTTGCCATAAAACTTATAATGTCTGAATCCATAAAAGGTCAGCCTTGTACTCAGGTCAAGCAAACAAACTCATTCTTAAGCTCATCATCCTGCTCTCATTCTCAGATATAGTACCAACGGAGCAAGTTTGCCTCACGACACAACACCATGATCTGAAACCAAATTCACGGAGATGATTGAAATGAGCAAATTAAGTGTATAAACAATATATTTAGGGCCACTTAATTAGCAGTCACGCTTTACTAAGTAAATGATTATTTACTTTATTTCTAGTTTTTTATGCTTTCCTAAACAATGCTCTAACGCACACTTTTTAGCCTATGGGTGAGAGTTTATCATAGTGAAGCCTGTGGATATGATGGATGGCTACGCTACCATGTTGAAAAAGCATATGTCAGTTCTATTTTACAAACTGTTCTCATCATCTGTCTTGCTGGATTCTGCGCTTGACTTCTTTGTATATGGGGAAAGGGACCAAGATCTTTTATTGTCGCTTTATTTAGATAATGGACATTTAACGATATTAAACCATCTCCGTATTATTAGAGTAAACCTGACTGGTTCATACTATTTTAAGTACCGATGGAGTTTGCTATATGGTGTTTATCTTTATTTAAAACTCCATATCAGTACATGTAAATAAGATTAATCTCCCATTTGTTTCCTAGTATTATCTGTGTCAGCACTGAGAGTCAATGCAATATGTACTTCATTAAAGTAAAGTGGTTTTTGATAATCTAAAGCAGTTTAGCTATCATTGCAGAATAATGTCATTAAGGCTTACTTAGGTTCACTCCTGGAAATAACTGGGGAAACATTCTTTGTCCTAAGAGTAACCGTAACAAGTTCCTTATTGCACAGTGCTGCTGGTTTCCATACTTTGCAATATTTCCCAGATACCTATATTTTAATTATATTTTCTCCGCACAGAATTGTGCTAAGTGTCCTTATGATTGTTTTAGTGTTTTCTATTTTCATAGTTATATCTCTCCTATCCTTTTCTTTCTAATTGTACATGCTTTCACTTTCTGCCTTGTTTATTTTTTTTTTTTAATTTAAGCTAACTAGTGGCTCATTGTATTATTAAGTTTTCCATCACTGTGACAAAAATACTTCAGCTAAACACTTTATCTGGAACAGGGGATTGTTTTGTTTGTTGGTTTCAACAGCTTTAGTCTATGATCAATTGGCTTTTAGGACATATACCCAAAAAACCTACCTTTCCTTGTATCATCTCCTGAGGACAGCCCTCCCAGGAGTATCACACACTAGAAACAAATTGACAAGTACCCAGAAACCTAATTTTATTCCGTTAGACACCATGTCCGAAGGATCCGCCACTGCCAGAAGCATAATGGGCTGGAAAACAAGTTCCGAGTATGTGAACTTCAGACGACACTTATCTAAACCCTGGCACTTACAATTTCATTGCTTTGAATTTCAGATACACAATTTTTATTCTGCAATATTTGTATCTTCCTAACTCAACTTATATACTTTCTATTAATTTCTTCTGCTTGCTCTGTGTTATTTTTTTATTTCAGTTTCTAACTTCTTAAATTGGGTTTTTTTAATGATTTGTTGCTAGGACTTGTTTTTGTTGTTGTTGTTTTTGGTTTTCTTTGTTTAGTTTTTTGGTATTATGAATGTAAGATTAAATTTCACAGATTTCCAAGTGCTAGAGTGCTGGTGCAGTTTTTATTATGAATTTTCAGTTTTGTTGAATTACTATAAGAACATTTTTTTTTTAGTTTTTTACTTTCTTTTTTTTTGAATTTTTCTTCTTCTTCTTCTTCTTCTTCTTCTTCTTATTATTATTATTATTATTATTAATTACACTTTATTCATTTTGTATCCCTCCATAAGCCCCTCCCTCCTCCCCTCCTGATCCCACCCTCCTGATAGGGGAGGTCTTCCAGGGGAGGTCCTCCTCTCCTTCCTTCTGATCTTACTCTATCAGATCACATCAGGAATGGCTGCATTGTCTTCTTCTGTGACCTGGTAAGGCTGCTCCCTCCTCAAGGGGAGGTGATCAAAGAGCAGGCCAATCAGTTTATGTCAGAGGCAGTCCCTCTTCCCATTACTATGTAAGCCAGTTGGACACTGAACTGCCATGGGCTACATCTGTGCAGGGGTTCCAGGTCATCTCCATGAATAGTCCTTGGTTGGAGTATGAGTCTCTGGGAAGTTCCCTGTGTTCAAATTTTCTTGTTCTGTTGCTCTCCTTGTGGAGTTCCTGTCCTCTCCAGCTCTTGCTATTTCCCACTTCTTACATAAAATTCCATTCACTCTGTAAGAACATTTTATACATGCATCTTTGCTAAGGAAGCTGCATGCAGCCTGTTTGAGAACACAGAAGGTTCAAATGCAGTGGTTAGGGCTTGCTTTGGGAAGCCCTATCCCTTCCCTCTGTGTCATTTCCTGTGATCAATTGTTTGGCTTGAACTTTGTCCTATTATCTTAGTATGTTCTGCAACACACCCCTTACCGTCGTGTAATGATTCTGGAGGTCTACTCCCTCCTTTTGTTAGCCATTATCTGTTTGCGCCCCACTATGAACACTGTTAAGGAGTATTAGCCTCTTTTCTGGTTTCTCTCGATCACCTTCAGACTTTTGGCCTAGATTTCAGTTGATTTTTCCTTCAGTTCCAGTAATTTTAGTATAGTGTGCCGTTCTGTACATATTTAAATCATCTATTTCTATGTAATATTTCACGTAGAAAAATCAAGTTCCTTCAATACATGTTTTTCCACTGTCTTTAATTTCAAGAACATCCTCTTAAATTATGGTAAATTAGGTAAAATATTTTACTTAAAAATAATTGCTTTTATTAGGTGCCTTTGTGTGTGTATGTGTGTGTGTGTTTGTGTGTAGGTATATGCCACGTTGCATATGTAGAAGACAACTAGAAGGAGTAAATTCTATCCTTCCAATATGTGATGGTCTCCAGGGACCATCTCAGTTTGCTAGGCTCAGGAGCAAGCACCCTTACCCACTGAGCTATCCCCTCAACCCTTGGTGTCTTATATTCACAAATCCTTATTACACATACTCATTGACGCTTTCTGCCCATCCTTTTACTTAAAACTTCTGTTTACTTCTTACATTTTCTACCTATTTATTCCCAGGTGTTATTTCTTGTGTTAATGTATTCTTGTATTTGCTCAGATTAGAAAAGGTCATTTCAGAAATGACCTTTCAATTACTGATCCTTTCCTGAGTTTTGTCTTGCCTACGTTCTCTTTTATTTATGCTGTTCTTTCAGATCACCAATCAATATTTATTTTAGCTCATTTGAAAATGCTGACTTTTTCAGATACATGTTTTATGTCATTTTGGTGTCAATTGTCTTAAACACTTTGACATGGTCCTTATTCTGTGTGTGTGTGTGTGTGTGTGTGTGTGTGTCCCTTTCTTCCTCTCTCTTCTTTTTCTATCAGGGCTTCTTCTCTCTGCAGACAACTTGGAAAGCCATCCTCCTCTACTCAAACTGGCAGGCTGGAGGAGAAGCTTCCAGAGCTCCTGTATCGTTGTTGCTTGTCTTAGACTTTGAGCAAAGTGCTAACAGCTGTATCCTTTTAGTAAACTTCTTTGTTCCACTTTGCCAGTCTCCTCTTTCACTTTTTTCCTCCCCCACTCACTGTTCTCCCTAATCTGCATACCTTGCCTGGTTTTGCTTAAGTAATATTACATTGTTGACGTTGATGAAGCTGCTGTAGCCTGTTAGATTTTACCATGTATACCCTGTGTACCCATTTCCAACGTGATGAATGCACTTTTAAATTTTAGGTGCTCTTCTCAAGAAGGTTTTCACTGCAGAAATTTCCAGAAAGCACCTGTAAAGTGTCCTGAGAACTCTATTTTGCTTCCTTCTGCCTGCTTATTCACGTATTTGCAATGCCATGATTCCTCCTTATCACTTCCAATCTGTGAACGTGGGGATGCTTTGTCTTTTAATTTCATTGCAGATATATTGTCTTTTTGTTTTTAACCTACACTCATTTCTGAGTTGCTGACCAGCACTTATCAAGAGATTTAGAAATACTAAAAAAAGCTATGCTATACATGCTTTCCCTCAAGTTCTCTTCTGTCTTCTTAAGTGGCCTTCACTGCTTCTATCTGTGATGACAGCCTATACATACAAATGTGAAGATTTTTACTAATCCATCCATGGAAATTATTTTTCCTTTTACCCTGCTTGAGATTGCAAGAATTTTAATCTTTAAAATTGTTATGTAACAATTTTAATATAACAATATTACTATAACAATTGTTATAGAACAGCAGATATGGTAACATATGTACATAATTCCAGCACTCAGGAGGGTTGAGCATTCAAGGTTAACCTGGGTAATACTCCGCTTCCTGTGAAGAAGACCTGTCTGTGAAGAAGAAAGTCATGTTAACATCAGCAGACAACTACGTGCCCAGATAATGAGGTTAACCCTCTATTCAACTTTCCTTCTAACCTGGTCTCTTAGCAGGTAGGCACTGTCTCCTGCTGCCATGATGTGAACCTGTTTCCTATAGCACTATTTACAGAATCGGTCATACTATCTTTTTGACCTCTAGGACCCTAGAAGGAAGACTTATAGAATCTTTAAAAGAAAGAAGGGAAAATAAAGCAAAGCAAAAAAAAAAAAAAAAGAAAGAAAAAAGAAAAAGAAAAAAGAAAAAAAGAAGAAATCTTAAGAGCACCCAAGCTCGGTGGATCTCTGTGAGTTTGAGGCCAGACTGGTCTACAAAGTGAGTGCAGGACAGCCAAGGCTACACAGAGAAACCTTGTCTCAAAAAGAAAAAATCTAAAACCATAAAAAGTTACAAATTACTAGCATAATTAAACGTTCAGAGGTAAAAAAAAAAAAATGAAGGAGTATAAACAAAATTATGAAAAAATGATATATTCAAAATTCAAACTACAAAAGAGAAAATAATTATAATAGAAGTTAATCATGGAACACTAATTAAAAAGAAATTTAAAACCTTGAGGAATGAAGAAAACTTTGAAGCATGAAGAAGCAGACAGTGATAACAGTTTAAAATATTATATACTCCGCATACTAGTTAAGATAGTTATAAAGGTAATACTCAGTTTCTGGGAGATAAAGGAGAACACAGCCTTGCTAAGTAGCAAAGAGATTAAGGAAAGTGAAGGAGAGGAAAAATATTGACACCTTCTTGAAGTCAGGTTTCACAGAGCATAGAATCGGAGGCATAAGAATCATTCCAAAATTGGGGCCATTCTGATGATGGAGATCCCATTCTCAAGTAGCCAGCAAGGTCAACTGTGTTCCTCTTAGAAGGGACCACCAACATTGTGAACTTCTCATTTTCCTCATCTTTTTGTTTCCCCGAATACAGTTTATGTAACTCTCAGCTTATACTTTTAGGTATTGCTAAGTAAATTTCTAATTGGAGTTCTGGAAGCATGGTGCACTGCCTCCTGTTCTCTTTCACTCAGAGTCTCAGTTCTAAAGGGTCAGCTGAGTCTGAAGGCAGAGCAGTGCGTGACACCGTTCACATTCCCAAAGCCTTCTATCTCTTGTGGGTGTGTGCTAATGGGACCGTGGCTTGATCCTTGGAGTACTAGAGATGGTTGTCTTTGCAGTCTGCTCTCGTCTTCAGGACTGTGGCACCTCTGCTGTTTCCAAGAATCTCTACTCCAGACTAAAGGATCCATTTGGAGGCACAGTGTGGAACTGACCATGCCAGAACTATTGAAATGTGTGTGTAAGGAATCTCAGGCTCTCTTCTGCTCTCCCAGAGCCACCTGGAGCCCTGTGCAAGGCTCCCCCTTCCAGCGTGTTCTGGCTGTCTCCTTTTCAGAAAATGTGCATTTCAAACAGGTTCCTCCTTCCTTGTTTCAATGCATCAGTTATCCTCAAAACTTGAGTCTTTGGAAAACCAGAAAGTATTTAGAAAATAATGCACTCAAGCAAATTTGAAGGCTAGCTAACAAAAGGAAGAGGGAGGTAGCTAACGGCATTGAGTAAGGGTCTCAGAAACGTGTGTCTGATTCACAGTTTTTCTCCAGTCCTCCACCACTATGCGTTCCCAGTCTCAAAACCAACTTTACAGGACTATCCTTTATTTTTTACTTTTAATGGTTTCAAAAGTAGTAAGTATCTCTCTTCTGTCTTCCTTTTGACTTAAAATGCCGATCAGATTGTCACAATGTTTAATTATGACTATCTGCAGATAACTAATGATGGCCTTTGCTGCTTCTGAGCTTCTGTGTGAGATTGGGGTGGGGTGGGGGTGGGCTTTTCAAATGTGTTTAATTTAAAAAGAAAGCATAAGCTTAAGCTTTTGATGAAAATGTGTTTTTTGTTACCTCCCTTTGATATTAAATAATCTTAACTTTGAGAACTTTCTTTTTATCTTGAATTGAGACCACATTAGAATAGTGGTGATGGGATGGGCTGGGAAGCTCTCCTTTGGTAACAAGTCTACAGATGTGAAATCAAAGCTGTGTCTATCGGATAACTTCCAACAATGTCATAGAGCTGAGTTGGTGCTTCTTCTGTTTCTGCCACAACTTAAGGATAGAAAAGAATTAGTTGTTTCTCACTGACAACCAAATAAGAAGCTTTTGTGATCAATCTCCTGTGAAAAACTGGCCGAAAAGACTTGGAACAGCTTTTGTTGTTTTGGAGGGCCACCGAAGTTCTAATTAAAGTCTGCATGCCTAACCTTTCAAACTATCAACCCATACAGTGTCCCTGACCTATATTTTTCAAATGAACAATCATAAACTCTAGGCCATGTAAATATTTCTGATGATTTTAATTTAAACATTTAAAAATAATTATTATTTGTATTATTGTTGTTCTTGTCTTGCTCATGCTTAGGAGGTCATGTTGGTGAGAATGTTTGGATATAGCGTTTCCTAAGCCTCAGGTACAGGAGTTATTCTGTAGGTGTAACTATTGGATTGGTCTCCACAGCGCCACATTTTGATTGGTTGTGGGTTTCTGCTCCGGTCTCTGTTACAAAAAGAAGTTTTATTAATGGGGTGTGACAGGTACGCTTATGTGTGGGTATACGGGGGAAATTTTTAGGATGCAGTTAGCGATTGTTCTGGTTTAGTTAAATGGTGTAGATTCCCCTCCAAGGTTCACGACTTCAGCAGTCCTGGGTAAGTTGGAGGCTTCCAGGACTAGGCATGATTTCCCTCTTGCTGAGCCAGTCTTAGGTCTGATTATAGGTGTGTTGGTTAGGACCAACACGAGCATGCCGCTACTGCAGCCTTAAGGTCATTGTGTCACTATGGTCAAGAAAAGCCTAGGAGGCCTCAGCACTATATAAATAATTACAGGCAATTAAGAAATGGTGAGAAGTGGGGAAACAGTCGTCCCCAAGGAAGATCATCTTAGTTGGTCATGCAATACCAAATAGTCACCCTGAAACTGCACATGAAACATTGAGTGATCAAGGTGCACTCAATGCATTTAGGAATATATATGTATATACATGCAAGTATGTAACAATAATTAATGAAAGAAGAGGCCATAAATTTGAAAGAGAATTAAGAGGGGCATATGGGAGGATTTGGAAGGAGGAAAAGAAAGGAGAAAATGATGCAATTATATTACAGTCTCACAAGTTAAAAGAAATACTTTTTTAAAATAAAGATAATTATTATCAAGATATTTAACTGGCTTTATCCATCTTTCTTCAAGAAGAACTACACAGAAACCACCCACCAACATGGACAGAATGTAACTATCATAACCTAATATGTGATTGTGGTGGTTTCAATGTGTTTGCCCCCCACCCCATAGACTCATGTGGTTGAGTACTGGCCATAGGGAGTGGCACTATTAGGAGGTGTGGCCTTAGTGGAGTGGGTGTGGCCTTATTGGAGGAAGTGTGCCACTGTAGGGGTGGGTTTTGGTGTCTTCTATGCTAAAGCTTCACCCAGTGTGGAATTCCAGGCTCCTCCTGGCTGCCTTCAGATCAAAATGTAGAACTCTCAGCTCCTTCTCCAGCATCATGTCTGCCTGGATGCTGCCATGCTTCCTGTCATGATGATAATTTACTGAACCTTTGAAACTGTAAGCCAGCCCCAATTAAATGTTATTCTTTATAGGAGTTGCTTTGGTCATGGTATCTCCTCACAGCAATGAAATCCTAATTAAGACAAATATGCAAAAATAAAAGGAGATAGTAGATAGTTAAAATTTCTCTCCATCAACTTCTACAAGTCACCCTCAATAACAAAATTAAGCTTTGTGTAAAAAAAATACCTTCATTTAAATTCTCCACATTACTTCTTTAGCACAAAACTGATGTACTATCTGAAAGTTTGTCATTATACATTCTCCTTGGCAATAGGACAAAGGTAAGTCTATAATAATTTAATAGAAGATATAATTAAGCTAACTAAAGGAGGAAAACGTAAAGACTGAAGCAGCATCAGGAATAGAGGGGAGAAGAATTTAAAAGAAAGGTAAACAATCAGGCTTCCATATAGCTTCATTTTTTTTTTCAATCACTCCTTTCCAAAATGAGTTAAAATGCATCTATCCTGACAAGGAATAGCCAATTATGTAAATATGCATTCTTAACACAGTATGCTAACCATGGCCATGAGAAAGAGTGGGCAGATGGAGAGGCTCATGGGAGAGCTGCTGTAAATGAAAACCTCTGACACCGGAAGAATTCCAGCACACAAGAGAAACGTTCAGGCTCTTCCCTGAAACAGTCTCCCCTTTGTGCTATTAGCAATTGTCATAAAGCAACACAAATGTGCAATGATGAGTTGGGCCCACCAGGAGTTTTAGCTTCCAAAACAATGTCCAGCTCCGGTGTTAGTAATTTAGAATGGTTGTCCATTTTGAGTAAGAAGATATCCTTCTCTCAGAGGCCAGAGTTTAACAACTAGATTCAGTTCTGGATTCCTAGCCCAATACTCCTTTCCAGGGGCAGAGCTCCCAACCACTTCGCCGTGGGTCTTGCCAACCACACCATGGGGCTCATTTGTAAATGACCATGATGTTGAAAACATATCCCACCGTTGACATCCATGCTGTGATCTTTTACAGGGTTGGTAGGACGAGGCCTAAGTGGGATTTTTTTTTTGACAGACTATATTTCTCCTACACAGCTTTTACTCAACAGTCTTTCCATTTCATTCTAATTGTCATCTTTCCCATCTTCTACTGCTGCCAAACCTTCTCCCACCACACCTGAATTAAAACAAATAAAAGTAGACATTCTTCCCTACATTTCTCGCTGGCCACTGGAGAATTGTGTACGGAATTGTGCCTTAGTAGAAATGAAAATATTCTATACAACACTGAAAGCAAGGGGCTATAGTTTTAGCACAGACAAGTTACTAAAATAAAGCAAATGAAGTAAAACAAATCATAGCATAAATTTCAACTTATTGTAGGAAGGAGAGATATGTCAAGCAGGGGGACACAGGCATCCCAACACGCCAATAACATCTGCTAAAGAAATTGTCCTTCCTTTTCTCAGAACTTAGCAGGTGTCCATTTGTACCATATCAATGAAGGGGACTGCTTCGGTCTTGATTTTTGCAGCGTTCCCCTGTGTCTGATCACTGACCAGTTCCCACAATTACTCATGTTGACAGTTGGGCAGAAGCTCTGATTCTTACTTAAGTGGTAATGACTTATACCAGCTTTTGCAAAATCATCTGGACTGTATTTGTCTAAGCCGGTCCTCTGGTGACTCATGCATACAGTGCTCGGGCAGGTGGACATATGCACGTGTGCATGCGTACACAGGCACACAGGTATGCTCATGTGCACATACACACAGACAGGCAAACAGGCATGTATGCATGCATGGACGGACACACATTCTTGCGGTGCTCACCTAGAGGCTGTGGCTCATGGGGCCCCAGCTCACTGAATGCAGAGTTGCTGAGTCTTCCTCAGTCTGTATGGTGTGGTGGAGGCCCAAATGAAAGCTAGTTTAGTTCCTAAATAGAGCTTGAATTAACTTGTTATTCATCAGGAGGAAGAAAATTAAGTTGGCCCTTGAAATTCCATCAAAAGTAAAAATAAGTTCCATATGGATTAAAGACTTACGCACAAAAAATTAAAATAATAAAAAAATCTTTTAAAATTCTGTATGTGCAAAAAAAAAAAATTCTGTATGTGCAATCCTATAAGCAAAAAAAACTGCCCTAACAATCTCTGGAAACTCAGACACACAAAAGAAAATGTACTTATAGTTAAATATCTAAACATGTTTGGAAAAGGGATCACGCTAGGAAAAATATTTACAATACATATGACAGAGAAGAGGTTAATAAGTTTATGATATAAGGAACTGTTATAAATGAGCAACAATAGGGCAATGACTACATAGACTTATGAGAGTAAATACAGTCGGCAGAAAGCCGGCTATCAGCAAGTGTTCAATCTTGCTGAAGCAAAAATAACATAATGTATGTCCCTTAGACTGTCAAATAAGAGTCGCAATAGACACTTTTGGCAGAGATACAAGAAAAAAAATTGAATATATTGCTCCTGTAAATGGGAACTATGAGTCTTGGTTGGAAAACAATCTGGCAACAACTATGAAAGTGAAGATGTACTGTAGTCTACTGAGTTTCAAGTTCATAGATTTATTGCACAGAAATAATACCAACAATATGCAAAAAACAATGTATTTACACGGTGTTTAAAATCATTCTAGTGGAAAAATTAGTATTTATCAAAGGAGAAATGGAATATACGCCACACCCCCCCCAAAAAAATATGTGCTTTGCTACATTAAAAAGAATGTGCTAGACGATGTGAAGTAATCAATTAAACCACTCATGGGTTAGCAAGCAAACCAAGACTCATGGAACTCATGCAATGGAGCCCTTTTTAATAAAGAAGAAAAAATAATAGTGTGGGATGATTGCGTGTTTTTAAAAATAGCAGCTTTATTGACATAATTCATCTTCTCAAAGCACACAATTCAGCATGCTATTTATTTTAACAATCATTTTTTTATACTCTCATGGGAAACTAACAGAGGAAGCCTGGGGCACAGAAAAGCTGCCTCTTCACACACAAGAGGGAGACTCAGGGGCCTTGGGCTAAGCACAGGCCACGTGAGATGAACACTGGTTGTCTGTGGTTATGCGTACCATGCAAAGACATGCTTCATGAAAGAGGTCAAGGAGCCGACCAAGAGCTTCTTGGTGCTCAGCTTGAAGGGAATGCCCCATTTTCTGAGTACATATACGAAGACAAGACATGGATCAGAATTTGACTGCCAGCTCATTTCAACTGTCTTCTGCCTTATGACATGCCGTTCTTTCATCTGTAACTTGACCCTAGAGAGACATGTCTTTACCCGCTGGAGCACAAAGCCCAATTCTAGGAGCACCCATCCCTTTTCCCAGGGCAATGAACAGGGCAGCCATGGCCTACTGAGATTATAATCATCAGGGTACTTTAGCAAATATTAAACCAATCACAATTACTTTCTCCTTGACTAGATATTCCACTGTCAACCCTTATTATGGAGGTCCAACTATAAAAACTAAGGCCACATAGCAGGATGCAACTGGTAGCCAACTCAGGAATGAGGAAACCAGGCTTTCAGAATCAGGCCCAGTGGAAGGAGAAGCCTGATCCACTTCCTCTTTACACCTTGGTAGCTCATGGAATGCCATCCTGAAGGATCCATGGTGAAGAATTCTGTGGCTGAGACCACACTCCCAGAAACCCTTGTGTAAAGCTTCAGTGTGGTAAAGAGAAGGAAGACAATGAAGAATACTCTTCCTTAATCTCGTTCCTACACAAGAGCAGCAATGGTTTGTGCCTGTCCCTGCTGCCTCTGGCCCTCTCCTGGGGGACAGCCATGGGAGGAAATAGAAACCAAGTAGCTCTTGCCTGTCTACCTCCTCTGCTCTCTAAAAGAGTCTGCCATTCACCATGAGAAAGCCCATGCACAAGCTAAAAGATACATCACATTTGTTTAAAACAAAGACCTTGAGCTTTACTCCCAAACTGACCCCAAGCCCCATGTGGCTCACATACTGATTTGAAAATTGATAGGCCTGTCAAAGCCAGGTCATGTGACCTTAAGAAAAAAAAAAGCAGTGGAGAGATAAAACCAAAGGGTGTTTTTATACATCAAATGAGAGCCCCAGAATAACAAGATAAAGTGGCTGGGATTCTGTGGGAGAATTCTGGGCCAAAGGAGCCAAAAGAGTAATTTTCACCTGTTGCAAATGATAAGGTAAAGACAGCACACTCAGAGGCAAAGCACGGGGGGAGAAGAACAGTTACTGTTAGCTGCTATACTCCAGGCAGAGACTGACTCTTTTACCCTATGTCCAGCACAACGAGACGCTGGAAAAATTAGAAAAGTGGAGAGGAAAGCAGTAGGAAAGATTGTATGATTGATTTAAGAGACTGCATTCATGTCTAAATGGAAGGTCAAGATTATTTAGAATAGAAATGTAATACTATGTGGGATTGTACATTGAGTTAAATTTTGTTTTTCTACTAAACCACCAATGATGGCAAAGGGACTAAATCACAAACAAAAGTTCTTGCTGGAAAGCCAAGTGGAAGAACCAGAGGGCCTGGGAAGCCCTGATGGATAACATTGAAGCCAGGCTGTTTTCCCTGTGCTGCCTACAATTGCTACTCTGTGGACCTCAGGAAAACCTCTGTCTGAGGATTCTGATTTCTGGCTCTTTCTGGACATTTGGGGTACATGTCAGAAAACCTGAGGTCATGGGAATCCTTCTAGCCACTCTAAGAGCCCAAAGAATGTGAGGTTAACTGTTGCCAAAGGCATGTCCTTAATATCCTATCCCCCCAAAGAGAGAAGGCATAGGGGTACTTCTAGAAAATATTGTAGCTGCAGAACCTTAAACAGCACATAGAAAATGGCTTCTCTCCCTGTGTTTCCAACCCTTTTCCTGGCCCATTTCCTCCTTACCTTGGTTAGATTTTGTATCTTGGCTAAAGTAAGATGTTCTTACACCCTCCCTTTTTTGTCTTGAGACCACAGTGACCCAAACAGGAGCCAAATCCCTTAACTGAAGGATAATTTATAACAGAGCTTCTAGCATTTAAAAAAAAATAATTTTGGTGAGTGGGGAACGTGCCAGGAGGTCAGAAGTTGATTCCTGAGGGGTGCCTCGCCTCCTTCTCAGTGCTGGTCTGCCTGGATTATCACATTACAGAAAGGGGTTGAGCCAAGGCCAGAACAATACCGCTTAGCTCCTATTCATCCCCTGAATGGGCTCAGTAAAGCCTGCATAGACCACAGAACAGTATGGTCTGCAATCTATGGACACAAGCCCTTCTGAAGGGCTGTGTCCTACCAGTGGGGAAGTTATTGAAATGTAAAAGGTTTGTTGCCTCAATGAGGAGAGCCCACAGAGCTTGGATAATAGATCCTTAGACATATCACATGGTTCAGTTTGAGGCAATAGGCTCTAACAGCAAAGCTCTAAATGATGTTTAATAAAACAAGATCCAGCCAGCATAGTACAAATGGATGAATCACCAAGGGCAGTGTGCCCAGATCTGGCATCTCACACCACAGGCAGGGCTGTGGCTCACGAAACCATAGTCCACTCCCGGGTTCCTTGTCAGTTATCAGAGGCAAGGCTACGGTGAATCACACAGCTATGATTAACCCCAGGTTAGCATGCAGCCTCTGACAGTCGTACCAGCAAGGCTGGCTGGAAAGGGCTCCTCGGATGGGGCTTCCAGGCTTATGTGGTAAGTGTTAGCAGATTGAAAGGTTGAGGCACAAATGGTGAACACTGGAAGTGTATAATATTCCATCTTTAAAAATGAGAAAACTAAGTCAAATCTTTCTGGAAAACTGGAGGCGGTGGAGGAACATAGAGACTCTGGGAATCCACTTGAACAAGAGTAGTTGGACTGAAGAGGGTGTTGGATTCGGTAGAGATGTGGTTAGAGGTGACTGTGAACCACCTAACATGGGTGCTGGGAACTGAACTCTGGTCTTCTGGAAGAACAGCAAGTACTCTTAAGCATTAATTTATTTACACAGTAAAAAGGTTCTATTCTGCCTTGTTCTTACACTGTGTGTGTTGATCCATTTTATTTTTTAAATTTTATTTATTGTTTTATTTATTACAATTTATTCACTGTGTATCCCAGCTCCCTCCGTCATCCCCTCCCAATCCCACCCTCTCTCCCTCTTCTTCTCCTATGCCCCTCCCCCAGTCCACTGATAGGGGAGGTCTTCCTCCCCTTCCACCTGACCCTAGTCTATCAAGTCTCATCAGGACTGGCTGCATTGTCTTCCTCTGTGGCCTGGTAAGGCTGCACACCCTCAGGGGGAGGTATTCAAAGAGCCAGCCAGAGTTCATGTCAGAGACAGTCCCTGTTCCCATTACTAGGGAACCCACCTGGACACTGAGCTGCCATGGGCTACATTTGTGCAGGGGTTCTAGGTTATCTCCATGCATGGTCCTTGGTTGGAGTATCAGTCTCAGAAAAGACCCCTGTGCCCAGATTTTTGGTTCTGTTGCTCCCTTTGTAGAGCACCTGTCCCCTCCAGGTCTTTCATCTCCCCCTTCTTTCATAAGATTCCCTGAACTCTGCCCAAAGTTTGGCTATGAGTCTCAGCATCTGCTTCAATATCCTGCTGGGCAGAGTCTTTCAGAAGCCCTCTGTGGTAAGCTCCTGTCCTATTCCCAGTTTTCTCTCTTTTCTGATATCCATCCCATTTGCCTTTCTGAATGAGGACTGATCCTCTTACCCTGGGTCCTCCTTCTTGCTTAACTTCTTTAAGTGTATATATTTTAGTATGTTGATCCATTTTAATACTGTCTTTTGAGTGTTTACTCCATTTACATCAAATGTGATTAGTGTTACAACTGAGAGCACTGCAGCTAACTTGCCTTTCATTTTTTCTATGCATAATCTTTTCTTTGATCTTTTATTCTTCTGTTCTTTATTCACTTTGAATTAAGCACATACTTTTATTTCCTATTACATTCCCCTCACTGGCTTTTTAGCTCTATTTTAATATTGTTTTTAATGCTTATTCTGTACATGAAAATAACCACACAAAACTTATCATCACTAAGAGTTTTTCTCCCTGCTCCCACCTTTTATCATCATTGCCACATATTCCATTTCTACATGTTTTAACCTTAAAATAAATAATTCACTTTGCTGTTTGAAAAATGGGCATTTGTTCTCTGGCATACATGTATCCTTAGGTTTTTTATTTTTTAAAGCCTACTTTATTTGAGGTTCTTTAAGCCTCTACCTCCCACCCAACCCTCCAACCCTAGGTAGGAGAGAAAGAAAATTAGTTGGGGCAGGGGATGTAGTTCTCTGGGGAGATTCTTCATCATCAGGATATCCAGCAATCCAGCAAACCACAAGCAGCAGCAAATGCAGCAGCAGAACAAATCAGCAAATCAGTAAACCAGCAATCCAGAAATCCAGAAATCCAGCAATCATCTAGCAATACCAAAAGCAGCAACAAGAACCACCACCAGCAGCAATAACCTCCTTGAAGCATTTCTGAAATGGTGCTCTCTCTGGGAGCAAATGGAAGCAAAGTATTCTCTCTCTCTCTCTCTCTCTCTCTCTCTCTCTCTCTCTCTTTGCTTCCATTTATATCTTCTCAGAGTCCACACATTCAAAACCCATGCCCTCTGCATGAGGCAGTTTCCAGCTAAGGGTCGTGTGACCTCTCACAAGGCTGTTTATCAGCTGACAAAGATCAAAAGCCCTCTCAGGAGGCTGTTATCAATTGTGGATTCCTGAATTCACTTGGGATTACATAAAAAATATATTTGCATAACATTATCAAAACGTCCACTAAACGTATCCTTTCTGGTACCCTTTTTCTTTCTGGGTGATCTGTGCTCTGATAAGAAAGACCGTGGTTAGTTTGGATGTGGCCCTTACTGCTGGGATTCTGTGTCCTGGAATCTGGATCTCAATGTGATGATGCTAAGTAGAAGAAACTTGAAAAGGTGAAGTCTAGGGGAAGGTGGTCAGGTTATTCAGAGATGCCCTTAGAAGGGATAAAGGCAGCTCTTCTGAGGCTTGACAACTGATTAATTTCTAGGAGAGTTGAGGTGCTATGAGAGAGCAAACCTGCTTCCCAAATTTCTCCAGCTCTGCCTTCCTGCCCTTCATTCTGGGATCTCTCTTTTTTCCCTTACTTGTTCCTGCCTGCATGTCATCTGCATGCATGATATAATCAGGGGAGCTTCCCCAACATCTGAAGCACTGGCCTCACCTGATACTGGAATTTTAGCCTGTAAGTCAATACATACACCCTCTTTCTTTCCATGAAGTACTCAGCACAATGTCTGTTGCTATCTCAATAGAAGGTGAACAGTATAAATTCTGTTATCTGAAGGATTTCTTTTCCTGTCCCCATAGGATAGAGTTAATATCGATGAATTGTGTTGGCCTTTGGAAAGGACTTTCTTCCTTGAAGTGCTTCATATGGGATTGAGATTGACAAATGTTTGCAGTCAGATCTATTGGAAAAGAGGCTCTGATATAAAATCAGCGTGCAGGGAGTTGATCTCCTCACAGTTACACTTTTCAGTGGCTGGGCCACTAAGGAGAACTTGACCTGTAACAGTCATCACATCATGGTGGAACATTCTTTCTAGCCCCGCTATGACCTCTGAACCTGTGCAGACTTGTTTCTACTGGCTTCCTTCTCTCCGTCCCCAACCCAAATCTCAATGTTCTGGCCTCAGACTGTGTCTCCACTGGAATTGCTCTCGCCAAGACCAAAACAAAAGCCCGCAGCTACAGCTATTCAATGCAAAGCTAAACTCTGGCAACACCTATAAAATTTAAAATATTTATATCCATCGATCCAGCAAGTTTACTGTAAAAACTGCAGACAAGCAAACTCTGTACACACACAAACATCCTCTGCAGTTTGTTTGTAACAGTACAAAGTTGGAAACAATTTGAATGTCCATCAATAAAAGATTGGTTACATAACAAATGCTATTTAATAAAAACCTGGCAAATACTTGCTGGCTGAGTGAATAAAAGAGTAAACAGTTACCATGACATACACTTTCTGGGATTAAAGTTTCAAGGATTTCCTAAGACATTTTTATTAAAGTTAAAAATAAAATCCAAATTTTATTATTTCTGTTGAGGTAAGTGTTATGTTCACTAAAGAAAAACTTTTGAGAAAGTCAGACCCACCCGAAAAAGAAATGAATAAAGAGCAAAAGTACAGATCCTTTATCTTAAGGTCATTCCGGACCACCCACAAACTTGTTAATGTTTCATAGTTTATTGAAAGTAGATATCTCTCTTCTCCTCCCTCTCTAACAGAATTGTGTTCTTAGAGTTCATAAATTATTGAAAACAATTTATTAAATCTTCTCTAAGTAGAAAGGTAGAAGTCTGTCTTTCATGTGCAGCTGTTATATATATGGATATAACATATATATGTATACACATACATACATGTATATGTGTATATATATATAGAGAGAGAGAGAGATGATAGGTAGATACAGATAGACATAGATGTGGATATATCATAGATACATTAAAGGGCACAAATATGGATAACTGGTAGCAAACAGATGTTTATTGAAGCCAAACTTGGGCCCACCACCAGCCCACTTTGTCAGTCTTTGGTCAGTTATTATGTCCTGCCTCCGTGGTGAGAACACAGTGTGTGAGTTGGCAGAACCATATAACTAGCAGCAGATAGAGGTTGTCGAGTAGAGCCTTGTTGTGAGAAAAAAATGGCATCTGATTTTCCTATGAATATGAAAGAATAGAAGTACTCTCTTCTCTATGAAAGGATAGCAACAATTCATTGGATCTAAAGAAAGCGGGAATTTAATGAAGACAGAAGGAAAAAAAATCAGGCCCAAAGTGAGTTCAACGACCTAAAATCACCTCACTCCTGCAATGATCCTACATGATGAAGGGTTGTGAGTAATTTCATCCTTAGCCATCTTATCATTCTCTAGCTATGCTTCTAAAATGGTAAATCCATGGAGCATCATGCACACAGTATCAACTCACATTTCACAATGTGCCCAAAAATATGCTTGTTTCCTTTTCTAAGAAATAGGAGCTTTCTTTATTTCACTCATTGTGAGAATTTAATACATGAATACTGTATTTACACCATTTCTACACCCCTCTGATGTCTCCTGTGCTCTTTCAAGCTCATGACCTCTGCTGTAATTATTCTCTCTCCCTCCCCCAACCTTTCTCTCTCTGTGTCTCTGTGTCTCTATCTGTCTCTCTGTCTCTGCCTCTCCCCCCAAACACACACACAGTACTGATCCCATTTAGCGTTGCTCTTACTTACACATGTCTAGGTGTCTTTGACTGACCACTTGGGATTGGAACACTGAGGGTCTTGCTCCTAGAAAAGACTGATTCTCAGTTTCCCAGCAGCCACTGACTGCCAATAGCTATTCATATGGTGGTGGGGCACTGTGAAATGTCTTTTATCCACTTTAGCACATTGACAGGTGTTGGCACCGTGTGGGTCTTGTTTAAGTCAACCGAATAGTTGAGATTTCATGTGGTAAGCATCCATGTGGTGTCTAGGAAGACAGTATCTAGGAGCAGGAGTCTTGGTCTAATAATCTTTCTGACTCTTCTTGTGTGATCTTTCCTGAGCAGTGAATGTAGGGGCTATATTGTAGCCAGAAGGCAAGCAGGGGTTTAACAGCTTTCTAAAGCACAATTGGCATGAATGTACTTTAACTACAATTTAACTATAAACAACATGGCACATGTTTATGCTCGCACATACCCCACAGAGCTCTGGCGTTCTTTATAATCCATGCTCTGCTCTCTGTCCTCCCCATTTCCCTTGGAAACAGATGATCTGCCTTGACAATGAAGACTGGTTTGTTTCCTTAACTTTGCATAAATGAAAACATACAGGTGATAATGTGTTGTGTCTGGTTTCTGCTAGAATGATTGAGACTCAGCTATGTTATGTGTTTCAATTCTTTCTGTTTCTGTTGGATATATGATGAAAAGATACATATGAAAGAAGTCAGAGAATATGAGCAGAAAGCAACTTAAAGACACAAGGTCCTAATCACTAAGCCAAATCATCCAAATTCAGAGCGACAAAAACCTCGTGCTTTCTCATATGTGAAATACAAACATAATTTTTGATAGAAATAAATGATATAGATCTTGACATATACATGGCATATCTGGAGTGGTCATAAAACAGAATGGCAGCCATGAGAGAGGAGGAAGAAAAGTTGAATGAGGGTCATATGAAGTAATATAGAATGGAAACTCCTGGAGGATAAGAGTAAAAGCATGAGGAGCCAGGCACTGTCAGGGAGGGAAATGAGTAAGAACAAAGTATTAGAACAAAGACTAGTTAATTTGTATGTATACTTGACCTTTTACAAAAAAAAAAAAAAAAGAGGAAGGGGAAGAGGAGGGGGACGGTGGAGGAGGAAGAGAAGGAAGAAAAGGAGGAGGAGGAGGAGAAGAAGAAGAAGAGGAAGACAAAGAAGAAGAGGAAGACAAAGAAGAAGGAGGAGGAGAAGAAGAACTTGAGCTTTAGAGGAGTGAGCTTTCCTGAGGTGAGCCAAAAGCCAAGACAGACAACGTCTTCCCTTTTTAAGAAAGAACACGGGAAGGTTGCCATTCCCTACCAGTTTCACTTCTGTCTCACTGAATCCTGATTTGACCTGTACTACTTCTTTCCTTGCTTTACTTTGTGTTTAACGTACTCCATTTTCCTTCAGTTCAAACCACTTTCTGATGTCTCCTGTGACAATGAGACTCGTAAGTTGAGAAAGAAATACAGGTTTGAAGTAAAAACTCTGTGTATGTTTAGGATCTTCTATCATTGTTTCCTAACTTAATCCTTTTATGGTAAAATACCTTATCCTGTGTACTTTGAATCCAGTTCAATTTGTTAAAACTTGGTTTTTCATATTTTCTGCCATGAAATTAGTAAGTCTATAAAGACAACATTATCAAGTTAATGAAGATAGAGCATTCCACTCCACATGAGCAAAACAGTCTTTTGGGAGGCACACAACGTATTCGATACTTCCTAATAGTGTTGAGCCTTTTTATAGTCTAATTTATTTTTATTTTACCATTGTATCACTTGTCAGAGGAAAACACTGAAGTATAAAATTATAATATTAGATTTGTCTATCTTTCATTATAATCAGGTATTTTGAAAATATGTTAAGTTCATTGAATGTTCAGACCTGTCTATCCTCTTGATGAGTTAACCATTTAATCACCATATGAAACCTTTTTTATTCCTGAAAATCTTTGCTTTGAGATATAATTCTGATTCTAATATAGCTGTTCTGACTTCCTTTTGATTAGTGTAACATTATATATCTTTCTTCACAAATTTCCCTATAAAATGATTACATTTTTACACTTAAAGTAAATTTCATTAAAATCGATAATATATGGTTTCCTTTTTATTTTATTTTACTCCCAAACTCTGATTTCTAACTACAAAGATTGTACGCACCTCATATGCTTATGTGTATGGTTACCTTTAAATCTTGATGTTTAAATTCTTAATGTTCATTATATATTTCCTCATCTCCTCTGCTATTTTAAAATTTAATCTAAGTCTAAGCATTGATTATACTTTTCCCTGATGTAAAAATTATCTGACAAAAAGCAACCTAAAGGGCCGAAGGTTTAGGTTGGCTCATGGTTTACTGGCGCATTCTGTCATGGCAGAAGAGTCATGGCAGCAGACTTGTCAAGCAGCAGGCCGCATCGCATTCATAGTCAGTGAGCAACGGTATGAATGCTGGGCCGGCTTCCCCCTGACTCAGTCCATAACCACTCGTGGGATGGCGCCACAATTTTAACTAACTTGAGTTCCATTGATCTTTTCAAGACCACTTAATTTCTTCTACAAATTAAAATATAACTTTTAGTTGTTACTTGGAATATTCAAGATATACTCAGTATATGAATATATTTACCATAGTTACTAAATATCTCTTATGGTATCTTCTCAGATATTATTTTTTTAAATAATTTTATTTACCATCAAAAAATTGAACAGAAACATTTATTGTTTGATAAGAAAATCTGAAGACCAATAAGGTATTTAACGAGGTACTATTACAAAGTAGATGTACTATAAGATTATATGCAAGTAGATCAACAATGGAAAGCAGAAAATAAAATGTGGGGCTGGCAAGATGTCTCAGGAGTTCGAAATGCTTCCTATCAAGTCTGACAACTTGCATTCTATCCCTGGAACCCACAGGGCAGCTGAAGAGAGCTAACTCCTGTAAATTATCGTCTAGCCTCCACAGGCATCCTGCCACATACATGTTCAGGAGCATGAATACATATGCATGTGCACATACAAAATAAATGTATAAACAAACAGACATTGAAGTTCTTTAAAAGATTGCTCAGGTGTGAACCAGTTGAATTAGAAACCAATACTAAACTAAGAACAGAGGGCTCAGTAGCGAGTGTGTGAACAGACCTCAAGAAGTCTAGGCTAGGCCTTCAGGATTGCTCATCCTTTAGCCCCAGTGAGCGGGAAAAGACTAGAATACTGAAAGACATCTCCAGGTGGTGGGTCTGTCTCTCAGGAGTTATCAGAGAGGCCCTTTCATGCATTTCCTGAGAATACTGAAGTCTTCGTGAGAATCTTGGCCCATGTCTAAACCAGAACAAAGCTAGTCTTTGAGGCACCAAGAATAATGTAATTTTGCTTGTAGCGTCTTTCAATGCTATAATATTTGGGACAATTTTTTGACTGTTTTCCAACCGAACTGGCAGAACTAACCAAATTCTCTGGTTGTCTGTTGGTGAGGAATGCTTCCAATAACTCTCTCATGACATATACTCAGTTTTAGAACCCGTTTAGGACTTGATAACATTCAGATGGAATGAGCTGACCTGTTTCTCTGCCCTTTGTGATTGAACATGGCTTAGAAAAATGCCTAACTAACCTCCACACAAATAGAAACTACTTTGTCATGTAGCGACTTGAAAGATGTTTTAAGTTTAAAGGACATCTCGTGCTGGAGCCAGCCGGGCAGAGTCGAACGTTTCTTGAGTTGGGAGTGAGGATTAAAATTAATAAAATAAACACACAGCACACAGGAAACTTTTAAAAGGTCCAGACTCGACAGCCATGGCAAAAGGCAGGCTGCTGCAGGAAGCAGTGCCAGCAGCAAGTCTCAAGTCTCTGCCTGCCTCCTCTGCCTCCAGCCCTCTTCTCTAGCTCCTCCCCTCTTTCCTGTCCTCTGGCTCCTCCCATTGCACAACATTGTATCTAGTTGCTTATTTGTGTCCTGTTTACACAAGAGTCAGCCTTCTTGTGCAGTAACTGTCAGCCTGTCTTTTTATTGTAGAGTTTCTAAGCCAGAGTAGAAACATCTCAGATCAATGGTTTAATTTGCACAAGGAGCCTGAGGAAGAGGTGTGACCCTCACAAGCTATCCCACCTGTTGTCACAAACAAAAGGAGTCAGCTCCTGACAATCTCGGAGATTAGAAAAGGCTCTGTACAATGAGTCTTTAACTTCTTTTGTATCCCTAGTTCTCAAAGTGTGGCCCTGTTAAAATGTGAGTTCGTGGGCTTTGCTGGAACACACAGTAGAGAACCTACCCTTCCACACAGCATTCAGTGTCTCCTACTTCTGTGTGATCTCAAGATTCGAAGACTGCTAGATGCTAGTTTAGGAAACAGTATACCAGTAGATTTTGAAGATCTACTTTCACGGGAAAATAATTAAAAAAAAAATATGACCAGCATCTAACAAAAATAATTTCTTCCAGGATGAATTTCTTCCAGGACATATTTCACTGTTGTTTCTCACTCTGAAAGGTGAGAATCCCAACTCTTATCTAAACACTTTTGATGATTAACCAACACAGTAGTATTAAGAAGCAAAAAGTAGAGTCTTTTGGAGGTTCTCTGTGGAAGGCTTCTGTCCTGTTCCTTGTTGTCTCCTACTTTCGACGTCTATCTTGTTTGCCCTTTCAAATGAGGATTAAGCATCTTCTCTAGGGTATTTCTTGTTGTTTAGCTTCTTTAGGAATATAGATTTTAGCATGTTTATATTATGTTACGTGGCTAATATCCATTTATAAGTGAGTATATACCATGTGTGTCTTTCTGCTTCTGGTTTACCTCACTCATGATGATCTTTTCTAGTTCCCACCATTTGTCTGCAAATTTCATGATTTCCTTGTTTTTAATGGCTGAGTAGTATTCCATTGTGTAAACGTACTACACTTTCTGTATCCATTCTTCCATTGAGGGACCAGGGTATCAAAGCAGATACTGAGACTCATAGCCAAACTTTGCCTCAATCCTTATGGAAGAAGAGGGAGATAGAAAGACCTGGAGGAAACAGGAACTTCACAAGAACACAGAGCCAAAACACCTGAGCCCAGGAGGGGGCCTGCAGAGACCCATACTCCAACTAAGGGCTATGCATGGAGAGGACATAGACCCCTTGTTCAATGGAAGCTCATTGGCTGCTCAGTTCTCAAGTGGGTTCCTTATAAGGGGTACAGGGGCTGTCTTTAACATGAACTCAGTGGCCAGCTCTTTGATCACTTCCCCCTGGGGGGTGCAAACTTACCAGGCCATAGAGGAAGATGATGCAGCTAGCCTTGATGAGGCCCGATAAGCTAGGTTCAGATAGAAAGGGAGGGGGTCCTCCCCTCTCAGGGGACTAGGGAAAGGGAATAAGGGGAGAAGAGGGAGGGCGAGTGGGATTGAGAGGAAACAAGGGAGGATACAAAGTGAATAAATTGTAATAAATAAATATTTAAATAAAATTAAATAAAAAAGAAGCAAAAACTATATTCCAAAGTCTTCTGAGTTATCAGGGGACTTGTTAGAGATGACAAAATTCTGCATAAAAGAAAGGTACAGGACCTGATAGGCTGGGGTCAGATGGAAGGGGAAGAGGACATCCCCTATCAGTGGACTAGGGGAGGGACATGGGATGAGATGAGGGAGGGAGGATGGTATTGGGAGGGGCTGAGGGAGGGGGCTACAGCTTGGATACAAAATGAATAAACTGTAATTAATAAAAAATAAATTATAAAAGGTACGTTGATTACTTTTTCTTTACACACCGTCATCCGATCCAGACTCTGTGGTGTGTGATCATGACATTACTCACATGCCACCATGGAATCACTGACATCTAGGAATCCACTGATGCTGGTAAAAAAAAAAAAAAAATATTCTGTCATTATCATTAAAATGCGGTTTAAGATGATTTCATTTAGAAAAGTAAAGAGTTTAGAGATAGTAGTAAATAATTTGGGGACACACATGCCTAGGGACAAAAATCTACCATCTTAGCTTTGTTTAATCCACAGTCCATCACAAATTATATTTTAGAAGAGAGAAATGATAGAAAGACCTGGAGGGGACAGGAGCTCCATGAGGAGAGCAACAGAACCAAAAAAATCTGGGCCCAGGGGTCTTTTCTGAGACTGATACTCCAACAAAGGACCATTCATGGAGATAATCTAGAACCCCTGCACAGATGTAGCCCATGGCAGCTCAGTGTCCAAAGGGGTTCCCTAGTAAGAGCAGCAGGGGCTGTTTCTGACATGAACTCAGTGGCTGGCTCTTTGATCACCTCCCCCTGAGGTGGGAGCAGCCTTACCAGGCCACAGAGGAAGACAAGGCAGCCAGGCCACAGAGGAAGACAAGGCAGCCAGTCCTGATGAGACCTAACAGACTAGGATCAGATGGAAGGGGAGGAGGACCTCCCCTATCAGTGGACTAGGGGAGGGGCATAGGGGGAAAAGAGGGAGAGAGGGTAGGATTGGAGGAGCTGAGGGAGAGGGCTACAGCTAGGATACAAAGTGAATAAATTATAATAAATAAAAAAAATAAATTTAGAAAAAGAAAAGAGAAATGAAGTACACTTTGGTGAAAAGAAGGGAAGTTTGAAAGGAAATTCATGTCTATTTTTAATTATACAGGAAAAAGACATCAGAAGGAATGTGGAATAAAAATATTTTTGTTTCCGAGTGATCACTAGGACACTCTGAAAATTTTGAGCAAATCTTGTATTTAATCTTTCAAGCAGGGTGTTTGCATTACTTATCCTAGTTATGGTTTGCGCTTGTGTTACTCACACCGCAATTGGAACAAGACTATGAGGATAGTTCATTTTGGCTCCAGCCTTAGAGCAGACCGAACTGATTACAGACAGACGAAGCAGAAGAATGCTGCCCATCCACACTGAGTCCTTCATGAGCTGAACACTCAAGAGAACATAAATGTTACATTTTATACCAATAAGTTTTTAGATGTCTTGCAACAAAGAGCACGAAGCGTCAAGATTTTCCTCTGGGTGAACACACATGTACACACAAACACACACACACACACACACACACACAGCTGAGTCTGACAACGTTTTAAATAAGATGGGCTGGGCTGGTCCTTGAGTTCTAAGTCATTCTGTTCCAGAGAAAATATGATTAAATAAGACTTATGCTGTGATAGAGATAACCTCCAATTTGTACCCAAATTTCACATTACATTGTTCTGGTTTGCCTTTTGTTATTGTGATAACACTGAGTAAAATGAACCTCAGGGAGGAAAGCGTGGATTTTCGTTTACGGGTTATAGTTCCGTTATCACAGGAGCCAAGTCAGAGGCTCAGATCAAAACCCTGGAGGGAGCCCCTGAAGCAAGCCCAAAGAGAAATGCTGCTTAGCGGTTGGCTGGTTCTGGCTTACTCCATTACCTCTCCTATACAAACCAGGCCTACATGCCCAGGGAAGGTACCACCCACAGTAATCACGGTAATCAGCAATCAGTAACTGTTCCACAAGGGCTGGAGAAATAGGTTCACAGAGAAGGGGACTGACTGCCCTTCCAGAAAATACAAGTTTGAATTCCCAGCACATGTGGCAGCTCCTGGCCACCCGAGACGCCAGTGTCATGGGATCGAATGCCATCTTCTGATCTCCTCAAGAACTTCATATATGTTGTGCACATACATACATACAGGTAAAACATCCGTACATATTCGTAATAAAGTAAAAATTTGAAAATTTTAAAGAAAATACCCCAGAGACATGCCCACAATCCACTTGGATGGATGCAATGACTCTAAGTTCCTCCTTTTCAGGTGACTCTAGTTTGTGTCACATTTCCAAAAATGAATTGACACAATTGACACCTTATCAAGATGACACACAAATACATCCTTAATAAACTATACCCTTTCCTTTCTTTTTTACCCCAAAAGATTTCATGTTATTATCATAACATAAAATGATATATATGATATGTATTTATATACTATAAAACTCAGTCCAATTTAAAAAAAAAAATCCTACAGTCTTTTTAAAACTTTCATCACTTAAAAGTTCAAAACCTCCTTAAAATAACCCGGATCGATTAACTGTGCATTTCTGTAAGATCTGAAAAGTTACATACTTTCTTACTCCAATAGGGAATGACTAGGGTACAAAAGCAATCACACACACTAAAGCAGAACCAATCTCTTCTCACAATGTTGGATGTCTGAGACTCACACGATTCACAACCCCCAATGCCTTGGGCAGCCACAATTCTCTGGCTCTGCTATCTGCAACACACACAACATTTATCTTACAGGTTAGGCTGGCTCAACTCCACACCTGCCACTGTCCTTGTTGGTCAAGTGACCCAATATTTCAAACAAGCTGGAGTCACCAATGAAACAGAGAATTCACCTTCACCCTTTCCCAGCCTCTCTTCAGGGACTATGACCTCTATCACCTGGTGTCAAACTTCAGCTTCTCCTCATGACCCATTCAAACCTTCAGAACCAGCACCATGTGGGAGGCCTTTATAAAGTATCAAGTTTCATTGCCAGCTGGATGTAGAGCCTTGGACTCCACTGAACCACCATCTCCATGTGCTAATCCTGCAGAAGATTTCACATCAGTGATCTGATCTTGGTCTCTTACTAATCCCAGCTGACTTTCAGCCTTAGCAAACCAGCATCTACCATCCCAGCAAAGTAGAGGTTCTGAACTCAAATATAGAACAGGAATGGCTCTGAGCGAGCATATGAGGGACTCTCAATCTTTCCTCTGAAATTTTAAGCCATACCTCCTTTGTCTGCATTTATCTCAGCATTCCTATATTCCAACCTCTCACAGAACAACCAGTTAAGCTCTGGACACTGAATCATTTCTCTAGCACAAAGCTGGAAACACGTCCACAATCCTGTCCATAAAGTACATGCTCAGGATGGTTACAGTCCGCTCTCTGGAACCAATTTATATTCTAGTTTGCTTTTTTTGTTGCTACAATAAAACACTGATCAAACCAACCTGGTAGAAGAACTCAAGGCAGGGACTGGGAGGGAGAAACTGAAACAGATTGCCACATCCAACTACACCTTGGTCCTGGAACCCTAATTAGGAGTGGTGAGGGAATGAAGAAAAGACAGACACACAGACAGGCCTATAGAAAAGCTGAGGTCAGATGGATTGTGCATGCGCTGATGGAGTCTCACATATACAGCCATGAGCTGGAACCTCAGTGTGGTTGTTATTCCCAGCACGGCGAGGTTATTAAGCCTAGCTAGTCTCGGTAGGAGGCCTCTACAGTGAAGTCTGGTGTTTACAGACTGAGTAAGGAGCAAGCTCAGTTTTGTTTTGTTTTGTTTTTTTCTACACGTTGATCAATTGTCTGTAAATACTTGTATTTGGACCAGAGGAAGAAGAGTTTGCCCATGCCAAGCCTGATCCATATAGAGAAAGACTTGGCCAGTTTCCCCTAGGTCTCTGAAGCCTTGACCCTTGTCATGGCAGTACTCATGTCAACAGCATGCTTTCACTCAGGACTTCACTCACTCAGAACTTCCTCTGTCCCCTGTGGCAGAGACATCGGAAGAGTGCTGCTTACTGTCATGCTTCCCTGGCTTTGTCAACTACCGTTCTTCTATAGCCTGGTCCACCTTCCCATGGACTGTGCACACCACAACAGGCAGGAGCCCCACACATCAGTCAGCAAACAGCCCCACATACCTGCTACAAACAAGTCTGAGAAAAGCAATTCTTCAACTGAGGTTCCTCTTTCCAGAATGACTCTAGTTTGTGACCCGTTGACAGAGGTTAATCAGCACAAACCTGTTTTATTATATTGCTTATAACTTGTGACACATTCACAGCTGATTAATGCTCAGAGAACATAGGCTGAAAGTTAGAGCCACTCATGAGGACAAACATTGTTTCAAAGAGTTTAGTAAATGCTAACATTGTGGTAAGGACAGACATCTCAACGCTTGGGAAGTAAGATTGGAGCCAGCTAAATTGTGTAGCTCACAACTCTACTGCAAGAAACAAAACCAACAAACAACAACAACAAAACCAACCAACCAAAAATAAAACAGGGGCTCTGAAATTAGCAAATACAACAGTCTGAGTTATTTATTTACTTCAAGAAGATATGACTTTGGTAGCATGCTGCTAACTAAACAGGATCATGAATATAGCAAGTGGGAAAATGAGACATTATAAATAAGCCAATTCAGTTTTAATTAACCGGGAGTAGGGTTGGGGGGAGAGAATGATAGAGAAATGCCAATCGCTTTCCACCACCAGATTTTTTATCTACTGTTCGATTCTTCATATAAACTGTGACACCACTCCCTATTGTAGCCAGAAAAGCCTTGACAGATTGTCCATTTCACTTTCCTCTCCAGTAAAACAACAGTAATCTGTTTGATTTTTACATTGGTGAATAAAATGTTCAGAAGATATGGAATATCTTATACTCACTCTGAACAAATCTATACTACAAGTGTAAGATAATAGGTAATGGACAATGGACCTACATAATATATTTTACATTCATACCTGGAATCAAGATATGGGAATCATGTTCACCAGATCTCTGGTCATCATGTTACAGTCTGGAGCTTTCCAATGGTCAACACAGGCTCCTTAGAGTCAGCTTCTAAGTACTTCCTAAAGTTAATTTGCTTGCTTGGGGTTCTACACTCTCTTTATGGCAAAATGTGAGAAAGCTGTGGAAAGACGAGGTCTTTGCCAGCTTTCTGCTACGGGAGGAATTCTCTCTATTAAGCCTATTTACCTTGCAAAGAGCTTTCTACCGCGATACGTCAATCTAATCTAACCCAGTTGTCTGCAAAGCCATGCCCATAATCAGAATATTATGTTGAGTTCTGTAACAGCAGCATGGGTTCTGATCACAAAATCATGGCCTAACATTTCCTCTGAGGAGCTCAAGGCATGAATCCCTGGGGTGATGAGATAGACCATGACTAAAAGGAGAAACAGCAGAGCCTGATGTCTTTGTCTGTTCTACGTGCACAAATGATTGGGACGTCGGTTCTTATCTCTGAAGTTCCAAAACCATCAATCATGACACCAACGTGTAAGCCCTGATGAGCCTTGGGATAATACACTGTGACTCTTCTTGGCCTACAAATACCCAATACTCTTTATATGTGTCTATGTCCATGTACACATACACCTTAAGCATAATTCATCTCTGTGGTGCTTTGAATAACAATGGCCCCCATAGGCTCAAATATTTGTATTTTTGATCCCCAGGGGAGGAACTGTTCAGGAAGAATTAGGAGATATGGCCTTGGTGGAGAAGGCCTTGTCATTGAGCTCAGGCTTTGAGGTTTCGGAAACCTCACAGAGTTAGCACTCTCTGCCTCACGTTTGCAAATCAAGATGTAAGCTTTCAGCTGCTGCTCCAGCACCCTGCTGCCTGCTTGCATGGTGTCCACCCTAATGGTCATAGAGTCTAACCCTCTGGAACCGTGAGCCCCAAACTAAGTGTTTTCTTCATCATTTATAGTAATAAATAAATCTTCCACCTTTTCCACAGGCACCAGGCTTCCTAAAACAAAAGGTTTCACATTCCTGTGAGGAAACCCCTCACCAATTGCTATCACATTTGCAACACTTCCAACAGTCAGAGGACAGCCTTGAGCTGTCCACCATTCATTGTATATTTGCTCCAACAGGAACCCTCCAGCCCTGGGGATCATTTGTCAGAACAGGCCTCTCCTCATTGCCTAGTTCTTCCTAAGAAAAAGAAATGATAACCTGGAGAATCTATCTAGTTGACCAAAATGGGAGTTTAAAAACAGGGCTGGGTTTGGAGTTTGGAGGCCGGGCATCCTCGAAACCTGCAGTAATTGGTGGGACTTGATTTTGGCTTCCTTAGCATGTTGCCTAGGTCCTGTGGCCTTGATATCAGAATCATCACTGCTGAGTTGTCCCCTCCCCCCTCGTTAGCACTCCTCCCACCTCAGAGCAGGGTGACAACCAAGCAAAGGACTGAACCTGAGTCAGTTCACAGAAAGGTTTTCTCAGTGTATCTCCAGAAAAAAAAAAAAAAAAAAGAATGCTCAAAGAGTCTAAATTTAAGTAGCTTTGAAATGAAAAACAAGTACCAGTAATTAAGCTTTTTTTTCATTAGCTTTGTGATTTTTGAGCAAACACCAGTTAAAATTGTCAGAACAACCACTTTTCATGTAGATAGGCACAAAGCAAAGGGAATCATATCTGAAGGCCCTCTGTGTCTCCCACTGCAGAAATAGTAGCTGCCTAGGTTTGAGTATATCTAGGTCCTATGTTTAAATAATGGTTATTCTCCTAAGTTGCAGAGGCTGCAGTAAGTTTTCTTTGGCACAGAGAGCCTGATTAATTCACTGTTTTGCCCCCACAAGTCAGCACAGTAACTAGCAGAAGGTATATTTAAATAATAAAAGGATGAAGTGTGGCAGGCTCAGACAGATTCATCTGTAAGCACGTTTTAAGGCCATCCTAATGTTAGCGTCTAGTCCTTCAATGTGTGTGTGTGTGTGTGTGTGTGTGTGTGTGTGTGTGTGTGTGTGCGCGCGCGCGCGCGCGCACGTGCATGCAAGCATGTTAGCATGCATACAAGTACATTCATATGTACACAGGCATACCCGTACACAAATAGGAGGCCCAAATGTTCTCTAAGCAATGTTCCTAGTATCAGCTGGAGGAAAACACTTGCAGAGTCTCGGGCTCTCCTTTGTGAAAGATCTCTTCTGTAAATCACACCGGTCTTAGAACACTAGTAAAACGTTAGTTACGGCAGAAGGCCTTTCGCCAAGGACTGCAGAATTAAAACAGAGCAGCTGTGTGTGATAAAGCGCTGATACATGAAGCTGAACTCACACAAGGCGGGGTGGGGGAAGCTTTTGTTTCCCAGAGAAAAGGCTTTCAGAAGCATTTCACCGTGGTCCTTCCTTTCTCAAATTCCAACGGCAAATAAATATTAGTCCCCGGAGGGCTCATTAAAGACCTCAGAATCTAAAACAAACAATCCATGGGGTGACATTCAAGGCAGTCTATGCAGATACCAATTAAAGCGCCGCGGGTTAATGGAGGAGTCATGACTGGTCAAGGAATTCCCTGTAAAAAGAATCTGTGCAGTGATGATGCTATCAAGTCTTTAGAAAACCAGAAAGCCTGAGACCTTCTCGACCTAAGACTCAAGAATCTTTAGAGTAAGCACAGTGAAGGGGAAAGGAGAACAAAATGCTAGATGACAAGGCCCAGAAAGGGCCACCTGGTACTGGGCACCAGGCGTGAAAGCTCTCTGATGGCCAGGTGTGCTTGCTCCTATCTGTGACTCCAGCATGCAGCAGGCTGGGGCAGGAGGATTGCTATGATAAAGCCGGTCTCGTCCACACAGTGAGTTCCAAGCTAGTTTGAGATATCAGGAGAAAGCTTGTGGAGAAGCAGGGGGAGAGGGAGAGAGGGAGGGAGGTTAGGAAGAAGGGGGAGGAGAAGAAAGATTAAGATGAAGGGGAGTAAAACAAGGATGGAAGGAAAAAAGAAAAGGGGTATGGGAGGAAAGAAGAGAGTGCTTTCCAATTTAAAAAATAAAAACCATGTCTTTTTCAAACTTTTCTATACTATCTGTTGTGTAGCCAGTATATAAACCTGTGACACACAAAGGATAGAAGCAATGCAAAAAATAATCAAAGTTTGAGGAGCCATGAGAGACCCAGCTTTAAACACTGACTTGGAAAGCTCCAGGCACCACATCATAAGAAGGCATTACTACAAAACCTGCTTAGCGACCAGTGACTTTAGAAAGCCCAAATTGGCACCACTGCCAAAACTGGCTTGTATCATCATCATCATCATCATCATCATCATCATCATCATCATCATTATTATTAAGCACTGCTGGTATGAACGATTCTCCCAGTGCAAGAGAAATCATGTACATGTGATATGAATTTTGTGGGCTAACTTCTTTAGTATGTGACAGACCTTTCCTGAGGAGATTCAACGTGAACATATCTACTCACCTCAGATAGGGTACCTACAATAACTAAAGTATGGATACCACCAAATCCAACTTGGTGAACCAGTTTTACTGGGTCTCCTTGTAGGAATAAGAGTGAGGGGGTTACACAGAGAAGCATAAAGGACTCAAAGACAGTTGCCTCGCCAAAGTCCACCCTAGCAGGGGTTACAAGAAAGCTCACAAAAGCTGGAAGCCTGGTGCACACAGCACAGCCTTCAGGAAGCTCAACAGGTAGGAGGGTGTCCTTTCCTGCTGGTGCAGTTGCTCTGAACTCCTTCCAGGCTGTTGGGTTTGTTTTTGTTGCTTCCTGGCGGTTGGCCGGTTTCTGCTTCTTCCTGTGACTGAGCTTGTCTCCGAGCCTGCTTTCCAGAGCGGCTTGCCTGAGCATGACTCTTCACAGTCTTCGCCTGCTCACTTCATCTCAGGAACTTTGATGTCGTTTTCCTCAGCTTGTGAACTTGGAGTACTGATTCAAAACTTTCCTATATGCTCTTCTCACAAAGAGGAGCTACTTTTGAGGTGGTGGAGCCTAATGATTCTGGTCAGTTTCAAGGACATGCTGAAGCTATTTTGAGTTATTTGCTTCCTCTCTTAATGACTTCCCTGCTGGATGAAATGCTTCGATCTCAAAACTGCTACACGATACCTTCACACAAACTAGATTCACCTAGGAAGAGGGCTCTCAGGAGAGGAATTGTCTACATCAGACTGGACTGTGGCGTATCTGTGGAACATTTTCTTCTTGCTGATTGATGTAGGAGAGACCAATACACTCTGGATTACACCATCACCTGAGAGCTAGGCCTTAGTTTTGTGTGTATATAATATTTAATATTTATAATATAAATATATAATATTTATTTATATAATATAATTCTATAAATATCACTTATTCATTATATAGTATAAATATTATTTATTATACTATAATGTAAATAAATAAAATATGTAATATATTTGTTATATAATAATACAATATATAACTTCTCATAGAATGCATTATAATATATAATATACATAATTATTTTATATTCAATATTATATATATTAGCTAAGCAAGCCAGAAATTTTTTCTTTCCATTTTTAATTTTAATTTTAATTAATTACACTTTATTCACTTTGTATCCCCCCGTGGTCCCCTCCCTCCTTCCCTGCCAATCCCACCTTCCCTCCCCCTTCTCCACACATGCCCCTCCCCAAGTCCGCTGATAGGGGAGGTCTTCCAGGGGAGGTCCTCCTCTCCTTCCTTCTGATCCTAGTCTATCAGGTCTCATCAGGACTGGCTGCACTGTCTTCCTCTGTGGCCTGGTAAGGCTGCTCCCCCTCAGGGAGAGGTGATCAAAGAGCAGGCCAATCAGTTCATGTCAGAGACAGTCCCTGTTCCCATTACTATGGAACCCACTTGGACACTGAACTGCCATGGGCAACATCGGTGCAGGGGTTCTAGGTTATCTCCATGAATGGTCCTTGGTTGGAGTATGAGTCTCAGAAAAGACCCCTGTGTCCAGATTTTTTGGTTTTGTTGCTCTCCTTATGGAGCTCCTGTCCTTTCCAGATCTTACTATTTCCTACTTCTTTCATGAAATTCCCTGCACTCTGCCCAAAGGTTGGTTGGCCATAAGTCTCAGCATCTGCTTTGATACCCTGCAGGGTACAGCCTTTCAGAGGCCCTCTGTGGCAGGCTCCTGTACTGTTCCCTGTTTTCTCCCTCTTTTGATGTTCATCCTCTTTGCCTTGGTGTATGGGGTTTGAGGATTTAGCCAGAGCCCTCCCTCTTGATTAGTTGCCTTAGGTGTACAGATTTTAGTAGGTTTATCCTATATTATATGTCTAATATACACTTATGAGTGAGTATATACTTTGTGTGTGTTTTGCTTCTGGGATACCTCACTCAGCATGATCTTTTCCAGTTCCCACCATTTGCCTGCAAATTTCATGATTTCCTTGTTTTTTATTGCTGAGTAATATTCTGTTGTGTAGATGTACCACAGTTTCTGTATCCATTCTTCAGTTGAGGGGCATCTGGGTTGTTTCCAGCTTCTGGCTATTACAAATAAAGCTGCTACAAACATGGTTGAGCAAATGTCCTTATTGTGTACTTGAGAATCTTTTGGATATATGCCTAGGAGTGGTATGGCTGGATCTTGAGGAAGTGCTATTCCTAGTTGTCTGAGGAAATGCCAGATTGCTTTCCAGAGTGGTTGTACAATTTTGCATTCCCACCAGCAATGGAGGAGGGTTCCCCTTTCTCCACAGCTTCTCCAGCATGTGTTGTCACTTGAGTTTTTTAGCTTAGCCAGTTTTCCTCTGTTGAGAATTCTCTGTTTAGCTCTGTACTCCATTTTTTAAATTGGATTATTTTATATGTTGCTGTTTAACTTCTTGAGTTCTTTATGTATACTGGATATTAGCCCTCTGTCAGTTCCTGCTTCCCAATTCCTGCCTTCAGCTCCTTCCGTGATTCCCTAGCTGATAGACTATGAGGTGCAAATGTGGTCCAAACAAAACCATCCCTCCCTGTCTAAGCTGCTGCCTCTCACAGTGTTGATCACTGCAACAGAGACCAAACTAGAGTGTATTTGCACATTCTGTTTCCATTTGCTTCTGCTGAATTCACATTTTGAAGCATAAACATTACAATGTATTTGTCCTCACTTCATCTTAAGAACTTTGATGCCATTTTTCTCAGGGGAGTGAGTTTGCAGACTTGGAGCCATGTTGTAAATCTTTCGTACAAAGCAAACTGAATCACATTGAAGGCATTTTCCCATAGTATAGGCAATCTCAAGAAATGTCCCTGAGCACAGTCTCTTCAAAGTTTGCAGTTTTTTATTGGCCTGGCAATGACATAGCCTTGATTCTTCTCAAGCTCTAACTGTATTTCTATAGCCTACATTCTTTTGAGGACCACTTAGTGGCCTCTTTTTAAATGTGTACTCAGTTGACATACAGATCATGGAGGGGCTAAAAAAAATACTGAATAACTCAAATCAAGTATACTTTATTTGCTAGATACCTCATCCTTTTCCATAGGAAAGTTGGGGCTATGCTCTTTGTGCATTTAGGAATGTCTCTCTTACTTTGAAATAACTGTTCTGACTTCCTAAACAAGATTTTAGAGAATGACTCCCAGGGTTTGGAATTTCACAGTCCTGGTAAAAACTGATCATAAGAGCTGCATAAAATAAGAACCTTATTCTTTGACAACACATTCAAAATTTCCCAACTGTATTTTAAGAGGATTTTAAATTCCCCAAAAGTAGAACAAAACATAATCTGACTATATGAACAAAAAATATAAATTTACCATAGAGTTATAACCCCTCTAAGTTTAGAATTATAAAATCTTACAACATTGTCCTTATTTTACTGAGTTTGAGATGTATGTAAATTTAAGGCATATTGAGACTCACTGGCTTAAACTGAAATGAGATTTCTCTCACTGGGATGGGATAAGAGCACACTTCTAGGGGCCTTTGATGTGGTTAGGTATTCACATTACCCGAGGGACTTGGATGAGAAAGATATTAGATACACATACCAGCTGGTCTGGCTACCGTGGAATCATCACAGAGTTGCATCTTGGTTTTCTGCTGCTCTGCCCATTGACATTTACACTGGAGCTTACAGCATTCCAGCACAGATCTTAGCCTGCATATGCTAATTTGACCTAGAAACTGCCTCATGCAAATATCATGTGCACAAGATATTAATACTGAAAACCTAAGACTCTTAGATCTATTTCCATGGTTAAAATGGGATTCATATTTAATAAATAAACTTCTCAGCTCGTTATCAGCTGTCCCAGTACAAATGCACTGTCACATATTATACAGAAGAGAACACTGAGTTCTTCAAGAGATAGATTTGGTCCAGCATGCTTGGAGATTGAGTTATCAGGTCAACTTGATTTACTTCTGAGCATCTGCATCCATCAAGGCAGAAGGCTACATTTGGAAGCTGTTCTAAAGTATTCACAGTATAATCACTGCAATCTAGGTCTAGAAAGGGCAATGACCAGGGCTGACCAGCTTCTATCATGCAGGCACCACAGGAACGTTTCAAGATAGCAAACCAGTAAACAGAATCTTGACAACAATTATAGATATTACTTTCAGTCCTCCTTGAACAAATACAGTATAAATCAGCTCTGTAAGAAATCTGATTATTGTCTGAGGTTAGCTGCTTCTGTTTATGAGCCATTTGTTTCCTCCTCAATTGGCACGAATTCTATGCTTCCTTACAGTTTGAATTATTTTTCTTCTCCCCCCCCAAAAAAAAAATTATGACATGTCTAATTAGGGGTTTTCCTTTATTCTAGACCACTGGTTTTCTTCATATTTGCTACAGAAAAACATTTACTGGTTATTTTCTGTCAGCCCTGGTTTACAAAGAATGCTGTTCTGACTCTTCAGACAAGAGCGGGGGGACCTGTTAAGCCTGTGGTATGATCACTGAGATACACTGTCAGTGCTGGTTTTTACTTGATATTGCAAATTGATTCAATGACTCGGGCCCTCTAGTGCAGATCCATTTCCCCCCATTAACACCCACTTTTCTTAACTGCTTTCTCTTTCTCCTACAAAAGAGTATGTTGGTTGATTCAGTATTCTTGATGGAAACTTTCATCTTTCACAAAATTGCCCCAAGATTTGATAATGTGGGAGAGAAAATTGCAATCTCTCCCTTCTCAAAAAGATATTCTAATAAATCATTTCCTGAAATACCATTGTACCCAGATATCCCATTTAGTTCATACAAAACAAAGCCTGTGTGTTATGAAAGACACACAAGCGGTTAGGGAACTGCTACAAAGAGGTTCAGAAATTCTGTGACCATGAGAAACCCAGCCTGCTCTAATGACCTACCTATCACCTTCACACGCTTATTTTCTAGTTCCTTCCAAACCTCCACCTTAAATACCCACATAGCTGCACTACTATCAGGCTTAACCCTTTTGTTTATGAAATAAAAGTAAGACAATGAATGTATTATAAAGACATGGGGGTGGAGAAGCTAGGAAGCAGAGGGTATGTTAACCTGGGACTATTCTTTAACCATTTATCCTTTTATAAATGGGGAGATAGCAAGGCTAAGCTAGCTCTTGCAATATTTTAATGTGCAAAAGAAAAAAAACACTTTTTTCTATTATTTGAACTGTCATGGACAAATAAACAATGATTTATATTTATTTAATTTTATTTATATATTTATTAATTACAATTTATTCACTTTGTATCCCTACTGCAGCCCCCTCCCTTGTCTCACTTCCCTCTTCTGTCCCGAGGCCCTTTCCCTAGTCCCCCATAGGGGAGGACCTCCTGCCCTTCTATCTGATCCTAGCTTATCAGGTCTCATCAAAGCTGACTGTATCATCTTCCTCTGTGGCCTAGCAATGCTGTACACCCCAGGGGGAGGTGATCAAAGAGCCAGCCACTGAGTTCATGTCAGAGACAGTCCCTGTACCCCTTACTAGGGAACCCACTTGGAAACTGAACAGCCAATGGGCTTCCATTGAACAGGGGGGTCTAGGTCTTCTTCATGCATGTTCCTTAGTTGAAGTATTGTTCTCTGCAGCCTCCCCCCTACCCCGCCCACGACCCAGGTATTTTGGCTGTGTTGTTCTCCTTGTGGAGTTCCTATCCCGTTCAGGTCTTTCTATCTCCCTCTTCTTCCATAAGGATTCTGGCACTCTGCCCAAAGTTTGGCTATTAGTCTCAGTATCTCTTTTGATACCTTAGTGGGCAGAGTCTTTCAGAGGTTCTCTGTGGAAGGCTCCTGTCCTGTTCCTTGTCTTCTCCTACTTCTGATGTCTATTCTGTTTGCCCTTCTGAATGAAGATTAAGATTTTTCCCTGGGGTCCTCCTTGTTGTTTAGCTTCTCTAGGGCAACAGATTTTAGTATATAAACAATGATTTAAATTAGAAGTGTCGTGTAATAGAGGAAGAAGGGAGGAGAAATATGAAAATCCGAACAAGGATGGTCAGTGTTTGGAGTATTCTCTCTCTTTCTCTTGAGATTATTGATCTAAAACATATGAAGAGATATTTATGTATGTATGTATGTATGTATTTAATATAATCACTGTACAGCCAGATCCCAGCGCCCTCCCTCTTTTCCTCCCAGTCCTACCCTCATGACCCACATCTTTTTCCCCTCCCCTTCTTCACAGAGAAGGCGAGGTCTCCAAGGGATATCGACCCACCCTTGGCACCTCAAGTCACAGCAGAACTAAGCACATTCTCTCCCACTGAGGCCAGACAAGGCAGCCCAGCTAGAGGAAAGGGATCCAAAGTCAGGCAACAGAGATAGAGACAGCTTCTATTCCCATTGATAGGTGACCCACATGATGACCCAGCTCTTCATCTGCTACATATGTGTAGGGGGTCTAGGTCCATCACACGCATGCTTTTTGGTGTCTGTGAGCTCCCATGGGTCCAGCTTAGTTTATTCTGTAGGTCTTCTTGTGGTGTCCTTAACCTCTCTGGTTCCTCCAATCTTTTCTCACACCTTTTCCAAAAGTTCCCTGACAAAATGTTAATGACTACTCCTAAGTGCATCCTAAGTGCATTCATTACAGGTAATGAAGTTAAGACGTAGGAATCAGAGCTGGAGAGATGGCTCAGCCATCAAAGACTAGGCTCACAACCAAAAATATAAGACAGGAGATCAGTTGTATTTCTCTATAAACACAGTGAACAGTTGAGAGCCAAGCTTTATTACCAACTAAAATGCCACCCAAGTATTATATGCTTAGGTATACATCCTTTAAAAACTGCCAGTCTATACAATAAAAACCACAAGATATTAATAAGAAATAAGAGGATCTAAATCAGTGGGAAAGTATACCATGTTTGTGGATTGGAAATCTTTTGTTTTGTTTTATTTTGGTTCGGTTTTGTTTGTTTGTTCTTTCTTTTCTCTTTTCCTCAACATGGCCACCCCATTGTCTCCGCCATAGCTGTAAATACCCCCTATTAGTTTTAGACATTAACGATTGCTTCTTTTCAGTGCTGATCAATGAACAAGACTGCAAGTGCTTTGTCTTCTTGGTACCCAAAGTCAATAACTCAGGACCAGCAGATAGATATGAATGAAGTGTACTTTCTCAAGGTACTGTTAACAGTCCTACCATTTGCCAAGCAGCCATAGCCCACACATAAAATTCCTTCATTAAATCAGGTCTCCATGTATGCCATTACATGGTTGACCTATTTATATGGCAAGACAAAAGACAGGACAAAAAACTGAGGTTAGAAAACCTTAAACAACAAGTCATAAAGGCCCTAAAAGAAAGATAATTTACAATAGCAGAGGATACAATCCAACTTCTTCCTCCCATCACATTCCTAGGGACTGAAGTTACCCTCTGGATTGGAAATCTTAATATAGTGAAGATAGGTTACAAAATTCCAATGGTGAGCAAAATGTTTTATAGACTTAATGCAATTCTTACCAAAGTCCCAGAAGAATTTTATAAGTATATACAGACTGATTTAAAAATGGAAAAACTAAATACAATGAACTAAGTGATGAAAATGATTTTAAAAGAACAAAGCATAAAATCACGTTATCAAAGAACATATGACAGAAAGCTACAGTTTGAAGAGAGTGTACTGGCTGAAGGCTTGACACAAAGATCAATGCACAGAATGGTGACTTACCTGCCCAGGAATAGATCCGAACAAATAATAAACATTTACTCTTAACAAAATTTAAAAAGTCGACTCAAAGGTAAAACATCACTTAGATATGTTATAATAATCAATTTTACATGTGCAAAAATTGAAGCTACGGCTAATCCTATATGTTAAACACAGATTGGCTTCAAGGAAAGACATGTAAATGCAGTATTTATTATAAGCCTTCAGGACAAAAGCAAGAAAATGTTACAAAATGTTGCCAGAGAGCCTTTAGAAATAACCTAAAAACCAGTTTGTGAAAATGTAAGTTTGTAAGTTAGACCGCATCAAAATGAAAAAAATATATATTGTTCTGTTCAAACAGTTATCAAGACAACAAACACAAACTACAGTCTAGAAGGAAATATTTTCAGACATAAGCCTGACAAAGGTCCTGACATAATCCTGACCTTTGTATATATACATACATATATATGTGTACACACATCATCATCATCATCATCATCGTCTATGATGTGTAGTCTTATCTGCCTTATGGGATTTATTCTCCCCATGCAAATATCTCACTTTCTAGATTAGGTCCATGAAGGTGTGAAGACCCTCCAAAAAAACGTGAGCTGTCCTGTGCCACGGGCCGAAGTCCTAGACTAAAGGAAAAAAGAAAGTGAGCTGAACAGCACATCGCTCTCCACTTGCCATAACCCCCATGCAGTGGTGAGCTATACCGTAAAATCAAGAGCCGAAACATAACACACCACCCTAGCCTGCTTGGCCTAGGTACGTCCAGGGTCTACGTACTGCCCTTCCTTGTCTACCTGGCTCCTGTTCCTTAGGTTTGGGTTTTGTTGTTGTTTTGCTTTGCTTTATTTCCCCATATACTTCATTCTACTTTTATTGAAAAAATGAAAAAACAAATCACAAGACAAAAGATTTGGGGATTTCCACAATTGTAAAGTGGTGTAAGTTACTAGGAAAAAAAAATACAAATAGTTTCTTTCAGTTTTGGGTCTTCATGAGCTTCCTATATACACATTCTGTGATGGGTTATCTCGTGAAGGGATCATTTTAAAACTAATTACAAAAGAATGTCCCAGGTTTAGTACATACATAGTTCTATTTCCTACCGCTTCTGTAAAATTTGTAAAAATTAAAAATTATAAGTTGATTTTAATCAAGTTGGATTTTGTGTTTTATTATGGAAATTTCTGAAGGATCTACAGATTCAGCTCTAATTAAGTCATTTCTCTGACTGTTTTTATTGCTAAGTGTATTATATGGAATTCAGACTCATAAATCAAAATAATCAGAATATTCTCCAGCTAAAAGCCAGCTTCATTGGAGATAAATAACCTCTTGAAAATAAGAAATGTCCAATAGTGCTAACCTATAAGGAACATACAATGAAGTCATCATTAATTTGTTGGCCACATAATTGGGAAACATATTTAACTACTTATTTATGGACCATAAAGAAGGAAGGCTGCTGATTTTAATCCCAGGCTTCGTGTCTTGCATTTTGTTTTATGTCTCAAAGGAGATTCGTAAAACATCTTCCAGAAGAATTGTATGAGATCAAGAACTATCCCCTCTCATTGAGGAGCTAATGATGGTTGAAGGATGAAGGATCAGAAGGATGAAGAGTCAGTGTTCATTCCTTAATTCCTTGCTAGGTCAACCATGCTCTAGTACAGTGATTCTCAACCTATGGGTCGCTACCTCTTTGGGTCGGGCAATTTTCTCAGGGGTTGCCTAAGAGTGTCTGCACACTGGGTATTTACAATTCGCAATAGGCGCAAAATTACAGTTAAGAAGTAGCAACAACAATAATTTCATGGTTGGGGGTCACCGCAACATGAGGAGCTGGATTAAAGGGTCACAGCGTTAGGAAGGTTGAGAACCACCGCTCTAGGGGATGGTCCACGCGGAGGATAGACTGGGTGGGTTATCTTTAAAAAGGAAGAAGGTCGTGGATTCTCCTCCAAGAGGCATGACTTCTCTAGCCCTAACTACTGGTTTCTGTAATAGTCTCCATCTGTTGCTGCAGAGAACAGAGAACCTGTTGCTACACTTGTCTGTGAGTATACGAACACATCTTTAGAGTTCATTTTCAGCTCAGGGAGCTCTGGGCACCTATGTCTGAAGGAAGGCTGTCTTCAGCAGCAGGGACTTACCTTCTACCTCTGGGACCAACAGCAGACTGCAATGTTTTGGGAGTCTTGAACAATCCTGAACAACACCAAAAAGGACTTCTCAAGCCCTGGGTGTTGGGGTTTTGTTAAGCAACCCTAAACCCTAAATCTCAGGAAAGATCACAGAATGGCCAGGCACAAAGGCAATAAGAACTAGAAAATAAGGCAGTTTTCCCTGAGACTGTGTATCCTAGAAATGTCAGAAGCCACACAGGTGGTCTCAAAGTAGCAACTGCCTGGCTGCCGAAGCATGAGCTGAGCAAGGTCAATGACAGGACAAAGCAAATGAGGATGGGGCACAGGACTTCAGCCATATATGAAGAACTGCAGGCAACTAAGGGATGCTGAGAGTGGGAGGGATGGTCTTTCCGACACCAAAACATACATACCGTTAACATATGGACTAAGCAGGAATATTAGACACCCTTCCACTCTTCCTCCCTAAGCTTCCTCTCCACCCTAAGGTGAGTAACCTCCTGTACCACTTACAACACAATGTTCCACCTTGTCACTGAGCCAAATAACCATCATGGACACACACCTCTGAAACCATGAGCCCAAACATACTCCATCCTTTTATAAATAAATATATATCAATTTTTATTTATTATAATTTATTCACTTTGTATCCCAGCTGTAGCCCCCTCCCTCATCCCATCCCAATCCCACCCTCCCTCTCTCTTCTCCACCCATGTCCCTTCCCCAGTTCACTGATAGGGGAGTTCCTCCTCTCCTTCCCTCTGACCCCAGCCTATCTGGTCTCATCAGGATTGGCTGCGCTGTCTTTCTCTATGGCCTGGCAAGGCTGCCCCCCCCCCCAGGAGGAGATCATCAGAGAGCCTATCACTGAGTTCATGTCAGAGACAGCCCCTGTTCCCCTTACTAGGTAACTCACTTGGAGACTGAGCATCCTTATAAGTTGCTTGTCTCCAGTACTCTATCACACAGATGGAAGCTGACAAACGAATCCCACAGAGCAGAGTGGGACGCAGACTGGCCTGTCTCTCTGCCCCAGGTTGAAGAAAGTTGGTTCATGGTCTCTAGGCCCTCTCAGAGACACATTATCTTTGCCTGTACCACATTCCTCAAACTAATTACAGCATTTCTGCTAAAAGGCATCACTAAATTTACAATGCTTCAAACCACATGTTTGTGACAGACTAAAACATTCTGGCCCAGAAAACTGTGCTCTCTATTGGCGTGACATAAGCACTGGCCTTGTCTGTACCCAATTTAGACAACAGAAACTTGTTCTATTTGTGCTCTGTGTTTACCCATTATAGTCATTCAGTTTCCCCACCTACTCTCCCAATTATCTTCCAATTCAATCCATTTACCCAGTCTTTGCTACCATAAATACATCACCTGGAGCATTTACCTGCACTTGGGTGGAACTTTCAAGGACCTCTCACAGGCTCTATGATTCATTTATTTTCCCCCTTCCTGTTCAATTTTGTACTTACTGCTCATCACAAAATGGACGCTGAGGCTGCAGAGAAATGCATTGGCAAGAAAACTAACAGCACACAATTGGCCATTTAGCCCTGAAAAACATAATAATGGCTGAAAAATGGATTTGGGCCACAGGGCAGGAGCCATACTTTAACTTCATTCAGCAGAGCACCTGCTGCAGAGCTGATGTAGTAACAAACTGTATCATGATGAGAGGCCCCAGGTCTGTGTGCCATTTACCATCCTATTAGTCTTGATAATAGCAGTGCTTTCCAGTGGAACAATGTTTCTCCTGCCACAGATCAACAGGATTCAGAAAAATGCCCTATCATTCTATTTGATGGGCCAATAAAGCAATCATTCAATTTTCCTGTGTTGTGGGGACCTTGAGAGATAATATTAATTACCATCGCCAGCCACTGGGCAGCAGTGGAATTAATGTTTTTAAATTACCTGAGGTACATCTGTCTTGTTTTGTATGAAAGTTATCCTGCTCTGACATTTGGAAAAAGGACATTTCTGATCACTCTGACTTACACACATTTCTCTCACTCATCTCAGGACATTCCCAACTTTCTCCTCTCACAGTGACCATTTGGCACAATGATTCTCAAGGCTATCATTTAATCTAGCTATCTTTTGTGACACCCTTAATACCATGTATTTAATTTTACATATATATATATATAATTTGTGCTAAGAAAAAGATCTTAACACATGGGACAACTCCAGTGTTTGCCAATATGAACAGTATTAGTTTACACTATGGAAAATAAGTCATTTGGCAATAATTCAAAACCTGATAAAAAGAACTATCAAATTAATAAGAATCTTATAAAAAGGCAAACTCTTGGGAAACATGGCCATTCGTTTGGGAGCTTCATATGAAAAGATTCCCTCTTGATGTGACCAGATGGGGGTCTAATAGATGAATTGATGATTTCTCCATGTGCGTCAGACAAGAGGCAAGCCATAACCAACTGCTGTGGTTGATGAAACACACATTAGCATTCACCAGCTGAGATCACTGAAAACCAGATGGAAGCAAGGACTGTTACTGCAGTACTAGTTTTTGCACGTTTGTTACTCCGAAAATCTGGCTTTTAATCTATGCAGGCAATGTGCACCGCTAAAAGATTATATTTCCTAGTGTTCCTGTAACTTGCAGTGACTAGTAAATGAAAGAGGGAGTAACTTGGTAGGGCTTAAGAGGGAGCGGATGCCCCAGGAGGATGGAGGCTCATTTGTAGGCCGTCCATCATACCCCACACATAAGGCACACCAGCACTCTGGAGGTCACCTGGGTCCATTTTGAAGATGAATGAGAGGTGTCAAGAATGAAAATATAGAAGAGGTTGGGCCCACAAGAACTACGGCACCAACTTTTCAGCACTGATCTTGCCATCTCTAGATCTCTCATAGGGGAAAAAAATTATGGTGTGTGTGTGTGTGTGTGTGTGTGTCCATGTGTGGCATTCATGTTTGAGCACGTGTGTGTAGATGTGTGTAGATGACATACCCATTCGTGCCAGAAGTTAATGTTGGGAATCTTCCTCTGTTACTTTCCACCTTATCTTTTAAGACAAGCTCTCCCACTGAACCTAGGATTTGCTCTTTCAGCTAGACTGGCTTGCCAGCAAAGCCCCTGCTCTCACTGCCCTCGACCCTAGGGTTATGGATGTATGTCACCACGTCTGGATTTTACTGGAGTGGTGCTGAGGATCTGAACTCAGCATCTCATGCTTCTGTAGCTCAGCACCTGAGAAGCTATCTCCTCAGTCCCCAGAAAACTGTATCTTTCTCAGATCGCAGTTAGGCAGGTTTTTCTGTTCAAAGAACTCTGCCAGTGTTAACGCTGGCCAATCATCATACTTTGAGTATTATACATGTCTTGGACTATGACTTACATTTCTGTAACAGAAACCGAGGTCTTGTTGTCCCCTGTCTTAGAGCTCATTTTAAGAAATGAGATCAAGAGTGAGCCAATTAATTATTGAAACTTCTTTTGGAAATACGTATGCACTCTTTCTTACAGTTCTGTCATGGTCCTGGTTTCCATATGACTGCTTTTTATTATTGATAAAATTAAAAGGTCCTTGAAAGAAACATGTTTTGTTCACAATTTGTAGGAACTTTTCACTGTGGCATGATCACACTCAAGTCTTCCTGGGAAGCTGCTGGCCTCTTCCAAAGAGAGGTCACCTTGAGTTTCTGTGTCTTGCCTACCGGCCATCCTGTATACTGGATGCTCCCGCCAAACCACAGGGCTTTTACAGGAAACCTCCACCTCCCATATGATTGAGAGTATTGCTCTCGGTAATCACTGATGTATTTTCGGTTGCTGCTGATTAATTTTACTTATTTGGAAGCTTTCAGGTAAGTAAAAGCAATCACAGAGTATTTTGTTCTTTTGTATTGTCTTCTATCATTTATCATGATTTTTTGGGATTCAGCTAGGAATTTGGGTATATTCAAGCTCATTCCTCTTGATTCTAATCTAAATAGCATTTACTATAAATAACTATCTAAAAACTATCTAAAACATCTGGGAAAAGCCACAGGATTAGTCCTTTCATTTTAATCCAGGAAAACCAACTCTCTTGACCTCTGAAGCTCATTCGTTTTTATGGCTGAGTAGTATCGTGCAAAGGAATTGAGATCAGGGCATTGATGCCAGCACGGCCATTAGTCAGCCAAGAAAGAAGAATAAGTTAAATGTCCATTAGCAGAGAAACAAATGAAAGTGTGCACATTCTAAAGAATGCTGTTCAACCTTCAAAGGCAGGAGATTCCACAGTGTATGACAAAACAGCTGAAACTTGAACATATTATACCAAAACAAAAGAGACGGGTCAGTCATCGGGAGAAAATGGCCAGGCTTCATTAATACAAGGTCTTCGGTATAGTCAAATCATAGAAACTAAGGACGAAATGGTGGTTTTCTAGGCTGAGGCAACAGAAAAGTAAGGTTAATTGTGCTGTTAATAATGACTGTCAGCTTGAACTAGAAGCCCGCCTAAGCCTCGCCTCAGCACGTTTGTGAGAGATTTTCTTGCTTAGGTTAATCAAAATAGAAAGTCCACCTTCCAATGATGACCCAAATACAAGGAAATCCCGGGGAAATGCCTATTGCTTTTTGCCTGCTTTGCCTTCACTTCTGCTGATGAATCCATCGTTGTTGTGGATGAGGATGAAGACACAGATGAGGATGCCTTCCTTTGTTGACATCAGAGTCCAGGTTTCTAATGTGGACTGAAATCCAGTAGCTCCCTAGAGATCCTGGAGGCCATTGACACCAGAGAGCGACTGAGGAAACATTCAGCCTCAGAGACTGAGCAGCTTTTGGGGTCTCAGCCGGTCCAGTTTAAAGACCTCCATTGTTGGACTACCCACACTGTAATACATAATTCAGTCTAATGTCAATCTCTGTGTGATATGTGTTCACTCTCTCACTTCTGTCCCTAGAGAGAACTCTACTACACCAATGATTGAACACAGAGTTACAGTTAGGCCAGTTGAATACATTCTAGACTTGTGCCACACAACACTGTATGTCTTGTTAACCATAATGTATGGCACATTGAGTTAAAATGTTCTTAACACACAAAAAAATAAGCATGAACATTTCATAATATAATTCTTCATTCATGGATTGCTTGGTGTGTTTCTAGTTTTGACTAATTTAAATGAAACCACTATGAATATTAATATTCACATGCATTTGAGGGGTGTATGGTTTTTTTGGAAATTAACATCTGAAATTAACAGCAGAATTTTTGGCTATCTAAGAACTTCTTTCAGAAATTTCCTATTATTTTCTAAATTGAGTCATCTATTTACAGCAGAAAGAAATAAGGATCCATATGCCCCCACATCCTTAGAAATATTAGTTTCTTTCTGTTCCTGACATCAGAGTGCTAGATGTGAACTAGTAATTCACTGTAGTTTTAGCCTATATTTTTCTAGCCACTTATTAATGGTTATTGTTTTCCAAATCCAATTGGTCATTCATACGTTTTTTTGTGAAATGCAATGTTCAAACTGTTGCTCATCTTTAATTCATTTGCCTCTTTCTTATTGAGTTCTAATGGATTTTTCTGTCTTCTAGACAGAAGGCTTCATTCTGAAACAGCATTTACTCCTTATCTCTTCAATATCAATGATCACTTCTTCAATGTCTATTATGTTAAGCCTATTCTGTAAAATTTTAAATACATGTAGTTACTTTTCTCAACTCCAGAATTCCACATTTTTTTTATATCTTCCATTCTTCTCCGTGTTATGTATCCAGGTTACACCAACTTATGACATATTTAATAAAGCCTTTGAAACGCTCTTTTAACATCTTTGTTGTTTCCATCATCTCTGTCACTTCTGGGTCTGATTCTAGTGACTAAATTTGCTTCTTTAGCTCTAATAGTAGGTCATTGCTATCTTATGAATCCCGTGTTTCTGAGGATCTAAAAGGTTGGAGCACTCAGTCTCAACCTGTGATCCCTTTGGGGGTCAAACAATATTTACATTATAATTCATAACAGTAGCAAAATTACAGTTATGAAGTGCAAATGAAAATAATTTTATGGTTGAGGGTCACTGTAACAAGAGGAATTGTATTTAAGGGTTGAAGCATCAGGAAGGGCAAGAGCTGCTGCTGTAAGCCTTTGGATTGTTCGTGAGTTAAACTAAAAGGATGGACTTAATCCTTTTACATTTGTGTCTCAGCTTTCTTTTGAGGAGCCTAGTGTTGGAAACTGCTGAAAGTTGACTTTACGTTGTCTCTGCTGAAGTCTCCATGTAACCAGAGAGTGTCTCCATCCTGACTGGTTAACACTAAACTGTTTCCTAGCCCCATATGACTTTTGGGAAGTGTCCTGCTTGCAGATGCCAGGGCTCTTCCTGTCTCTTCCTGTCTCAGAGCATCATGTCACCCTGTGTAGGAACTCTGCTTAGTTTTAACCCCACACTCAAGGAATCCTCTTCTTCCACATGCAGCTCCCCCTCTTTTGTACCTTGGCTCACTACGTCCAGCTGCCTCCATTTCCACTCTGCTCTGTCACTCAGCTTAGACATCCTGTTCTGCTTCTGTCTCTCTGGGTGAGGAAGAACACTTTCAGACAGAAAACCAGGTATGCCTGAGGGTTCCACTAGATTTTTCTCCTGTGAAGAGATAGTTACACCTCTGTGACTAGAAGCATACTTGTCCTAGATGAATTATCCTGCATATGACTGTGTTGTGGGGGTTACAGAAAAGAGAACACTTGTGTGAAGGAAGTGGATACAGGCGAAAAGAAAATTTCAAGATTTCTAGTTTTCTTCAAAGAAAGGACCTTTAAGGCCATGTCAACTTGCTTCTGATAACCTTTACTAACCAACAATACCATCATTAATAATATATAATGTTATTATATATTAGTGGCAGTATATATTCAATTATAAAGTCGACACAGTAAGTTCGGAGAACAGAACTAAGAGGGGAAAAATGGACTGGAGAATAAAAAAACCAAAGATGCTTATTTAGTAAGCCTGTTAAAAGGATAGTACTGAGATAAGCTAAGTGTGAAAAGCTGGGCTTATGAAAAGAACTTTCAAGTGAAGAATGCTTTCAAATAGCCCAGCTACCTCCAGTGGAGAAATAACCAAAGCCTGGCCCTGAATGTGCTCAAGTCAAGTCCAGCTCTGCACCGTTTGCCAGTATACAGTGTCTTCCTGGAAAACATTGTGTATCTACTCCATAGGTGTATTAATATCCGCTAAGGTCCTTTGAAAATAACATTGTCCTTCACAGTAGCTCTGGACATCATTATTAAGCCATGTCTTGTGGAATAGAAGTCAGATGAAATCCCTACTCCAAATCCCAATAGCTTTTTATCAAACAACTCTGTTATTAAATTAAAATCTATAAAGAAAGTGAATGTCATATGTTCAAACATAACCTTTGCCCAAATAAACTTGTCTAACCCAGAGGTGACATCCAATGATACTATTTTATACTTAGATTTTCTATTTTAATAAGATATCAACAGGACTGGCAGATGTTGCAATATACAACTAAATGTGTTCCAGGCCATAAATCTGCAAAGAGACAGTCAGGACATCACAAAAAAAAAAAAAAAAAATGGGCCTCATTCACTCCAAGGTAATCACAGCATCTAAGATTTTATGACTAATTATAGATGCACACAGATATTTGTGAGCTACCAGGACAAGCTTTGTGTAGCATAATTCACAAAGACATTAACCTTGTACATTATTATATAACTGAGGGAACATTTCAGCATCATGAATATTTTATATTTTAGATACCAGATGGTTATATGACTGGCTGAAAAAAAAAAAAAAACATACAATTCACCACCTATTCTGCTTCCAACTGGGCCACAAATCTCAAGTACTGGCTTGAGAACAGAATTTAATACCCCTATTGACAGGGCTCTTTCTGTTTCTCAATTGATTTCATTATGCAAACTATCAAACAAGTTGGTGGTATAAAAGAAAACCAGAAGATGGTTCTGGGGAAGCAAATACCCAATGTGTGTTGAGGGGAAAACTGTTTCTTTTTCCTTTTTAGAAGAGGAGGTTTATTACACACAGTGAGACAAACAGTTTCCAGTATCTTCTAGCGCCTAATTCATCTTAAGCTTCACACACATCAGAAGCTTTTATTTTATTTTCTGTCACTTACGTTCATGTTAGCAAAGCCTTATGAAAATGGCCATTCTCTCTACCTTCTTGTATCCTCCACCCGCCTCGGCTGAGCCCCCTTTACTTCCTAAATAGTTCCTCCCTACTTTCATGGCATTTTTATGTACACGTCTTCCACAAGCAGCCACAGTTATGGTGTTCATGATTGCATGGGCCAAGTCATCCCCAGAAGACAGCAGGAAAAGCAGTTTCACAATATGATACAATTGTCGCCACAAAGATTCCTCCAGGGACACAAGATTGAAAGGTTAATACTGAAGAAAGATGCAAACATGGCACTAAATTCTTCCAATTTTTAAGAAAAACAGGAGCCGACAATCATTCTCACTTCTATCTGGCAAGTAAAAGTTCTGTGGGCTTAAGAGATAGCAATAGATATTCAAAGAAGCTCCACAAAGACGGGTAATTGCATTTAAGATTAAATAGCCAGGCTTATAAAAATCACATGACCAGAAGAAAACATTTATTGCAAAATAAAAAAGATTCATTTCTTTTTGAATGTGTGTGTTCGTGTGTGTGTGTGTGTGTGTGTGTGTGTGTGTGTGTATCTGTGTACATATGCATACATATATGTGGAGGCTAGAGGTGAACCATCAATGGCTTCTTCAATTGTCCCCACCTTATTCTTTGTGGAAGGCCCTCTAGCTGGGCCTGGAGCTCACTGGCTAGATTCCTGGTAGGTAAGCCCCAAGGATACTCCTGTGTTGGCCTACTCCTAGCATTAAATGTACACTCTGTATACACACTTTTTGTGGGCACTGGGTATTGAACCCAGGTCCGTTTGCTGACATAAAAACCACTTTTACTGGCTGAGCAACTTTCCCTGCCCCAAGATCCATTTCTTAAAGCAAAAATACTTTTAGTTCACTTAAGGTAAAAATACTTTAATTCAGTTAAAAAGTGCTTTCTGCTACAAACATGGTTGAGCAAATGTCCTTGTTGTATACTTGAGAGTCTTTTGGATATACGCCTAGGAGTGATATAGCTGGATCTTGAGGAAGCGCTATTCCTAGTTGTCTGAGAAAGCGCCAGATTGATTTCCAAAGTGGTTGTACAAGTTTACATTCCCACCAGCAGTGGAGGAGGGTTCCCCTTTCTCCCCATCCTCTCCAGCATATATTGTCACTTGAGTTTTTGATCTTAGTCATTCTGAGGGGTGTAAGGTGAAATCTCAGGGTCATTTTGATTTGCATTTTCCTGATGACTAAGGACATTGAGCATTTCCTTTAGTGTTTCTCTGAAATTCGGTATTCCTCAATTGCAAATTCTCTGTTTAGCTCTGTACCTCCATTTTTTTAATTTTTATTAATTACACTTTATTCATTTTGCATCCCCCCCATAAATTCCTCCCTCCTCCCCTCCTAATCCCACCTTCCCTTCCCCTTCTTCATGCATGCCCCTCCCCAAGTCCACTGATAGGGGAGGTCCCCTCTCCTTCCTTTTGATCTCAGTCTATCAGATCTCTTCAGGAGTGGCTGCATTGTCATCTTCTGTGGCCTAGTAAGGCTGTTCCCCCCTCAGGAGGAGGTGATCGAAGAGCAGGCCAATCAGTTTATGCCATGGAATCTTATGAAAGAAGTGGGAAATAGTAAGATCTGGAGAGGACAGGGACTCCACAAGGAGAGCAACAGAACCAGAAAATTTGAACACAGGCGTCTTTCCAGAGACTCATACTCCAACCAAGGACCATGCATGGAGATAACCTAGAACCCCTGCACAGATGTAGCCCATGGCAGTTCAGTGTCCAAGTGTGTTCCATAGTAATGGGAAAAGGAACTGTCTCTGTACCTCCATTTTTTAATTGGATTTTTCAAATCCTCATACTTCATGTAAGACCATTGGCCTGATAGCTGAAAGATAAAGTTTTTATTTATTTAGTATAGAGAAAAAAGTAGGCATGTTATATAACATTTTAAGAAAGAAATTACTCATTTTTAGAAATACTATTGCTGTTTTCCTAACCTGCTGGAACAATGGCAGTATATGACAGGTACTTAATACAGTGTTTGAAAAAAATAAATGCTAAGCGATGAAATCTTCTGTAAGACACAAAAAGTAAATAAATTTCAGAAATTCATAGCTTCCCCTGACAAGGCATGCAGCTTACTTTAAAATTGGTTTTTAGGTATTCCAACCTAGTGTTTGTTCTTTGCCCTATACAGTAATTTTATTTTTATCCAAATATCAAAAAATAAAAAAATGAAAACAGAGAAGTAAGACACAGCGTCTCAGGTTCAAATTAAACCTCAGAATGAATCTTTTAAATGAGGCAGCAAGTCGTATACTGACGTGGTGCCCTCTCTGGGCATTTTACATGGCCCGCAAGCTGTTACTGGTGTATTTCCCATGCTGCACCATTGGGTAGAATCAACATGTAACCTGACCTACTTTTCCCTCTGTTCTATTACCAGTGTGTTTCTGGCCTCACCGGTGATTTAAAGCTGTCTCAATCTGGTTATATCTCTCAGCAGATAACTGTAGCCAGACTGCAGGACAGGACCTTGAGCTGTATGCCTAACTGAGTGGTCTCAAATCTGTACTAGAGAGGTTCCATAGCTCCTTTGCAAAGGTGCTGTCTGATACCAAATGGAGACATGCATGAACCTCTGGGCTCAGCTTCCATTTGAAGAGAAGTCTCCCCAACCCCTCAGGTGTGTGTATTGCAGTCTTCATTACCAGAAACCTGATGCTGTTCTTTCGATATCTATCTCTCCAGCAGTAAGATAAAGTCAGTAGGAATGAGATCAGTCTAGGAATTATTCACAATAAAGAAAAAAATTACTTTATGGCAAGAACTTTGATTTCCCGGGAAACAATTCAAACACGGTTTGTCGTTTGTATGCCGAGATCTTATGGCTGTTAGAATTGTTGTCTCTAGGAACTGTGTTGCTTGCTCATTTTTCCCACAGAGACAAGATTTTCCTATTTGATATTTGAGCTACGCTAACTGAAAGGTTTCTAGCCACACAATTTTGGGAGAGGAAAAAAAAATGTTTCTCAGGATTCTATTTCCTTAAAGGAGTAAGGCTCCTGGCTGCCATTTTAATGCTATTGATTTGAAAACCAGAAGAGCTGATTTCCAGACAGACACTGTTTTTGAGTATGGCATTTAATCATTGCTCTAGGCTGTCTGGGGATTCCCAATTACAAAATCTTGGGGTGCATTTTCCTAAATATAAATACTGACAAGATTGTCTCCATCAAGAAATAGCCCCAGAGCTTGATGAGGACGGAGCAGGTGGCTAGTCTGGCTTAATTCACTCGATTTTGTTTGAAACATTTTTTTTTTTCTGAGATCCAATATCAGACAAGATAGGGAGCCTTTGGGGGAGGGGGTATGGCTGGAGATGGTTTGAAGCTTTTTTAATGAGTCATGATTAGCCACGATAAGGTTAATGAACAAGTGCCCCATGATCAACAAGGAAGAATTTTCTGGCTTCAGGCCGTCCCACCCAGAAGATACAAGAGACGTTTGTTTTGGCCAGAGGCTCTAAGGAAGATAACCTTGCTAAGGCCGGCTTTCTTACACAGAGTCCTCCTTCAGACATTGGGCAGGCCTGACCAATCCTCTGCATCTTCACTTGCTAAGCTCCGCCCTCTCTGTCGAAGCCTGATCTTGGAGAGAGCCAAGCCTAGGCTTTTCTCCTATCAGATACAGGAAACAGCTTTTCATGTCATATGGCATATATGACAAAAACCCATGAAAAGCTGTTTCCCGTGTCTAATATATCATCTAATATAATCTATGTAAATAACTATATCACGTGCAGAGTCCATTTAGTGTTACTATATGTATTTTATTTCAGGTCTGACCATTTGGTACTGAAAATTAAATAGGGGTCTCTTCCTTTAGAAGACTAATTCTGCCTCCGCAGGTAATTGCCTATCACTTCATCTAGGGGAGGGGGTTGTTTTCACTACATTATTTCTTCAGGTTATTCTGTCCTTTGTTTTCAGCATAGCCAAGAATAATTTGAAAGTTATAATTAAGTAACTCCCCAAAAGGTGCAATCACAAAATGCTTCAAGATTCAAGATAGTAAGGCCACCAGGAATCCATAAGGCGCCTCTGATTTACAAACACACACAGACACACAATAGGCCCAGTAAGAATATAATCCTATATAAAAGTCATTTTATAGTATTTTTGTATTTTCTTTGATCTTCAGAAGATCTCTAAGGAAAATGAAGTAAAAATCAGAAAATAGACACTGGCCAGGGAAGCAGGTAGGCAGTCTTCAGACCTTCACTCTCCTCCTCTCCTCCAAACTCAATCTCCCTCTCCCATCCCCAGCTCTGCAGCATACTGGTTCTGTGTGGACTCTTCTCTCTCTCTGTCCCTGCTCCCTGGCAACAAGCAGATTTTGGTGGCCTCCCTCCTGTGGACGCCTTTTGGCAAGGCTGACACACATATAAGTGACAAGACAAGGGGTAAGTTGGATGGCCCATGGCCAAATAGTCCTCTTTCAGAAGTCACCCAGACTGCTTTTAGGGGTTTTATGTGCCAATCTCTTGAATCCCTTGCTAACTGCTTCGAGGCTGACATATGGTCGGTGAGGGGAACAGTGGTTAGAGCACCTCTAAAGAGGATCTACCCAAGGGTCCATGATAAAACGTAACAGTTTGCAAAGATCCAGAGTGTAAGTCATGAGGCAACAACTGTACGAGTTTGTGGAGGACATCAAGAGATGAAGCTACATAAGATAAACCTTTACATCAAGATTAGCATGAGCCAACACAGCATGAGGTTAAATATCAAGTTAACATTCTTTAAAAGCGATTGTACGACAGGCTGGCCTTGTACCAGAGTTCTGTAGAAGCACAAGGGAACTGTAGTTAGCTGTTTATTAGCCTCAGACTCCTGAGTAAAGAATCCGGAGGCTTTGTAAAGGAAGCCGAAATTGGGCTTTTACATATGAAGGCCTTTGTATATTTGTTTCAAATATTCACAATGTCAACTATTATTTAATGAAAACAAAAGACAGAGTATCTCAAGTAAAACACAATTTTTGGTTAGAAAAACTTGACAAGAAATTTTTTTAATTCAGTCTGTTTCATAAATGACTGTATCTAGTATTTGAAAATATGTCAATACATGTATTTCCCCCCTAAAGAAATGATTTTTCATTTCCAACTGAAAAGAGATACTCCCAAAGACAGTGTCTGCCTTGCTTTTTCCTCAATGAACACTTTTCTAGAACACTCTAGAACAGTGGTTCTCAATCTTCCGAATGCTATGACTCTTTAATACAGTTCCTCATGTTACGGAGACCTCCAACCATAACATTGTTTTCTTTGCTACTTCATTACTGTAATTTTTCTACTGTTACAAACTGTAATGTAAATATTTTAAAGATAGAGTTTTGCCAAGGGGTTTTCAACCCACAGTTTGAGAAAGATGGCTCTAGCACATCTATCCAAATCAGTGGTGATCGTGTCAAGAGTAAATGATTTTACAAAGTTTAAAGGGAACAATCCTGAGATTTTACCTTACTCCCATCACAATGGCTAAGATCAAAAGATCAAGTGACAATACATGCTGGAGAGGATCTGGAGAAAGGGGAACCCTCCTCCACTGCTGGTGGGAATGTAAATTTGTACAACCACTTTGGAAATCAATCTGGCACTTTCTCAGACAATTAGGAATAGTACTTCCTCAAGATCCAGCTATATCACTCCTAGGCATATATCCAAAAGATGCTCAAGTACAGAACAAGGACATTTGCTCAACCATGTTTGTAGCAGCTTTATTTGTAATAGCCAGAAGCTGGAAACAATCCAGATGCCCCTCAGTTGAGGAATGGATACAGAAATTGTGGTACATCTACACAGTGGAATATTACTCAGCAATAAAAAGCAAGGAAATCATGAAATTTGCAGGCAAATGGTGGGAACTGGAAAAGATCATCCTAAGAGAGGTATCCCAGAAGCAGAAAGACACACAGGGTATATATTCACTCATAAGTGGATATTAGATATGTAATATAGTATAAACATACTAAAAACTGTACACCTAAAGAAACTAATCAAGAGGGAGGATTCTGGATAAGATGCTCAATCCCCATTTAGAAAGGCAAAGAGGATGGACATCAGAGGAAGGAGAAAACAGGGAACAGGACAGGAGCCTACCACAGAGGGCTTCTGAACAGCTCTACCCTGCAGGGTTATCAGAGCAGATGCTGAGACTTATAGCCAAACTTTGGGCAGAGTGCAGGGAATTTCATGAAAGAAGGGGGAGATAGAAAGACCTGGAGAGGACAGGAGCTCCACAAGGAGAGCAACAGAACCAAAAAATCTGGGCACAGGGGTCTTTTCTGAGACTGATACTCCAACCAAGGACCATTCATGAAGATAACCTAGAACCCCTGCACTGATGTAGCCCATGGCAGTTCAGTGTCCAAGTGGGTTCCATAGTAATGGGAACAGGGACTGTCTCTGACATGAACTCAGGGGCTGGCTCCTTGACCACCTCCCCCTGAGTGGGGAGCAGCCTTACCAGGCCACAGAGGAAGACAATGCAGCCACTCCTGATGAGATCTAATAGACTAGGATCAGAAGGAAGGAGAGGAGGACCTCCCCTATCAGTGGACTTGGGGAGGGAAATAGGTGGAGAAGGGGGAAGGAGGGTAGGATTGGGAGGGGAGGAGGAGGGAGCTACAGGGGGGATAAAAAGTAAATAAACTGTAATCAATAAAAATTAAAATTTAAAAAAATAAAGTGAACAACCAGAATGCTTTTTCTAAAATAGCCAAATTAAAAGAACCCTTTAAAAGTTCTCTATAACATTTTCATTCCATGGAACAGATAAAAGATGAAAGCAGTCAGTTATGCCGAATCTGGAATAAATAATTTACATCTAACATAAACTGAATTAACAAATAAGGCTAAAACCAACTCTGTTCCTCCTGTCAACAGAAAAATGGCTAGCTTGCCTCATCCTGTCAGCAATAATCATATTTCTTAACATCATTCTACAGATTTGTTGTTTAGGGGAACTAATTTGTAAAGAAAAATAACCAAATTAAATGAGCGCTAACAAAGATTGCCTTTTGGTGTTACTTGGAAAGCATTTATGCCTTCTTCTAGGAAGAAGGGTAACTGCAGATCTTACCTCTCCTCCAAACAACCCCCCAGTCTCCCCTCCCACCCCGCATTGCAGCAGAACACCTGCTGCAGCCTTGCCCGCATCTCCAGTGGATCACAGGGATCTCCCCCGCCAAGTTTGCTGTCCCCAACTCATTGCTTTCCCCAGCCTGCAGCTCCAGCAGACATTCCCTAGGAACCTGCAGGCCACTCCAGCCAGGGAAGCCAGAAGTCCAAATGTGAATCATCACCTCTCTTTCCTCTCCTCTAAATCCCAAACCCAAGTCTCACCATGGCTCTGTAGTAGACTCCTTATTGTGGCCTCTCTTCATCCTTGCCCTGAATCTGAGGGGAATAAGCAGATCCTGGCGGAACACCCTGCCTTCTCCCCTGCTGTGCATCCCACCCTCTCAGGCCATTCTCATTCCTAAGTGTCTGCTCTCAAATTTAGAAATACATTTTACCCCAAACCCCCAGGGACTACACCTACAGTTTCCCAGAAGAATTTTGTGCTAGGCAGCATTCAGTCACCACACCTTCCTAAGAACTAAAGAGAACAACAGAAATCAAGAACAAAACAGCCACCCAACAAAGACAAGACCGGATATCAACACTTAGAATACAATCTACCAAACCCAGATGCCTAGACAACAGCTTAATAGGAAGCAAGAAATATATCTATCAGGTTACAGAAAGTTCTCCAGAGGGGACATCAGCACTCCCCTGAATTCCAGTTTTTTAACATCTTGGCTCCTCCTCAGAAAGGATCGCCAGTCCTCTGGCATAGAAGTGGAGTTTGCTTTTTCACCAGGTTTGGCCATGAGATCATCTAGAGCATAATTCCCTTTGCCATATCTTAATCTCAGTTTTCATGAGTGTACATTACCTGGCTTGGCTGTACTGGGGTATCTACACATGAAATTCCCTCTTTAAATACCATCTAGTTCTTAATCTTTATATAAAGAACTTTACAAAAGTGTCTTCTCTATGCCCTGCAAGAAATATGCACCACTAAGACATCTCCTTATACTGTAAAAGATGTAGCATAAGAAATATAGGATATCAGAACATCAAAAACTCTACACCCAGGAAGATGGCTGAATGGTTTGGTCAAAATCCTTCCCCACAAGACCAAACAGAGAAGTGTTCACTATATTTGGTGTAGTATCTTACACCCCTATTACAATCTTGTCACCCATGTCTGTCAACAGGGGAGCTTCACAGCCTGCCAGTGTCTCTGTGCTCCTGTGAAAGTATGGTGTTAGTTAATTGAACTACAAATCATATCACAATACATTGCCTATGTCATGAAGTCTAGTTGAAAGATTCATCTTTTCATAATATTAGTTAAAGATTTTTCAAATACTTATCAATTTACCTAGAAAAAATAACTTGGTGTCTCATGAAAAGCAGTAGAGAGGCTATCTTTACCCTCCCTTATAGAAAAAGCTAATGGGAGGTGACTGCAGGTAGGTAGGAGGGAAGATTCCTTCATGCTAAAGGAAGAGTTGTGCATTTTCTTTATAGTCATGATCGCATGGATCTCCATAAGGGATCAATTCTCATAGAACTAAATGCCTAAGAATAAATGACTGGAAAAAAAAAACCTGGTTAATTGTATTATGCAAATGTGGGTTTGATAATGTAGTCTGCGTAAGGTGTTACCATGGAAAAGGAGGATCAGGTGGCTAGGGAGCCAAAGAGCACAGCGGCCCTCCCAACATTATTTTCACACCTTGTGAGTCTATAGCTACTTCAAAATTAACCCCTAATGGAAAGTTTTTAGTTCATTTGATAATTTACCTCTCTTGAGATAAGCCAACGGCAAACGCTTACTTAGTACAAAAGTATATTTCATTTTCCTTTCTCTAGCTCTTTTCTCAATGTTGAACTATACCCACACTGATACTTGTCTGCACATTTACATGTATACATATGTTTACATATATACATGTATATACCAGAGGTAAGAATCCACGTATGAATGACAGTGTTTTTTTAAATTAAATTTTTATTTTTTAATATTAATTACAGTTTATTAACTTTGTAATAATCCCAGCTGTATCCCGCTCCCTCATTCCCTCCCAATCCCTCCTTTCCTCCCTCATCTTCTCCCTACCCCTTTCCAAGTCCCTCCTCCCCTTCTGTCTGACCCTAGCTTATCAGATATCTTCAGGCCTCGCTGCACAGTCCTCCTCTGTGCCCTAGCAAGGCTGCTCCTCAGGGCGGGGGGGGGGGGAGGTCAAAGAGCCAGCCATTGAGTTCAATTCAGAAATAGTCCCTGTTCCCCTTACTAGGGTACCCACTTGGATACTGAGCTACCATGGGCTACATCCGAGCAGGGGTTCTAGGTTATATCCATACATGGTCCTTGGTTGGAGAAACAGTCTCATAAAAGACCCATGTACCCTGATGTATTTGGTCCTTGTGGTGCTCCTGTCCTCTCCAGGTTATACTAACTCCCCCTTCTTTCTGCCAAAGGTTTGGTTATGAATTTTAGTATCTGCTTTGATACACTGCTAGGTAGAGACTTTCAGAGGCCCTCAGTGGTAGACTCCTGTCCTGTTACTTGTTTTCTCCTAATCCAATGTCCATCCCATTTGTCTTTCTAAGTGAGGGTTGATCATCTTACCCAGGGTCCTCTTTCTTGTTTATTTTCTTTAGATGTATAGATTTCAGTATGTTTATCCTATCTTATAGGTCTAGTACCCACTTGTAAGTGAGTATATACCATGTGTGGACAGTGTGTTTTATTCTGTTTTTCTTTATGAGTTCTGAATCACTTCACCTAATATTACACTTTCCAAGCCCATCCATTTTCCTGCAAGTTTCATGATTGCGTCTTTATTTACAACTGGATGATATTCCATTTTATATATGTACCACATTTTCATATTAATTTAAATGTTGATTGACATTTAGGTTGGTTCCATTTCCTTGCTATCATATAGAAAGCAACAATCAACACAGATGTGCAAATATCTCTATGATAGGACATAGAACTCTACGGCTTTAGATCCAGGAGTGGAATAACTGAGTCATATGTTAGTTCCACTTTTAATTTCTGAGGAACCTTTAAACTGACTCCCATAATGGATGTATACATTTGCACTCCCACCAGCACTGAATAAGTTTTCCTCCTTCCCTGCATCCTCTCCAACACTTGTCAGATTTCTCGATAGCAGCGATTCTGTCTGGGGCGAGATGATTTCATTTGAAAAACTCAGTAAGGATCACGGTCAGCTTCACTAATCACTCATCACTCTTTAAAACCCAAGCTAAATGCTAACAAAGATAAACACCCACAGAGTGAAATTGAAGCAGGTGTCTTGGCTGAGTTCTAAACACAAACCCCTCAAACTCTGAAAAGCTGTCATGAGATTAATGGCCCAGTCCTGGCCCACTGGGTCTCTTGGGAAGATTGTTTACTTTGACTCTTTTCAACACACACTTTCCATTTCTTCTCAATATGTTCTCTTCTTTTCTCCTTTGCTTGCTAAGGCCCCCCCAAACCCTTCTTGGAAGTTGCGGATCTCTCCGCCAGGAGTTGGACTTTGCACAGCCTTCACTGAACACTGTAGGCTGTGTCAGGGATTTGAGATGCAAGTTCTGGTACATTCTCCTGTGCTGGAAGAGTTCCGGGAGCCGATGTCTGCTCAGCTCATTCTCTGCTGTAATGATTAGACAAAGTATGGTTTGAGTTTTGTATGTTCAATAACTGTGTGGGTCCCTGTCAGGACTCCAGCTTTTGCTTACCCTTCTGTTGAGATGGACCATGAGCAAACCATATATTGGTACCATGGAAGTGTGTTTTGGGGTAGGAATGGGAGCAGATAAGAGATGCAAGCACATGCCAAGAGTGAATTGGGAAAGACTTTAGTATTCAGGAAGAAACTTTTCTCAGCCTCAATTTTTCATGAATATAGCAAGGCTATTGCTTGGAAAGCTCAATAACTCTAATGCCCTGGTTATTACTAAAATCTGTAATGCTCAAACCCCATACAGAAAGGCAAAGAGGATGGACATCAGAAGAAAGAGAAAACTGGGAACAGTGCAGGAGCCTGCCACAGAGGGCCTCTGAAAGGCTGTACCCTACAGGGTATCAAAGCAGATGCTGAGACTTATAGCCAACCTTTGGGCAGAGTGCAGGGAATTTCATGAAAGAAGGGGGAGATAGAAAGACCTGGAGAGGACAGGAGCTCCACAAGGAGAGCAACAAAAACAAAAAAATCTGGGTGCAGGGGTCTTTTCTGAGACTGTTACTCCAACCAAGGACTGTTGATGGAGATAACCTAGAACCCCTGCACAGATGTAGCCCATGGCAATTCAGTGTCCAAGTGGGTTCCATAGTAATGGGAAGAGGGACCGCCTCTGACATGAACTGATTGGCCTGCTCTTTGATCACCTCCCCCTGAAGAGAGCAGCCTTACCAGGCCACAGAAGAAGACAGTGCAGCCACTCCTGATGAGACCTGATAGACTAGGATCAGAAGGAAGGAGAGGAGGACCTCCCCTATCAGTGGACTTGGGGAGGGGCATGTGCGGAGAAGGGGGAGGGAGGGTGAGATTGGGACAGGAGGAGCCACAGGGGGATACAAAGTGAATAAAGTGTAATTAATAAAAATTAAAATAAAACATGGAAAAAAAACTCTAGTAAATTAAACAAATAATCTATACGACCATTCCTCTGGCTGTAGCCCATGTTGTAAGATACATGGTTGGGTTCTGTTGTCGTTTTCATCTTATCATAGAGAAATCAAGCAAAAGGGTCAAGGAGAGTTGTGAGAAAACAATTGTTTTTCTGATTCTGTTCGTAATTATACTTTTGTTCATGGCCTCCGTCTCCAGTTTGGCTTCTTAGAGATATACTGCCAAAAACTGCAATAGGAAGAAATGGTCTGCATGGAGCTCTGGGTCCTTTTTTTGTACACAACCCACACTGCACATTTTAAAAAATATAAAAAGCACACTCCCAGCTGCAGAGATGCCTTGTCAGTGACAGTGGGGGAGAGAATGTTTTCCTGTCTTGATCTGCCTTTATATTGTAAGATTACTTTAAATCCTGACTGCAACTTCCCCTCTCTCCTCTCCTTCCATTCCTTCCCCAGCCACCCTTATCTACTCTCCGTCCCTTTATCTTCAGAAAATGAGAAGCCTCCCATGATTATCAATCAGTCTTGGCATACCAAGTTGCAGCAAGGCTAGGCACATCTTCGCTTATTGAGGCTAGACAAGGCAGCCCAGTAGAGAGAAAGGGTCCATAAAGCACGCAACAGAGTCAGAGAAAGCCCCTGTTTCCTGCTGTTAGGAGTTCCACATGAAGGCCCAGCCTCATAATTGCTACCTATGTGCAGAGAACCTCTATCAGTCCCAAGTGCCACACCCACTCCAGCGTCTGGTGTAGCATGTCAACAGATAGCACTACTCAGACTAAGAGATATGTGTCCTTCGGGATTATGCTCTCTGGAGGTCCCTGGCAGACTCATCCCACTTGGAAAAGGGACGTGTTCTGAGATTTCTACGCTTTTTCAGTTGTGGCTCTGGGGCTGAATTAATGAGTTTTTTGATCTTTCTCTGTGACTTCTGAAACAGCGCAACTAGTTTTATAAAGAAATTTATTATTAGTAGATTATTAAAGGCTTTAATAAAAATAAAATGTAAAAGGAATGAGCTTAAGAAAAGTAATGAATTAGATTTAGTATTAATAGGCATTAAGAATAGTGAAAAAATAATAGGCTCCTTCTTAAGAAAAAATAGCATGAGAGGTACAGCTGGTGGGAGTTTCCCCTCCCTTCAATGCCTTGTTCCTAGGGAAGATCATAAATCTTTAGCAGGACATAAGGGAGGATGGTTGACAAAGGTGTGTTTAGACTTTGGCAGGTATTCGACTTGGCTCGGAGGACTATTACAGCTCCTGACTTTCCTCTTCACTAGTCAGTGATAATGAAACCATAGTTTGAGGTTTTTGTTTCTTGTTTGCGTTGATCAGAAAGTTTCTAGGCAAAGATTTCTTGTGGGCACTGCCCTATGTTAAAACATAAACTTTGTATCCTTGGTAAAAGTCTGAATGTTCTGGAAAGCATGCCAATTTTAAGGTGCTTCCTTGTGAGATCACTATAAAAATACCAGCTTGACTTCAGTAAAATTGCAGCAGAGCCAAAACCATCAAAGTGTCTCTGTCAATTCATCGCCGAATCCGTGTCTTCCTGTCCAAAGCTTTGTTCTCCCGAGGACGACGGGAGCCCAACTGGGCCGGTCCGTGGCACCAAGCATGCTCTCTGATTGCCAGTTCAGTCTCTGTGAGGCCCTATAGATCCAGGATAGTTGATTCCATGTGTTTTCTTGTGATAAACTTGACCCCTCTGACTCCTTCAATCCTTCCTCCCCCTCTTCTGCAGGATTCCTCAAACTGCACAATGTTTGGTTTTGGGTCTCTGCATCTGTTTGCACCAGTTGCTTGGTGAAGCCTCTCTGTCTGCAAGTATAGCAGGATATCATTAATAGTGGCAGGCGTGGGCTCCCTCTCACAGCATGGGCCACTCATTGGTTGGCCATTCCCTCAATTTGTGCTCCGTCTTTACCCTGCACATCTTGTAGGCAGGACAAATTTGAGGTGGAAGGTTTTGTGGCTGGGTTGGTGTCCAAATCCCTCTTTTGGAAGTCTTACCTGATTACAGGAGATGGCTGGTTCAGGCTCCATATCTCCCATTGCTAGGAGTCTTAACTAGAGTCACCCTCCTAGATTCCTGGGAGTTTCCATCACCCTAAAGATATGTCTAGTCCACTCTGTTTAAGAGGAGCCTATGTTTAAATATAAAGCATGTTATTCAGTGATTACTTCAAGCTTTACACAAAGAACATACTTAAGTACCTAGGCACCAGACATTTGAGAATGAACATTGATTACACATGCTTTTGAGTACACTGATGATTCTAGAAGTCACACATGCTGCCAGGGTTGGACCTTGTACATTCTTTAACATCAATACAAAAGTGTGGACATGTTTACGTTCCAAATTTCCATGGGCCTCATTATTAAGATGAGGTGCAAAGCCAAATGCTTTTGAGAGTCATAAAGAGAACTGCTAATAATTATCCCAGACAATAAACTTACACTAGAACATATACAATGATTAATTTTAATATAGGCTTATGTTCAAAATTACCTTCATTCTCTAAGGAAAAACTCAGCTCTGTTGTCTCTCTCTCTTTTTTTTTTTAACAGGAAAAAGGATTTTTATAGGAGATGGTTGGATTCCAAAGGTATTTGGAATGTCCATCAGGCTTTACTGACTTTTGACAAGGGATTATAAAGATACTAGTAGTGATGGCTGGGAACTCCCCACAAGTCAATCAAGTAACAGCTTAGCTCATTAAACTCATGGTGAAATGGCACCCAGAGATAGGAAGAGAAGAGGGAAAGATTAAATTTAGACAGCTCTTCTGTTATCTTCTCTGCACCACTGGAATTTGCTTCACTTGATTGCATCTGCATTGAAGTGCACATCATAAAAAGCACATGGACCCTGTGAACCATGGGATTTAAATCATTAGGTTAAATTATAATCCATGTGAGCAAACAGAAAACTACAACAGAGGCCATTTGGGCAGTCAGCTCACACTAGAGTATAGGAACCCATATCTCATCCCAAGAAGCCTGCTTGTTCCCATGCCTGCCTCCCACTGACGTCAGAGAAATATCCAGAGTCCAGGTCAGTTAAGGGAGAGAAGGGGACAAAAGAGATTTCTGATAGAAATATGGACTCGTAAGCTTCTCATCCTAAATGAAATCCCCAAGACCACCCACACTTGAAGGATTTTCCCACTATTCAATTCTGAACATTTTCATTAAGTATATTAAAAAGCCATGTGAGGGCTGAAATTTTTAAGCTTACTACCCTATTGCACCCTTTAGAAGATTGAAAGACTTCTGAAATGCTTTGTCTGTCTCTGACCATAACTCTGTAGTTGTCTCTTCTGCTAAGACATGTGCCTTAGGGTCATAGTGACACAGGTAAGAATAATTCTTACTCCAACCTTCAGACTTGTACATCTGAGGAACGTTTGTTCGCCAAGAAGTTCTCAGGGCCAGGAGAGCATCAGGCCCACAAATGAAAAAAAAAAAAAAAAAAAAGAAAGAAAGAAAAAGAAAGAAACAAACAAACAAACAGCTCAGTACAAATTGAAACTCAAAGGGACACTAAGAAGCGCTGCCACAGCAAAGCGAACCAAACAGGTCCCTATTTGAAATAATTCATGGCAAGCTGGCCCATGTACCTGGGTGACTTCCATCACTCCAAGTCCTTCCCTACATTGGATGACAGTTCATTTTCACATCTCTTCAAACTCAAGAACGGGCCAGGTGGTTTGTATTTCATTGATTGAACATGATGTAAAATTTATTTTTTTTTAAAAGTGCCAGTTCTCCTTTAAGAGCAAATTCTAAAAACAAACAAAAAAAATTCTCAAACCACGAGGATGCATTTCATCTTCTTTGTTTGTTTGTTTTTGTTTTGAGTAAAATCAGCGATCCACAAAGAAACAAACAAAACTAGGGAGTTGAAACTAGAAAAAAATTAGTTTTATTTCCTATTTCATTACTCATGTATTCTTTTCCGTACAGCCTGCCCTTCTGTGCCATGTAATATTACCCTCTTTTGATCTCCTCTAGAAAAGGCACACTGCCCCTACACTTACACGTTTACCTTACAGGCTAAACTATGCATATGAAGGAGCATGATTTTCCCTTCTGAGCTTGGGTCACCTCACTTAGTGTTAAACTTACTACTTCACAGTGAGTCCAGAAGGGCACAGCTACCATTGATCCCATTGCCCAGCTAAGAAAACGGAAACTGTGTCCCATAGTGAAAATAATACATTGAAAAACCTGCTTAACAATGCAAACTTTTGAGCAAAAAGGCAACAGTTTAAATCAGAATTTTTTAGCCTTCCAAACCTAGAACTCCTAAATTTATTAATAATGTCCCCCAAATGGACCAATGCAAATACTTGTATTCTTGTAGCATGTGTAAAACAGATTATCATTTAAAGAGACTCCAATTAAAGGCCTTTCTAACTTCCTGCTACTCCAGGAGATCCTAACCAACATGTGGTTGGTGTTAAGAACTCAGAGACTTTTGACATGACATTTATTAGTAATGAATTTTCCTCTACATACTGGCTTCATGACTCCAGTGTATATCCATGTCTTCAGCTCTAAAGTTTTTGTTTGTTTGTTTGTTTGTTTGTTTACCAAGGAAATGGGATTTCATTTGGAATCCTATATTTCATTAAAAGCAAGAAACATGATTTGAATTTTTTGTATCTAAAATAATGTAACAAGGCATAAGTTTGTCCTCTTATGGTTTTACAAAACATTTCCTAGGCTTATTCAGACAATATGTAAGTCAGCAGAATTTCTGCAAGTAAATGAATTATCTTTTATTTCTCATTGTATGAGTAGCCCCAGACTTTATCTATCAAGGATAATATAAATCATTAGGAATTAAGCAGGGGAATTTTGCTAATGTGGATTTCTTCATGATAATCAACCAAACGGACAGCTATTGCCCTTCCTAAATCAATCAGAAAGTATTCATTGATCTGATGAATTAACTCCCCAGGTCTTTAAAATCCCACTATGCATCTCCAGTGCCATTTGACTGTATCTCAAGGACCTATAAAATTCCTCCTAAGGTTCAAAGATAACTTTGAAATTATTTCCAGAATTATAATGAGCTGCAGCTTCTTCAAAAAAGAGTAACTAGAAAGCCCTCGACCATCATCTTCACTTCCCCTAAGCCTTGTATGCTGGAATACGCAGATTCAGCAGACACCACCCTCTCCTCACAGAGCTTCAGTTTTATTCCTTGCACTTGTGTCTCATTAATTGCCACTCAAGAGAGTGATGCCTAACATTTGCTTCAGCCTCAGCTACAAAGGAAAATTGACTAGGACTCACTTGGAAATGATTAGTCATTATTAATCATGAAAGACCACGTAATAAAAGACAGCACTTTTTTTTTTTTTTTTCAAAACAAAAAGGTCTACTTAAGACAAATTTGCAAAGGGCCTTCCATCTGCATCCCAAAAAGCCAGGTCGGTGGGCTCCAATAAGAAGGGAAAGAAAGAAAAAGAAGCCCACATTTCACAGGTTAGCTCAGTAGCCGTGTGGGAGGCTCCCGGCTTCTTCATAGGCAAGGTTTCCTCCAGGTAGACAAGATGTTCCAGGTCTAGATCTGAAGCCTGGAAGATCTGTCTTCTCTGCCTGAATTTCTGGTTTCTTGGTTTTGTCATGTGAGGTTTTGCTGGTCCCGTGACGGTATTTTTTTGCTGGAGGTTCACTTGTGAGAGGGCATGTGAATTTTTCCTGTGAGTTCTCTCGTGCAAGGGGCGTGAGTTTGGCCAGCTGAGAACATCCATGGGTGGACTCAGAGGAGAGGAAATTTACAGAGGCCCAGGCACAGTGAGACATCCCCTTTTGGACAGACATCGCTGCACTGATCTCGTGCTTCCATACTTGACTTCACAGAGAGAAACGTTCCAGAGAACTTTTTGGAGCAATCCAACTGAGTCTTGCAGCTTTTGCTGTCTTCATCCTGCTGCTTGGTGTTGGCTGGTATCCTGATGACTGAGTTTGGTAATCCCCTAAAGACCTATGACCCTAATGCGCAGGAACTATATAAAAGAGGCCTATAGCCCCTTTCCCTACAAATCTCCTGCCTAAGTTTTTGGGGCTTGGAAATGAGGAGGTAAAGGGGCTTAAGAACCCTAAATAAAGTAGGTTTGGTGACATTCTAAGCCTACATCAGCCTCTGTAGCTTTACTTATTTTCCTGCTCTTTTTCATCTCAATCTCAAATATGCAAAACAAAGATGATAATGATCATATCTACTATAGTTATCCTGAGGAGGGGGGGAAATCAGGTTCCATGGCTTGGTGTTTAATACATAGCCTAGCATGAAGGAAGAATTTCTTTAAATATAGCTTATGATTTTTATATGAGTCCCTAGAGTTAGGAAATTATGAGCACAGTGTCTAAAGGCATGAAGGGTATTAACTGGATAGAAAAGGTCAAGTTGGAATGGAGTGGGGGAGGGCAGGATAGAGGACTGACCACGGGAAGGATGAATAACACTAATAATCTTTCCAAAAAGTCCTTTTGGAAAGCTACCTACTACTGTGCTACCTACCACACACATACACACACACACACACACACACACACACACACACAGTTAAAATGTAGATACTTTATTTACAATGGGACAAATCACCTAGTAGACACCACAGCCTAATAAATATAATGCTCAGTACGAGGAATAGGTTTCTTCTTCTGCAGTTGATGACCACTGAAGTCCTATTGACACCCCCCACACACACACATTACATTATAGTCCATACACACGCACACCAATTTGACAGTAGTACTCTGTTGCTGAAGATATTCCAATCTCAGAATATGAAGATACCAAGCAGGTACTGACCTGGAAACTTTGTCTCTACTGGCTAGCTTGTAGAATGCTAGAAGGTGCTCTATGTGTTATCATGGGAAAAAGTAACCGTCAGTCTTGCCCAGCTGTGAGTCCTGTGAGTTACTGAAGTGACACCAGCCTATCAAGACATACCCAACGGTGCAATACTGATATGAACATAATGGCCGCCGTAACCAACCACTTTTTTAATTTAAATTTTAGGCACACTCTACATGACAAAACTTATACATGAGACCACTGTTTGGGCCAAAAACCTGTGACTACATAGGTCATAGGTCCCATGGACCTACAACTATTGCTCTATTAAAGGGAATAGTATTAAAGTGACTCCTGAGATATATCATACCTCCTCATCCCATTAATCGTTATGAAAGAAGGGGTAGAAAGACTGTAAGAGCCAAAGGCAATGGATAAATACAAGAAAACAGTACCCTCTGATCACAACAGGACAACTGTACATATGAACTAACAGCAGGTGCTACAGCATGAAAGCTCAGGCCCTACCAACACCACCATGGCAAGAGAAAATTAAGCCATACCCTTAGACATGAAGCTATTTGCGGCTCCTGGGAGGAGTGTCAGTTTTACCAATGACTACACTCCAAAGGAAGGTCACACATTCAACAATATATTAGCAGCATAAATTGGACTTGATTGCTGGAGGAAAAGGACACAAAATTGGGAGGATAGGAAAGGAAATAAATCTGGGAGGAGTGAGAAGAAAGTGAATATGATCAAATCAAATTGTACAAATTCTCAAAGAATTAACTTTAAGGTATTTATTAACAAAACTATTGTTAATACTATATTGAAGTCATTAAATATGTATTATTTTCAATTAATTTTCTTCATTATAATGAAATTAAATACCCATTACAATACATCTGAACAGTTTATGAGTATGTAAATATAGCTTGCCTAGTCCTCTGCTTAAATGAGAAATTTACAGTCTGAATATTTGACCTAAATTTATCAATAAAAATTGCTTTATTCACATCTTCAAATAAAAGCAGAAAATCAGTCATATATTTGAATAAAAGATACAACACATTGTTAGTATCAGGGATATTATAAAATCTTACAGAGAATATGACAGGAAGCAGCATGTGGCACTTAAAATACTGAGGGTTTTTTTCTGATAGTTCAGGCTATAATATGCTGGGTCAAGAATTACTTGAATTTATAGTAAGAAGCAGTCATGCCAAAAGTGTCATTTCATTTGTCCAAGCCATACATCATATTCATTCTCCACTGATGATTTATACTTGGAAAGTTCAAATAGTTGCCATTTTTCATTTATGATGTGCAAGAGCTTAAAGGCTGAGAGGAAGAAGTTATTCTGGGTGGTCTTCTAAGAGGGGATGAGATACAATTATAAATGACATGGCAAAATAAAGGAAGAGCACACTTTAATCTGAAAAGAGAGACAACTTTTCTGACTACACAAAGATATGGTATGATAGGATCCAAAAGCAAATGGATGACATTGGTGATGCAAAATGACTTTGGTGATGAGACCAAATGAATAGTTTTGATTCCACACTATTCATTAATACCATTGAGGCAGAAATGAAGGCAAGAGCATTGGCAAATAAAAAAAGTCATGCATTTATCTAACTTTAAGTGTGAAATAGGAGAATAACCAAGTGAAGACATTGATGTTTCTGGTCATGCACAATTCCACATTGTGCTTGAAAGCCTGAGGAAAAGGCAGCCCACCAGTGAACAGAGCCATGCAAGAGCCAGCAAGAATCCCAACTCTTCTCTTGCTCAGGACAGTGAACACGTAAGCAAAATGAGATCAGGAAACCAAAGCTATCTTCTTCCACAATTAATATTTTGGATAAAGAAATCATGAATCATCTCTAACCTGGCAGCAGAAGTATATAAAGACATGGAGAGGCATAAGAGAGCTCTACAGCCAACACAGATGCATTGGGAAAGAGGGAGCATAACGCCCTGGCCGACAGCCAAAATACAACCATAAGGCTCCGTAAGGAGAAGCCATCCCAGCTACTCTGGGAGGAAAGCACAAAGTATGATGGGAAAGGGCTTTTCAGAGTAGGACTGAAAAGACTGAGTGTCAGGCCTTGCTTGAGAGTAGTATTCTATCTGAAATGATTGGTTTCTGGTAACAGATCACACCTTCATCTCCCATTCCAGCTCTCCCACTCCCCACCCTTCACCAAATCGAAGTCATTGGTGCTGGAGAAAAAATTGGAAGAATTAGAGTTGGTGATTTCAATTCACATTGCTTTGAATTATACACAATTAATACAGAAAATGAGAAACCAAAGGGCGGTTAGGAGAATAAAGAGTGTGAGGAAAGAAACTAAGAAAGAAGAGGGGAATCATTTGGAACCTGTGGGAACAGTAGGAGAGAAGGAAGAGGAAAAGACTTCAAGGGGAAAGGATGACCTATGGACCTTGAAACATTTCCAAACACAAAACATATGGGTGAGGAAATAAATAATAGCAACTCCTATAGCTGAAATGAACAGAGTTCCCCATTTCCTGTGGAAAATTGGAGCCTACTCAAAACACTGGTGGTGATTGCATTTGTTTTTCCATACAACTGTTCGGCTGCAAGATGCTAATGCTAAATAAACTTGAAGGTTTAATTTGCAGTCTTAGCTCAGTTCCAGAAGAGTTTCCCCTGTTCTAATTTTAGAATTCTACATTCTGAGAATTAGGATCCCAGAGGTGAATGAGGCCAGCCCTTATCTGATTCATAGAAACCATCTCTCTTGAGGAGCTGATCCTGCCTGTGGGACTAGATTAAGCAATGTGGTCCACACCCCATGTAGCCTCGGTGGGGGGATAGCCTGGATAATTGGCCAAGGTCTCCGATTGAGAAATGTAGATTTCACATCTCAGCTCTCTAGGCACCGCAATGAGCCATGTCATGGGATCCTGTGGGTCCCGTTGCAGTAATAATAATCCCTACCTTTCAGACAGCCCTCAAGAATCTGTATATCAGCACTTACCGATGTATCAGTGTTCTCTGTGATTCTCACCGTAAACACTACCAGCATTGTGTTTCCTACTCTGCAAGTTAAAATACAACCCTTACTCCAAGGAGCTATGGGACTGGCATAAAGTCACACAGCAAATAAATAAGGCCTTCTGATTCCAGGCCACTTCTACAAAAAACATAAAAACAGTTACATGGCGACTTTTACTGTAAAACATTACAGTGTATGGAGCCAAAAATTATCAGAAATTAATTAAAATGTGCTGACAGAAACATGGATTGGTGATCAATCTGATTGAATGAATACATTTGCTTTTCACCATTTATATATGTAAAAGACAAATGTATAAGTACTGTATACATACATATACATACACAGTGAATCTACCCTGTTTTGTGTATTACCAAAAAATATGCTATTTGAAACCAGAACTTCAAAAACAATTGGCAGGAGACTTGTGTAGAAGTTAGGATATCATGAATAAGAAAGAGGCCTACATATTCCATTAGACAAAATCAGATGCTCTGAGCGTGTAGTAATGAAGGCCTTTCTAGCTGAGAAACGTTGGTGTATTATTGATGTCCTTGCTATGACAAAATACCTTACAAAAGAACATTAAGGAAGGAAGAGACATAAAAACTTTCAAGAATATCAGTTTGAATTAAGTGTCAGTGTTTACTCAGTAAAAAACATCATGAATTCTCAGTCACCTTTCCCCCACTTGTTTGCCGTGTCACAGGAAAAATATATCAGAAAGAACTTCTCTGAAATGTTACTTTATAAAATTTCAAAAGCACCTCTCCGAACTGCAACTCAGCAGAAAGAAATCACTAGTCTGGATCGCTTGGGACCTAGAAATCTTGGAATCAGGAGCAAAGGCTTTCAGCCACTGATTTGAACCCAATGAGGCAATGGGACATTTTCACTGAACTATTTCAGGGCTGCAGTTCTGAGTAGAAGGTAAGAAATAATAAATAGGACCCGTGGCATGCATTGCTTCACTGAGAACTTCAGGGAAGTCAGATTGCATACCCTCTGGGGAATGAATGTCCATTTAGGAGCTCAACCCAGTGTCCCCAGGGAACAAAGTCATTCCAGGACTAACTTCAAAGGAACTCACATAAGCAGAACTTGCAAAGCATCAGGCCATGAACATTCTAAATCAGTAGGTGTCTTAAATAAATGACACCAATGTCACTAGCTAGGCAATAAAAGTGAAAATAATCCAATTTGTGCAGTTCCGCTGTTCCTTCTCTTACAAATAGGGAAAAAGGACATTACTGTCTGTGGTGCTGACTACTGAGATGGCACCTTAAAAGTTTCGGGCGAGGTTTAAACCAAGCGCATTTAACATGGAGCAAAGTGGGAGCCTGGGACAGGAGTGAGGAGGGTTCTCCGGAACCGATCCTGATTTGGTTCAGATTACTTGCGTTAGTGTATAATTAATGACCCAGTGACATGTTTTGAAAACAGCAATGTCTCCAACTCCCTTAACAATGTCAAATCCACGACTTCCTCCTCTCTGCCGCCAAGATTCAGCTTAAACTTGAGTTCCATGAATAATAAAGAAGCAAGCTTTCTGTTATGTGGGCTAAAACATGGTTTTCCACCCCAGTGACTAACTGTGCCATGAAACAAGGGAAACAGATACAAGAATGTGGAGTCGGGACAGGCCAGAACCTAATAACCGGGCACGCTGGCTGCAGTCACAGCGCACAGCGAGTCTTCTGAAGCCATGCTTGCTTCCCTGTAATAACTGCCCAGGAACAACTGACTTAAAAGAAGAGCCCCTGCAGGGGCCTCAGCACTGGCAGGAAAATTAAAGAACAGGGAAAGGATAATGCTACTGGTTAAAAAAATAATAATTACCCGTACCTTCACTTTTGTATTCCATGAAAGGATTTTAATGTCATTTTATCAAAAGCATGCCTAATCCATTTCCAACCTGAAAAAAAAAAAAAACACTTTACATCAGAGGAAGGTAAAATACTTGCTAAGTTAAAAAAAAAAAAAAAAAAAAAAGGAAAACCAGCTTCTTCAATCTGGCTACCTGCTCCTTTCCATCTCCCCTCCATCTTCCATCCACCAGCTTGGTTTGAGTCAGTGGTGCTGCTGTTGACTCACAGAATAAAATAAATTGCTACATAATACATAAAGAGTTTGGGGATGTTTTGCAGCCCTAAAGGTATAAAAGTGTAACCACCCAAACTGTTACATTACATCCAAAGCAAGCTTTTAAACTTAAAATGAAATTTGGTGGTATGCTGTGTTGGATCCCAGCACTGAAAAACAGGTCTAGATAACTAAACTTAAATGTTTTCTACAGTGCCACTCTATGCAGCTAGAGGATGCTTGCATAAGAGATGGCACCTATAGTGGAAGTGAAAAAGGTGACCAGGGTGGAGGGTGGGGAAAGGAGAGTAAAAGGCAAGTCAGATCCTTTACAGGTGGGGTAGATCTGCACCTCTTCTGTCTTTGACTTAAGGATATACTTGAAGAAAGAAATGTGATTTGGTTCTCATTAAAGTAAAATTATGCCTTCTGAAACAAAGAAAGGAAGGAAGAAAGAAAGAAGGAAGGAAGGAAGGAAGGAAGGAAGGAAGGAAGGAAGGAAGGAAGGAAGGAAGGAAAGAAGGAAGGAAGGAAAGCGTCCAAGTGGGTTCCCTAGTAAGGGGAGCAGGGACTGTCTCGGACATGAACTCAGTGGCTGGCTTTTTGTTAACCTCCCCTAAGGGGGGAGCAGTCTTACCAGACCACAGAGGAAGACAATGCAGCCACTCCTGATGAGACCTGATAAGCTAAGGTCAGATGGAAGGGGAGGAGGACCTCCACTCTCAGTGGACTGGGGAAGGAACAAGGGAGAAGAAGAGGGAGGGAGGATGAGATTGGGAGGGATGAGGGAGGGAGCTACAGCTGGAATATGAAGTGAATAAATTGTAATAAATAAATAAATAAATAAATAAATAGGAATTTAAAGATCTTGAAGTATTTTTTCTATAAGTTTTCTTATCTTTTTTTTCCACATTCAATTATTTCAACTTTAAATATAAAAAGTTACCTTTTTAACTGATTTTTTTAACCAATATTGTGACAGTATTTTTTCCTTATATTTTATGGCAAATATGAGTATTTCTACTGTGGCATAAATACTTTAGTTTTTTCTGCATGTGGCTATTGTGGAGAGAAATATTTGTGTTCTACATAATTCAATTTCCAAATAACATAAACAAAACATGTTGCAAAGAGGCCCCAAACTGACTGTCAAAAAAACCTGACAGAATATCAGTGTGTCCTATGCGTTAAGAACTAACTAAAGTACCAGGTTCCCAAGTGGATTTGATTGTTTTTGCTTGTTTGTTTGTTTGTTTGTTTGTTGTGGGTTTTTTTTCCATCAAAAGCCACACTTGAAAATGGCAGGAAGAAATTGATATGCTGAATTTGGAGAGAGGTGACCCAAGACCAAATATTAGTTTTACCAATTAATAGCTGCAAAAACAAAATCAAAAAACCCAGAGAAAATCATCTGCATTTTTTTTTCATGCGTGAACTTCTTTTTCTAAAGTAGGAATGACTAGGGTACCCTGCCGTGGTGATGTTATGGAAATGTGGTGACTCCTTTCTTCTAAACCTCCTAGAACAAATCCTGGAGCCAAGTAAAATGTGAACAAATGTGAGGGAATTGGGCTATCATTAGGATGCTAGAAACTAGAGGCCCTTCCTCTTTTATGCCTCTCTCATCGAAGCTGAACTCACTTGGAGTTGAGGACAGCAGGAAGCCTAGGAAAGATTTATTGGACACTCAGAGGTACAATGTGTGCGGTGACTGAGGTCTAAGTTGAAAGAGAGGCAGCCCCTGACGGATACCCAGCGTCAACAGGGGCTCGGATTAGCCTGGATTCTACTGGAAAGAAGATAGGCAGATGGGACCTGGAGATACCATATACTCTACTGATGAACATTGTGAGTCATCCCCAGCACTTCATGCAGACAGTCTTCATAGAGTTCAAAGGTCAACCAATTGTAGGAAAGCCTACATTGTTATCTAGCCAACTATCATATTCCTCCCAAACCCAGCCTGCTTCCTAGAAACAATAGCACTTATTTGTCAAAGAATATTGGAGCTCGGGATTCCTAAGGTCTTTTGCAGTTCCTAGGTTAATGCTATTTTGGGTAGGATAAGCATCATTCTTAATGAATTTTCCTTAATGAATGTCAAGATGCTGGAGGCAAGGTGGGAGGGGTATTCATTCTCATTGTAACACTCTTTACAAAGTAAACAATCACAGCAGATAGGGGGAAATATGAACATTTGCTTAAAGTGGAAGATGAGAAACACACATTTTATTTTCTGAATTTTGTCAACATCTTAATAATTTGATTGTTAAACAGCTGCTAAAAATGCAAATGTGACCCAAAACATGAGGAAAGTAACATATGATGAATATGAAGAAAAAATACAAAAGCGCATCTGCTAAAACTCTTGCTTTGGTTTCTGTCTTAGTCAGAGTTTCTATTGCTGTAATGAAATACTGTGACCAAAAGCAACTTGAGGAGGAGAAGAAAGGAAAACTTGTTTTGTTTTCATGTCCGCATCAGCGTTCAGCATTGCAGGATGTCAAGGAGAACCTCAGACAGGGCAGTAATCTGGAATCAGAAGCTGACGCAGAGGCCATGAAGGAATGTTGTTTACTGGCTTGCTCCTCCTGACTTGCTCAGTTTGCTTGCTTACAGAACCCAGGACTATTTACCCAGGAGTGGCATCATCCACAATGGAGAATCCTGACTAACACAAGCAACCAAAAAATACCACCTGAAGCATACTGGTGATGTTTATGATAAAGTCCTTTGCTTGACTGACACTCAGCTGTGTTCTCTTTGTCGCTATCATTCTGAAACAGAATTTTACGCCTGCCTACCACTAAAATTGCAGGGCATTCTGGTGACTTAAATTCTTTTATTCACTCTATTAACTCTCCACCACTGTGCACAATGCCTTTAAAAATTCATCTAAGTATAAGAATGCTCTTTTACTAATGATTTGAAATGTTTCTGTCTCTGACCCTGTTCTCTGTTTCTAGGCTGTAATGAGGAAGAACTTCATGGGAGCAAAGCTTACTTCATGGTAAGATGAGGAGCCAGGAACAAAATATACTCTCCAAAGGCACCCCCCCCCCCCACACACACACACAGATCTATCCCCTTCAATGATATATTGAGACCTCACACATTTCCACCAGGTCCCAATAGCCCATGAAATTATAAACTCATACATGAATCAGTCTATTGGGAAACCAGAGCCCTTGTGACCCAGTCACTTTCCCTAAAGCCCCAACTCTAACCATTTCTGTCATTGAGTATCATGCTCAGTGCATGAATCTTTGGGGGATATTTCAACTCTAAATCCAGACATTCACTTCCTGCACCAAGGGAAACAAAAGTCTAAGAAAGCCAATGGTTAAAAGAATGGCAGATGGGTTTACATTGTTTACAGCTGCATTCAAAAGAAGATTCTATGATTTCACAGTCTGTATTTTTCACAATAATATTGCTTTCGGAAAGAATAGGCAACATTTCAAGTTGTATCCAGTAGCATCCATTCACTTGGGAATTGCTCTGTTCTGTACATCATTCCTGCAGTGTAATAGCCAACCTGTGTCTGCCAGTACTCCTGCTGATCTTACCGCTTTCTATAGAAGATGTCTCTATAGGCAAGAAGAGATACCAGAGACAGAGATTACTAATTGGCTGCTATTCAAAAGTAGAGAGAATGGTCATTGGTTATGCTACTTTGAGTACATTTAACATGTTTGTGAGCACATTTACAGATAACTTACATAAAATAATTCCTCATTAGTTAACCATCTCATGATCATACAGAAGAGATTCTGAAAGGACAAACAGGAAACAGAGTGATCCAGAGTCAGCCTTTCTAATAGAGCAATCTTTACCTGCAAACAAGCTATGATTATAAGATATAGTGAGAACCAGAAGGATGCCCATCTGCCTTCAGCAGCTGTGTAGTACTTACCACTCAACAGCTCCAATGGATCTTGAAAGACAAACTTATTCTCTCCACCCTGAACTGCCATGGGAAAGTTACGTGTTTGTTACCTAGAATGGTTCCCAGGTGACCTTTCCCACATTTTTACCCAGGGTTTGGATTTGGCCTCCAATCTTGTGAAGTCCTCAGCAGTTCATTCATGATGGAAGTTGAAGCTAAAGAATAAATAAAAACTTTTCTCTAAGAAGTCTTTACCTGTTCCATCCTGTTCTCACACCTATCCTGCATCATGCTGCCAGACCATATCACGGTAGCTCTTTAAAAAAAAAAAAAAAAAAAAAAACATACATTTATTTGTTTTTATTTTATGTACACTAGCATCTTTTTTTATAATGATTGCACTTTATTAACTTTGTATCTCAGCTGTAGACCCCTTCCTCATTCCCTCCCAATCCCATCTTTCCTCCCTCATCTCCTTCCATGATACTCTCCAAGTCCACTGATAGGGGAGGTCCTCCTCCCCTTCCATCTGACCCTAGCCTACCAGGTCTCATCAGGATGGCTGCACTGTCTTCCTCTATGGCCTGGTAAAGCTGCTCCCTCTTCAGGGGGAGGTGATCAAAGAGCCAGCCACTGAGTTCATGTCAGAGACAGCCCCTGTTCCCCTTACTAGGAAACCTGCTTGGACACTGAGCTGCCATGGGATACATCTGTGCAGGGGTTCTAGAAACACACCTCTGCAACAAAGATAAACACCACCTCAGAGTAAAGGGCGGGAAAAATGTTTTTCAAGCAAAAAGGCTCAGAAAACAAGCTGGGGTAGCTATCCTAATATCTAATAAAATAGACTTTCAACCAAAATTAATCAAAAAAGATGAGGAGGGACATTTCATTCTCATCAAAGAAAAAATCCACCAGGAGGACATCACAATCCTGAACATCTATGCCTCAAATATAAGAGCACCTACATTTGTAAATGAAACATTATTAAAGCTTAAATCACACATTAATCCCAACACCTTAATAGTGGGAGGCTTTAACACTCCACTCTCACCAAGGGACAAACCATCTAGACAGAAGCTAAATAGGGAAATAAGGGTACTTACAGAGGTCCTAAATCAAATGGACCTAATAGATGTCAACAGAACTTTTCACCCAAACTCAAAAGAGTATACCTTCTTCTCAGCACCTCACGGAACATTCTCAAAAATTGACCATATGTTTGGGCACAAAGCAAGCCTCAACAGATACAAGAAGGTCGAAATAATCCCTTCTATCCTATCAGATCACCATGGACTAAAACTAGACCTCAACAACAACAGAAATATCAAAAAGCCTACATATACATGGAAACTAAACAACTCTACTAAATGACAGCTTGGTCAGAGAAGAAATTAAAAAAGAAATTAGAGACTTCCAAAAATTCAATGAAAATGAAGGCACAACTTTCCCAAACTTATCGGACACAATGAAAGTAGTGCTAAGAGGAAAGTTCATAGCACTAAGTGCCTCCAGAAAGAAGTTTGAGATATGCAAACAACTTAACAGCATACCTAAAATCTCTAGGGAAAAAAAAAGAAGCAGACACACCTAAGAGGAGTAGACGGTTGGAAATAATCAAACTCAGAGCTGAAATCAATGATTTAGAAACAAAACAATTCAAAGAACCAATGAGACCAAGAGCTGGTTCTTTGATAAAATCAACAAGATAGACAAACCCTTAGCCAAACTAACTAAAAGGCAGAGAGAAACTATCCAAATCAGCAAAATCAGAAATGAAAAGGAGGACATAACAACAGACACTGAGGAAATCCAAACAATCATTAGGTCTTACTACAAAAGCCTATATGCCACAAAATTTGAAAATCTAAATTAAATAATTAATATTTAAAGGATAAGTAATAATAATTAATTAATAATTAAATAATAAATACATTTAATAAATATTTAAGTATTTAAATAATGTGATATTTAAATTAATGTTAAATTAATTAAGATTAATATTAAATTAATATATTAAATAATCAATGTTTAAATAATTAAATAAATAATTAGATTTAATAAAATAATTAAAGAGTTAAATGATTGAAATATTAAGTAATTAATAAATTAAATAAACTAATTTTCTTGAGAGATTCCATTTACCAAAATTGAATGAAGCTAGCTCTTACTGGCATGCCTTTCAAATGCCACCACAATAGTCCTGTGTTACATGCATACAAACAGTGACAGTTCCTGTCTGCCAAGTGAATGCAGCTTCAACAGAGAGCTGTCCTCAAAGATGAGCAGAACTGGTTTGTGTGAATGGTCAGACCATGACATTTGGCTACAGATTTTATGACCTGGATGCTCTTGAAACACCAAACTACAGGGCCAAACGGTACCCATCAGGCTGTGCTCAATTATTTCCACCTACAGAAAATGGCAAAACAGCATAAAACAGCCAAATGTAAGACACAAAAGGAAAAAAAAAAAAAACAGACACACACTAAATATAATATTTCTTGAGAGAGGATATCATATCAGAAGCTCGCTTACAAACAGGTACACCTGTTTTTAAAAGTCACATTTCTTTTTAGCTTTGCTCTCCTTTGGCTCTCCTTTAGAGGCACAGCATTTGCTCATTTTAGAGGACGTCTCACTTTATTGATTAGCTTGTCACCAACTCTCATACATCAAGAAAGAAACAATATGCAGCCAGATGGCCCCCACTCACTGCTGTGGGAGCCTTTTAAGTAGCAGGCCAGCCATGACGACAGGGGAGCTACCTGATGCCCTCTCTGATCGTCTTTGGAAACTGAAATGAAAGGAGGTTTAAGAAAGTCTGCTGAGGCAGAGCTAGAATGCCTCATAAGCACATTTCATATTCAAGTGAATTTGGCCAATAATCTGTTCTTCCAGAGTTCACAGGAGGGAGCCAGCAAAAAGCCCGGTCCAAGAACGAGCAGCATGGCCGATTTCTGCCCCAAGCTGCCACACGGCAGAACCTGCCAGAGTATCTGAAATCCCATTAGTAACACATTTCTTCAGGGTAAGACAGCACTTGTTCCTAAATAACCTCTTTTAAAATTAATCCAAATGTTAGGAAAGATAAGGTTATAATGCATGATTTATCTGTAAAACCATTTTGAAATTCTATTCCAAGTTCCCATCTACCCAGACTGGAAAAGCTGTGTAGGGTGTTTGTCTTTTGCTTTTCTTTAGTAGCTATGTAAAAACAAGGCATTGAATCATTCTGAGCGATGTTGACCTGTTTCTGAAAGCAGGACAGTGGCAAGCGCTGCCTTAGACTGTTATGTGTATGCATCTACCCATTAAACAAACATTTATTGAGATCTACTGGATTCCTGACATAGCAGTACACAAAAGAGGCAACATCTCCACCTGCCTGGAGCAGAGTATAGCAAGGAGGCAGAAATTAAGGTTAGAGACAGTAAGTAAATAGCTACAAGGTGGCATAGTATCTTTATATACATCAACAAAGGCTTCCAAATAAACATGAAGATATCTGATGGAATGTCCTTTCTGGCAGGAGAGTCAGGTACAGAATCTCTGAGGTAAGAATGCATTTGCATTTTCTATACAAACAATGAAGAAAAAAAAAAAAAAACAGCCAGGTGGCTGTAGCAGAGTGGGCAAGAAAGTAAGCACCGAGTTCAAGTCAGTAAAATAGAGGTGAAGATTCTTGTGGGTCTTGGAAGCCAGTATAGGAACTTTGGAGCTAGATTTGCATGATGGAGCCCCAGGTTTGAAGAAGCAGGCATGGTTCGACTTATATTGGAAAAGCAACACTGGCTTCTTTGATAAGAAAAGGTGAGTGCAGAATCATGGAGTTCATTAGGGAGACCAAGGAAATGATCTTGAGAGGAAAGGTTTGGCAGTGACTTGTACAGGGTAGTATCAGAGAGACAGGGAGCAGCGGCTTTTGCTGGAGATGCCGGGAAGGTGGAAGACATAGGTGGACAGGAGAAAACCGAGTTCAGAACTTGGCACAGTAGATGGTCTGTATGTGTTAGCTTCTTCCCTCTTTGTAGACTCTGGATGCCAAAGCATTAGCATATTTGGGAGATGATGGTATGGACTGACAGGGAGAGCACTGAGTGTGGGCTTGGGCACAGAGGTCTGATGGCTTCCTTGCTTCAGTTAAGCAGCCAAACATTTGGAAGACTTCTTTCAAGTTTGAAGTTTCTTTCCCTACTTAATATTTTTCTTTTTTTCTTTCTTCAGGAATGTTTGACAAATGTAAGTTATGCATATTTGCAGCTTACAGTGTGATATTTTGATACATGCATGCACAGTTAAATGATTACAATAAAACAAAGTAGCATATGTGGTTTCGCTTTGTGAAGGTCATTTCATAGTATGTGCACTAAAACCACATATCATAACAGCTGCATGCACTCAAATTTTGCAAACATCAATAAAGTTGCAAAAAAAAATCAGATCTACATTCTTAGCATATTTTAATTAATTTTATTATTAATGGTAGTCTCCATATTGTATGCTGAAACCCCAGAACTCTTTTTCATGTTGTCTAGCTGAAACTTTGGACGCTCTGACCACTGTCAGCATCTTCCTACCTCCGCATGCTGCTGGTGACCGTCATCCTACTCCCTGTTTCTATGAGCAGCACTTTTGAAGAATGTGAAGTTTCTGGGATATTCATCTTTCTGTGGCCAGCTTATTTCACTTAACGTGATTTCTTACAGGTCTCTCCACATTGTTGTAAGTAATAAAGTCACTTTTTACACTTATGTATATGCTATTGTTTACCTTTCACATATTCTTTTTCCTCTTCATCCCCTGGTAGACAGTTTGGTTGACTTCATCTATTGGCTATTGTGAATAATGCTTTAGGGAACACAGAATACAAACAGTTCTTTGATACAGTGACTATATTTCCCTTGAACAATACCCAAAGATAGCACCATCAAATTATAGAATGGTTCTGGTTACATTTTTGAGAATCCTCTGCCTTATTTTCTACCATACACATTCATTTGCATTCCCTTTAGTGGTATTTTAAACTGTAAAATATTAAGTAAAGTCACACAATCTCAGAAAGGAGAAAACCTGTATGTTCTTCCTCATATGTGGATTCTAGCCAGCAACATATTCCTATGTAAATAAATGTACATGTAGGTACGCTATGATGTGGAAAGGAAAGCAAGAAATGCTAAATACTCCCTTGCTAAAACCTCATAATTTCCCTGAAAGCAAAACAAACATGCATCTCCAAAGGGTGGAAAGCAATCAGTGAAGGTAGCAAATGCTTTCTAGGTAGCTTTCTGAATTTTTAAGCCTCTTATGTGAGATTATTGACAATATTAGGTTAATCCTTGCTAATAAGAAGGGCAGTTTGCAAAGCCATATGAAACTAGCTGATTTCTGTAGACCTTTAATTTGGGGGCAGTTTCTACCCCATTGGGATGATGTCCACATGGCCATCGCAGGACAGGGAACGTGCAGCTTTGTGGCTACAGACAAGATAGTGAAGTATTCTGTAATCTGAGCAACACATCTAAACACATGGATTGCACAGGCAATTTTAAGTGGAAATTAATCTGGGCAAAGTGACCTGATGTGTCACAAATTCAAAAGTTCTTGAATAATGTCAAAATACAAATGCTAAAACACAAGCCGAAATGATTTTAAAGAAGTCTAAATTAGTAATCAAATTAATGATTCAAATTATTTTCAAGTCAGTTTAACTTTTATGTGTGTGTGTGTGTGTGTGTAATGAATAGACTGATATATGTGTGCGCGCACACACACACACACACAAACAGTAGTTGCAGAACACAGTAATGGACATGATAGAAACAGGGTTAGTCCATCATCTCTAAGACATCTAAGCTTCAAAGGCCTTCACTCGAACAGATTTGTTTTAGGGCCTTGAATGGTCCCCAGAAATATACTCATTTTGACTGTATTATTTTGATAAAACTTGTAATTTTTTTCTAAGAGATCCTCTGATATTGCTTGAGATTTGGGCCGTGAGCAGCATTAATAGCATATGGCTGGAAGCAGAGATTAGAAGTTGTAGTATCTATTCACTGGATATTAAATATATGCTGAGCCCAATAAAACACAATTTAGATACTCAATAGAAACACAAATATTCAATTTCCAGAGGACACTGTCCCCTCCTTTCCTGGCTTAGGCTGAAGTCACTTCAGCTAGTGCATGGGTCCCACCCATTGGTTCATTGTATCATGGCTACATGCTAAGGGATGGAGGTAATGAAACAAAGGGTTGTTATCCATGCTTTATTCCCCATTGGCTTCTCCTTCCCTTCTTTTCTGGCTTGACAACATTACATTCTACTAGTGAGCATCCTGTAGCTTAAAGTGCTTTTCAACATATTTCGTCTGGGCCTAAAACTACCCAGGAAGATAAGGACATGTTCACATCACTTTATAGACTAGACTCAGAAATATCTGATGGCCTGATGAAAATCATATGGCAAATACAGAACGGTCTTAAGAGACCAGGCTTTCGAATGTCTCCCTTAGTGACATTTCCTCTCCTGCATCCCTTGAAGCAATGGAAGAGGCAAAGGCCAAACACCCTTCCTTCCCAGCATGTATACACACACCACACTCGGCTGCACCATAGTGGAATCAGTGTCACATACTTGAAGGCACACAAAAGAAGCAAAATCATGAGTCTTTCTCTTGACTTGTACTGTGAGACCGTCAATGAATCAGCCCATCGCAACTCAAAGACAAAACTCTCAAAACTAATGCTCATCCTCTAAAAGACGGTCCTTTCCCTCCACAACTCCAAAATTGTGTAACTTTCTAGATTCTCAAGCTTTCTCTACGTGTCTTCATAGCATTTCAGTATTTCAAAGCACATGATTGTTTAGGGATTCTGGTCACATTCTACTACATATAGAAGCCATGAATACATTTCTAATGTCAACACAGAAACACTCATCACCATCAAACCCCATTAAAATCATGAAGCTGAATGTGAAGAGGGCCAAAGAGACAGCCATGCCAGTTTTCCCCAAATCTTCCACCCACAGGAAGTTATTTCCTATCCCTGACTCAAAGGAAAAAAAAATCTTTAAGCTCAGTCTGGGCCAACAGAATGGAAAAGGAAAAGTGACAGATCTGAAAATGGTTTCCAGAGAACACAGCTAATTTCTTGAACAGGCAGGTCATAGCCAGCTCCTGTGTCTTTAGCATTCCTTTCATATTCTTCCACAATGTGCTTTCCTCCTTCCTACTCTGTTGAGGACCTCCAACAAACCCCTTCACAAATTAAATGTACTCTTTTTCTCTGTCCTTATCTTCTGCATTCTCTAGCTGGCTGCTATGGTCTGAATGTTTCCCTCCCCACGATTCACATATTACACTCTCCACCAAGTTGCTGGTGTTAGCTGCTGTGGCCTTGGGAGGTGAGTAGCAGAAACCTTTTGTTATGGAATTGGTGTTTTAATGAAGGACACCCTGGGTAGTGTCCTTGCCCCCTCCACCATGTGCAAACCAAAATACACACCCTTACCAGACACCAAGTCCGTAGATTCCCAGATCTTAGATTTCCCATCTTTCACAACTGTGAGAAGCAAGAATTGGTCTTCATAACCCTCTGAGCTTCTGGTACATTGTGACAGAGGTCTATGTGGGCTTAGACTGTGGTTCTCTCAATCTATTGGCCTCTTTCTGAAACCTGCAGGCCTGGGGTCTTCAGGACTCATCCGGGTCTGGTTCCTCCCTAACCATCCTTTCTATTCTTTTCTTCTTAGCCTAATTACAGGATCTTCTCATCCTATGTCTCTGTTCAGCTCCTTTCCCCTCCTAGGGCAACAACAATAACAAAGAGATTTAAAACCCAGGACTCATCTCCCACAGCACTATCTGAGAGATAAGCAACTTGTTTCTACTTGCAAATGTGTTTCCAGGATTTATCTCACAGAATAGCTGGAGCAAGGCACGGGTTAGCAGGAATTGTCTTTGGATAGAAGCATGCATATTTTCATGCTTAATGAGGTTGTCTAAGGAATCAGTAAAAACTCACAAACCCACTGCCAAAATCTCCCCCAAGAATGGAGCAAATACTAATGTTTTAACTCCATCACTGATGGACAAAATGTAAGGGCTCACTATCCATAGAACCACATACTTGATTCGATTGTCTGATAACCAGACTCACATTTCTGATCAGTAAAAAGCTAGACTGATATGTAATTAATAGTATATTTTGCCTGTTGGCATTCTGTGAGTATCAGCATGTTTGTCTGACAGAAAGGCAATATAATGAATAAATCTCTGAAAAATGCAATTAGGAATTCAAAGAGGAATATACTTACCTGCAGGGTATCCCTCTTCAACAATACCCCCAGAGCTGTTTCCTCTGGTCAAGAAGAAAAGAAACAGTTACTGATTATATGCCTCACTGATTTGACAAAAGTAAAGGTAAAATTCTTGCTTTCTCAATAAAATATTCATTGAAAGTTAATGAGTAGCTTGTAGTGTAGAGGTCTCTTTATAACTCATTGATACAGCAAGCTAAACTAATTGTTTTAGTTACTTTTTTCTATTGCTATGATAAAACACCATAGCCAAGGTAACTTCTAGAAGAAAGGGTTTATTTGGGCTTAGGTTCCAGAGAGATGTGTTTATTATGGCAGGGAGACATGACATCAAGTGGCAGGCAGAGCAGCCAGAGCAGGAAGCTGAGGGTTCACATCTTGAACTTCAAGCACAAAGCAGATAGGATGAATGGTGTCAGCGTTAAAATGGGAGTTGAGCTATATAATGTCTATTATTTGCCCTAAGATTATCATGGCGGTACTGTTTAACCAATTATCACAATCAAATAAGACAGACACCTGTTAAATCTTATAATTGTCTTATTTATCTTGGACTAGGCACATATTCTATTTACACTGTTTCAATAACCTCACACATCCACTTCCCTGCCCCATCCAATGCTGTCTGCTTTAACCATTCTTATCTGGACTACCTTCCATCCATAATCCCAAAAATACTTGCTTGTATTTTTCATCTTGGTGTTTTCTCCATCCATATCATCATCCTTAGAGTCTTTCCTCCTGGCCCACATAGTTCCTTCTCCAAGCTAATCCATCATGCTGTTCTCCTGCCTCTTCCCATCTGTCTGTTTCCCATGATTCTCTTGAACCCAAAGCCTGGGAACCTTAGCTATGCCTACCCCATTCTGCCCTGCCGAGGTTTTAGGCTTTTAATCAATCAGTCAGATATAAGGTTTACACAACAAGGATAGGTGTATCCAGGCAGTAACCAGATCTTGAGGTCCAGTAATTAGCATCAAAATACAAATATCAGACCAACCCCCAACAAATAAACTAGAGGTGACCTGAGTCTTTAAAGTCTAGAGACATACTTTCTCCAAAAGGCTCCACTTGCTAAACCTATCCAAGTCATGCTACCAGCTGAGGACTAAGTAATTCCTGACATGATGGGGGATAGTGATCATAAAAACTACCACACTAATTAAATGCTGATCCTATAAGAAATGTAAATAAAAATACATTCTCTAGACAAGAAATTGTGACTTATAGTTAAGTGTGCTCTTAAATAACTACAAAATAAATGTTGCAAGTGCTACAAAGATGAAACATCCCATTTCAGTTTTATAGATGCTGACACAGAAGTATTACATTTAATGCAGGGGAGTGGAACATCGTGGAAGTGAAGAGAAATAAGGGAGAAAATAGCATTTGGTACGTGCTATCCTCATTCATTCATTCATTCATTCATTCATTCATTCATTTATTGGACAGTTAACTTGCCCACAAGTAGAAGACGTAGGAGGTACAACACTGATAAGACACATGGTGACCCGGTGCCTATGCAGTTCTGAGTCCCTTCAGGAAAGCATATATAAGTGAAAAATAGAAAATAATGGGAGTTGTAACTTGGCCATATTTGGGGAGCCTAGCATCCTCCTGTGCCCCAAGACATCCTAAGTTTTTCTTTTTCCTAGGCAGAAAGCCCTATAATGTGACTATGGGGTTTTTTTGTTTTGTTTTGTTTTGTTTTGTTACTACTTACTAAAACAACAGAATAGGATCTATTTATTATCCAAAGACAATATTGGTGTTTGAGTTACCAGTAACCTGTCTCTGCAGAGAGAGAAGAACTGGGGTAGCGGGACAGATGATGATAACTCTGCTGGCTATAGATGTGGCTTCAGACTAAACCCGAAGTCCTGTATCCTATAAGACATGATAATCCATTTCACAAAAGCCAAACATATGATGTGTTCATGTTGAGTCTCTAAGCTTCGTGACTGACATGCCCTAATGTAGGTTATTTAAGACCACTGAAGGAGACCCGGACTCATGGATGTATATAATAAAAGATAACTTTCCAATTTTGTCACACAAGCAGAAGTATCATATCCATAACCTCCCCCCAATTAATTCACCTCAAGTCATTCACTTCAAGTCATCAAAAACAAATTCATTGATAAATAGTATTAAATGTACAGGGTGGACTGATGTTCAATGGGGAAATTCCTTTATAAGACAATTAAGGCACTTTTTAAACAAAAATAAAGCCTCTATGATTATGTTTTTAATGTGGTGATTTTATTTTTTTTAAAAATCCATCATTTCCTATAGCATAAATAAGCTTGATCCATTGCTATACTTCCTGGATACCATACAGATATTTGCATGCAAATCTGAATAGCTGTGTTTGATCCCTAGGTCTCACATGATGGAAAGAGAGAATGCACTGAGCTCCACACAGGGACTAAACACCTGTGCCCTGAACTCACTACCACTTAAACAAATACACACAAATATTAATAAGGTAAAACAAATGTGTTACTTAATTTACTGATAGACATATTTTCTCGCTTTCACTCATTTAGCAAAACTGTACCATGATGTGCTAGACATTATACTTAAAAGGGCAGAAGAAAAGAACATAGTCCCTGCCTTCAAGAGTAATTATCATACAGGGCTTTTCCAGGTGGCACCCAGTGGAAATGAGTCTTAAGGAGGACAATATCACCCATGTTGGCCATGAGTATACCAGAGCAAGGTAACAGTAAAAAAAAAAAAAAAAAAAAAAATCCCAGCAGGTTATGAGTAGGACAGTTAAGAAACTCTCATGTTTAGGGCTTGGTTAAATTACACATTAAGTTAACAAGGCATTTTTTCTAGCATTATAGCACTCCCCCTTTCACTGTTCAACAATTTCACACATCTGTATAATGAATTTTAGTCCTTTCTACCACTATTCTCCTTCTTCATGTCCCTCCCTCTTGCACTGGCAGCCTTCTCTTGAGAAAGTCCCTGTGTGGCCTGCTGAGTTTGATTAGAGTTACTTGCTCTAGTGTAGGCAAGAAGTAATTCAGTGGCACAAAGGTAATTATCAACACTTACCCTACTGAAGAAAGTGACACTCCTTCCCCAGTAAGTTTTGTACTGAGTGTGTTGGGTTTCTGGGAAAGGCTCAAATTAGAGACCACTGACTGTGGGAACTAAGCATTGTGATAACACCTTCCCAGAGGTCTCATCTCCAAGGCTGATGTGAAAACAGTCTTGTCTTTTCTGGAAGGAAAGGCTAACGATTAATAAGTGCCAAAAGCAAGTATATAGGGAAACGTCAGAAGGAGAGTGGACATTTATTCTGCTGTACAGACATCCCATAGTTACCACAAATAAGTCATTAATGTGTAAACACAAAATAATTTGGCGGCTTGAGATTAGTTCCATTATAACAAAGAGAAACGGCATGTGCTTCCAGTCATGAGATGATGAGCAGGTGTTCTCAGCACCTGTCTGTCCTCACACCAATGTTCTCAACAAGAAGGGGCTGATGGAGATTTTCTAATCCTAGAAATGAAGTTGAAAAGGTGAAGAATGTGACAGAAATGACCTGAACTCAGAACAAGAGGAGATGGTGCTTGGTGTGAGGCCAATGCTCAATCAACCATTTGGCTTTTGAGCTGTTCCTGAATGAAATTGTCCTAAATGAGCTGTAAATCAGAGAGGAAATGAACTCTGAGTCACCTTGAAGCCAATCCAAGACCGTTCAAGTTAGTGCCACCACTCCTCCAACTGGGAGAGAGCAACAGCCAAGAAATCTCATAGATCTCATGTATCCAGTGCAGAACTTGAGAAGAATCCCCTACAACTGACCCATCCTATGTCACTACTATGCTCTGATTCACTGGCTAGGAAGACAGGGGGCTTTTCATCCATGGTGACCTTTTTAAATTGCTATTAGTTCATATTAATTTGTTTTTCAGTCCTAATTGTACACTTTGGTAAATTCTGAAACATGTATGATTTGATATAACCACCAGCCTGGAAAAGCCACAGGACATTCTCACGTTCTTTATATTCCAAGACCTCTCCCCAATTTTGTCCCTCCAACTCACTTCCCACCCACAGAGGTAAGGCAGCAAGGATTTCTATATCCATAAATAAGTGTGAGTCTGTGCAAGTTCGTGACATTAAGTAAATCAATACAAACTTTCTGAAGCTAGCTTCTCTCCTCCACTTATGGCTTACATGCAACCGAGTTACTGGGAAGGCTCAGGCCTTGTTCCCTTTTGTGTGACAGTAAGACTATACTACCATCCTTGACACATCTCACTCAGTTGATTCTACCTCTGTACTAGTAAGAATAAAACTCCTGCAAATATACCTTACTCATTCTTTGTGGGGGACAAGTATGTTCATTTCTCTTGTGTGAGTATTGAAAAGGAATCATGAAAAGTAATAAGTTAGATGTTCAACTTAATAACATTATTTAAAATCTAAAGCATATTTTTCCTTTGAAAGTTGTAGGATTTAGCCTCTCATTTGATGATATATGAAAACTGTAGTAGCTTCACATTGTCAGCAAAACTTGCTGTAGATCATCATTTTAATTCTGGCCAACCCAGGAGATACTCTAGTTTCTCATAGCGGGTTTACTTGATGATTTGCTAGTAACTAATTTAATTAATGAGTTTTCATATTTATACAGGCTACTCTATTAGTCTCCTTTGTGAAGTATCTGTTAAAATCGTTCACTCAGTTTTAAACTGTCTTTTGTTATTGATTCATATGGATTTTTTTATTGCTTATCCCCTGGTCTAAGTATAAGACCTTTGTCAGTTAGACATCTTAGAAACGCCACCTGCCAGTCCTTGGCTTGTCTATTTTGTTTTTAGTGGATCTTGTGTTTATAAAATGAGAGACGAGGTTTATTTAGCATTCTTCCATAAAATGTCCCATTTTCTCATATTGTGTGTTGAAAATATTTTAAATAGAAAAGAAAGAGACAGAGAGGGAAAGAGACAGAGAGAGTCTTGTTAGTTCTCTATTTCTGTATAATTATGACCAATAGCCATATAAATGCCCCTCAGTGTCCATAAAGAATTGATTCCAAATCTCACTAGGATACTAAACATCTTTCTAGATAACTGGCATTATATTGTGAATAATGTATGCACAACCTGTAATTTCCTTTAAATCTTCTCTAGATCACTTGTTATTCCAAATGCAATTTGCATCTTATAGAGAGTTGTGCTGTGTTATTGAACAGATAATAATAAGAACAAAGGCTGAACATGCTCAGCACAGACCTAATTTCTTTCTCAAATTTTTTTGATCCATATTGTTTGCATCCATGGATAATAAAGACACATGGATGTAGAACACCAAACATACACACAGGCATCTTTTACATACCTAATCTGTTTTTAAAATGATATTAAAAAATAAACAAAATTTACTCTAATTTTGGTCTATCTGCATCTCACAACTTTATTGTTGTTTATTTATTTGCTCATGTTTATATGTTTAGGAAATTATTTTGAAACATTTTTTTCTGAGTTCTTATTTGACCCATTGACAAGTATGTTGTTTAATTCCCCAACACTTTGCGCTTCTAAATATCTCTCACTCACTGATCTCTTTTTCCTTCATAATTTTGAATTTTTAATTCAAATATAATTGTATAATTTCCCACCTTTCTTCCTTTTACCTCCTACTATAAACCCCTCACTCCCTCTCAAATTCCTGGTCTCTCTTCCTTTTTATTATTTTTGTTTTATTTCTAAGCGTGTGTATGTGCGTACATAAATATATAAGCACATCCTTCCGACATCATTTAGTGTTACTTGTGTGTACAAGGTCTCAGGGATGGCCGCTTGGCATTGCGTAATCAGTTAGTACACTCATCCCTGCGGAAGATTAAATCTCCCTCTCTCAGGATTCATCAGTTGCCTACAGTGCTTTGTCCAGAGGTGCAGCCCCTTGAGATTTCCCCTACAACATCTCATGTCTGATAGTGTTCTCGATATCTGCATCTTATTTAGGCAAACATATTGTTGTAGTATCCTGGGTGTAGCTTTACTGTCATTTCTAAGAGTCAGTCTCATAACAGATGTCCTGGTCCTCTAGCTCTTACGGTCTTTCTGCCCCATCTTCTAAGACGTTCCCTGAGCCTTCAAAATAGAAGTCGTGTTGTAGATGTATCGGTTAGGGCTGAGAATCCCATGATCACATGTTCCCTATGTTTTGACCAGCTTTGATTTTCTGTGATGGTCTCCATCAGCTGCAAAGAGAAGTTGTCTTGATGAAGAATGAGAGCTAAACTTAACAGACAAAAGTGCCTCTCAAAACTCATTTAGTGATTACTAACACAATTCTGTCATAGAAGAGTCAAGTTGTTCTAAATTTTTATATCCCTCGTTTGTTTGTTTGTTTTGTTTGTTTATCTTGGTGAGACAATGAGTTTTTGTTGGCATTGTTAACACCAGTATGGGTAAGGGGTTACTCAGAGAAGCCAGGAGGACTTAAAAAAAAAAAAGTCACCTCTCTGAGAACTCTGTCCCAATATGAGTGATGACTCACTGGAGCTCCCTGCTCAGCTCACAAGCCAGATCAACAGTGTGAGACTCTCTTCTCACTGCAGTCTTGGCTGGTCAGTCTTCTCTTCTACTGTTTCCTCCTTTTTCCTGCTGGGAAAAGGCCTTTGAGGATTGATCATATATCTGTGACCTTCTGTTTGCCCCCTGAGTCTCCTGAACATCCTCCTCACCCTTGGAGGGAAGGATGCCTCAATTAGAAGGAAATTGCCATACAACAGAAACATGTACACAAATGTCACATCTTGTTGGTATATGGAGGGGCCTGGGGAGGTAACGAGAATTGGGTAAGTTCATGAAAGTGCAGTGCCCATGATAACATTGACAACTTTATGAAAAGGGGATAGGGAGAAAAACATCAGGACTACATCATTTATTTTATAGCTCAGCATATTACTGTTGCTAAATACTTTGTGAAATATTGAAAAGAATGTCTGTTAACATATACTTTAGAAATGTGGATTCAAGATAGACAGTTTTGTCCAAATCATATAAGCACAGGTTTGGGTTGAGTTGTTTGTGCAACCATCATCATCATATATCAGTATATATGTTGTAATTTTAAAATTCATCAATAGTTTACTTCAATTATTTGTCTTTTAAATATAGTAAGAGAATGGTGCGATCTAGAAAAGATTATCCTGAGTGAGGTATCCCAGAAACAGAAAGACACATGTGGTATATATTCACTTATAAGTGGATAGTAGATATATAATATAGAACAATCATATTAAATCTGTACACCTAAAGAAGCTAATCAAGAAAGAGGACTCTGGCTAAGATGTTCAATCCCCATTCAGAAAGGCAAAGAGGATGGACATTGGAAGAGGGAGAAAACAGGAAACAGGACAGGAGCCTACCACAGAGGGTCTCTGAAAGACTCTACCAAGCAGGTTATCAAAACATAGCCAAACTGGGCAGTGTGCAGGGAATCTTATGAAAGAAGGGAGAGATAGAAAAACCTGGAGGGGACAGGAACTCCACAAGGAGAGCAACAGAACCCCCCCAAAAAAATCTGGACACATGCATCTTTTCTGAGACTGATACTCCAACCAAGGACTGTGCATGGAGACAACGTAGAACCCCTGCACAGATGTAGTCCATGTCGCTCAGTGTCCAAGAGGGTTCCCTAGAAATGAGAACAGGGACTGTCTCCGACATGAACTCAGGAGCTGGCTCTTTGATCACTTCCCACTGAGGGGGGTGGTGCAGCCTTACCAGTCCATAGAAGAGGATAATGCAGCCAGTCTTGATGAGACCTGATAGACCAGGGTCAGATGGAAGGCAAGAAGGACCTCCCTTGCCTTCCTTGGACTGGGGAAGAGGCATCAGAGAAGAAGGAGGGAGGGTGGGATTAGGAGGGGTAGAGGAGGGGCTTCAGCTGGGATACAAAGTGAATAAACTGTAATTAATAAAATTTAAAAAAATAAATAAAAGAAAAATATAAAAGTAAGAGAAATAGAATGTTTTTCTTTATATTTATCTAATTTTTTTCTGGTATTGTGTACATACAACTTCATGCAGATCTGAATTTCCAGATGATATCATTCAATAGCAGTTAGAAGTTATTATCTCATGTAGGTGTAATAAACACACACCATTCACTTTAATCAGTCCTGTAACACAAAGAACCAAAGCTTTGCAGTGTCTGAAGTCTGAGGTGTTACTTGATTCCCATCATCATTAACGCTCACTGCACCCCATAAAACAGGCAAGCATTTCTTTCTGGCTATATTTCTGGTGTTTTAGCAGACCATTTCATTTGCACGCAGGGACTATTGTGCATATGCCTTGATTTTGAATCATAAGAACAGAGGCAGAACAGAAAGAAGAGGATGAGAAAGAGACTTTTGTCTGATAGGCATCCCAGGCTATTCCGTCCTTTCCTTGGAATACTAAAGACAGGGCTTTCAGACCCTGCTTAGGCCAATCAGATGATTCATTACATTGCAATGACTCATTAAGGGTGCTTGTGTGATAAAGCAAAGTAATGTACTAAAGACGGTGCAGTTGGTTGCAATTAGTATGAAAACTATTAGCTCAAGAAGACAGGGAAAAGAAGTTCTCTTGAGGACTAAAAGCAATAGTTTTATGAAGGAGGCAGTTTATGCTAGACTTTATACATATCCTGCATGAAAACGTTTTCAACTTGGAGCACCTCAGTTCCCTTCTCTTGGTCCCCTGATTCTATTTAACAGTTGTTCCAGAACATTTTATAGCCATTCAGCAGCTCACATTGATTTTCCTGCCTGAGCTGAGAAAATATGATCACACAATGTTCTCTTGTTTGGAGTTTCAAGGAGAAAGTGTAATTATGTTCTTGAAATGTTTCAATTTTACTTGTTTTAGAGCCATGGCCAGCTAAGAAACATATTTTTTTGTTTTTTAGGAGAAAGAAACTTCTCTATCATTTCTTCCTAATCAGATGGATACAAAGCAAATAGTGTTTGTTAAATGAGTGATTAAGTAAATAATGATGTATAATTTCTCACCGTGGCTTGCCTGATGGATGTCATTTTTATGTAAGTTGGCAGATGATGGTTGATAGTTGTCATGGATGTTGTCTGGACCAAGTGGGTAATGCTCAGAGACGAAATACTGGCTTAGTTAGGGTTTCTATCACTGTGGTAAAACACCACTAACAAAAGCAAGTCGGGGCAGAAAGGTTTTATCTGAGCTTACAATTCTCAAGCCACCAAAGGAAATCAGGAACTCAAGGCAGGAACCTGGAGTCGGGAACTGAAACAGAGACCATGAAGGAAAGCTGCTTACTGCCGTGCTAACTTGCTTGCTTGTCGCTTGCTCAGCTTGCTCTCTCATATACTGTAGGACCATTTGCTTCTGCTTGCACCACCCATAGTAGGTTGGGCCTTCCAACGTCAATCATTAATCAAGAAAAGTCTTGATGGACTTGCCTATAGACCTGCCATGTTGAGGCATTTTCTCAGTCGATATTCCTCTTCTTAAATAACATCAGCTTGTGTGAAGCTGACAAAACACTAACTAATGCAAGCACAAACACGTGACAACATAAGCGCAGCAGCCCTGTAGCCCAGGGAGCTCGGCTGCAAACAGCTGCTTCAACATGGGTACGGCAGAGCGGCATACTCTTAAACTGTGGTGGGTAAGTGCTTCTCCTAATATCAATTCCTATAGCATTACTAAGTAGTTTGTGAAGATTCTGTATTTATTTTTTTTTTCCTAGACAGGCTTTCTCTGTGTAGCCTTCACTGTCCTGGACTCACTTTGTAGACCAGGCTGGCCCTGAACTCAGAGATCCTCTTGCCTCTGCCTTCTGGAGTGCTGGGATTAAAGGCATGCACCATCCCACCAGCCATGTGTTTAAATTTTTAGCTTTGAGCAATTAAAAGGAACGATAAGCCAACCTTAGGCTGATATGAGAAAACTTTTTTCTAACCTTAATCAGATACAGATTGTGGGGGAAAAAAAAAAAAGAGGAACTTCTCAGAAGCAGGAGATGAAAGATCACAGATAATGCCTTGTAGCTCCTTCTAATACATTTTTATCATCGAGATTTGGTGTCAACTAAGGACAATTCCATGCTTTGGGTTGCCTTGACCCTGGTATCCTTGCTGACTCCTGCGTTTTGTAGCTAATCAGCTGAGTAAATCATATTGCTTCAAGGACATGTAGAATCTGGCCTGTTCTTATAAGTGTCATTGGTGTCACTAGGCAGCTACCATCTTCTCAGCAGAGTCTCTACAGCCTTGGCTCAGTCCAACATCTGGAGCAAGCATTTTAAAACCAAAGTAGGTCTGCTCAAAAGTCTGCAATGTTTTTGTTTGTTTGTTTCCTGTCCCTTTTTATTGGGCAGGGGGATGGTCTCATCACCTTGGTCTTTTTTCCTTTTTTTATTATTATTATTATTATTATTATTATTATTATTATTATTATTTATAATTTTTTTTCATTTTGTATCTTGGGTGTAGCCCCCTCTCTCATCTTCTCCCAATTGCACCTTCCCTCCTCTTCCTCCCCTATCCCTCTTCCCTAATCCACTGATAGGGGAAGTCCTCCTCCCCTCCTGTATGACTCTAGCCTATCAGGTCCCATCAGGACTGCCTAGATCCTCTTCCTCTATGAGCTGGCTAGATTGCCCCACCTGTTCTTAGAGATGAAGAAACCAAAGATAAGCAGGCTTCACATCAACTGACAGCTGACAGCCAGTGTCATCCCAGAGAGTGGTGCAGAGCCCAAGCTAGCTTACATTCAGGCGGGAATAAGGTACGTCCTGCATTTGGAGGGTGATAGGGTTTTATGAGGCCAAAATGTCTTCCTTTCTCCCATGAGACTGCCTCCTTCTCACTGACAGATAATAAAGAGTTCAAGCAAGACCAAGTGACTTTAATCTCTGTTAGATAACAAAAACATGTATTGCTGGAAATTTTTGTATTTAAAAGTATGTGAACTCTTCTTCTTGCCAATAAACTTGTGCCAATAAATAGCAGTAAAGAGAGAGGAAAATACAATAAAAATCTTACACAATAAGAACTACAAACTTTAGCTAAAATACTTTTATAAAAGTCTCAAACTAAAAATGATTCATATTAAAAATTTAATGGCCACATAAAAATTCAATGTGAAAATAATAGTGTATGTTTATTACAGCAATTCAAAGAACACAAATACATACCATTTATTTTTCAAATTGTTATAATAAAATCTTTTTTTTTTTTTTTTGAGAAACCATTGTTTTCTCTTCCCCAAATCTGTGACTTTATAGCTTGGTGTGTACTCTGTTCTTCTGCTAAACCATAGTTAAATTTGAAACAAACTCCAGTGGAAAAATGAATTAAATTTAGACTCAATTCCATTCTTTATTTAGGTTAAGGCTGTTTGTCAAAAACTAATTGTAGATTTCTGTAGAGTATTTGAATATGAATATCTTATTTCAAAGAAACAATATAAAAACATACAATCTCTGATTATGTCTCTAAGTCTGACAACCTAGCTTACTGGGCAACGTTTTGCCCAGTTGCTTCCATTTGAGATTGCTGTCCAAGTTTGTGCATTCCTCCACAGAAAGAAAGAAAACGCTATTTCCCTAGAATGAATTTGCATAAGCATTTTGCTAGGTTTTCTTTCTTTCTTTCTTTCTTTCTTTCTTTCTTTCTTTCTTTCTTTCTTTCTTTCTTTCTT